>NC_090736.1:127723875-127751375 GCF_036898095.1 Palaemon carinicauda
CAAGACACGACGTTCCATTCTGCACTGCCACCTGGACTAGCTTTTTATACTCTCTCCCTGACCTAGTTTGCCATGTCAACCCGTAGTATACCGCAACGTGCCGCAATGCGCCGGGATCATTAACCGTCAAACGGCGGGACTCGTCAGAACTAAACACGATGAAACGGATACTGTAAATCTTATTCTGTATTTATACTATGGGTCTGTGAAAAGTACTACAAAGGCATGGAGTGAAGTTGAAACTATTTCCAGATTCTAAACATTTTTACTTTTCCATAAATGATGTAGACGACACTACTGAAACTCTAAAGCGAGTTCTTGTCAGTGTTAGGGATTGGCTGACAATCAAGTAACTAAAATTAAATAAAGATAAAACTAAGATGATGGCAGTTGGAAAGAAAAACAGCACTAGAAATCTGAGTGATATTCAAATAAAAAATAGCAACTCTGCTCTGATATTTAGTAAAGTATTTTTTTCTATGCCTCCGAACAAACATGGTTAAATGACTGTGGAGGTTCTGTAGAGTGGGGGTCTCCCTTGCTGTATTGGACCAGAAAAGCTGCCTTTAAAGTGGAGTAAAGAAAGGTTTTCCACGAAAAGTCCAGAGGTAAGACAATTGAAAAAAAAAATCTTATCTAAATATATATAAAAAGATTGTATGGCATTTACTTATATAAGGTAAAAACGTACAATTGAATAACAGTACTTTAGTACGCTGTTTAAATAATCACTTACATTATTGCTGTTGCTATCGACCATGATTTCATTAATATATGCTACTAAAATGATCAAACAGCTATAAAAGCTATGCAAATAAATCTTATTTGCAAACTAACTCAAGTAACATGCCACCAAATACCGAAATTAAATTAGGACTATAAATTTCCACAAGGTTCCAGGAACAGACCGTAATCTTATTAATCTTAAGATTTAAATGACTCCATTTGTTTGCCAAATCTGAGATTTGCTCTGTGGGCAGATTGCATTGCCTGTGATTCTCCCCAACACAGAAAAGGTCACTAATTAGGAAGACATATATTTATAGTAGGGGTGAAGGGCATTTCTCCTCTCTGAGTTTTCAAGCCTGCAACAGATCGCATCATGGGGCTCGGTGCTAAGATAAGAATTTTTAGAGAATATAGTAGTCTATAACATTAGTTGTACTTTCTTTATTATTGCATGGTTATATATATATATATATATATATATATATATATATATATATATATATATATATATATATATATATATAAACACATACATATGTATATATATATATATATATATATATATATATATATATCTATATATATATATATATATATATATATATATATATATATATATATATATATATATATATATTCTCTTATACATATACGTGTAAATACACACTCATGATATATATATATATATATATATATATATATATATATATATATATATATATATATATATATATATATATATATATATATATATATTATATATATATATATATATATATATATATATATATATATGTATACATACATATATATATATATATGTATATATATATATATATATATATATATATATATATATATATATATATATATATATATATATATATATATATATATATTTATATATACATATATATATATATATATATATATATATATATATATATATGTATATGAATATATATATATATATATATATATATATATATATATATATATATATATATATATATATATATATATATATATATATATATATATATATATATACATATTTGGGCTCAGGCCATGTCGTCTTGATGGAAGTTCCTAAAGGGTAGCTTCCTAGGGTATATTTGACTACAGTGATATTCCCAGAGAATTTTACCTTAAGGTATCCAGAATTCTAACTCCTGGAGCAAATATCCCTAAATAAATCTAACAGGGATATCGCATAATATCAGAGGACGTATTCTTGACACGCCACATAGCTATCTTCACCCCGAACAGTATTAACGCTTCGATGGGTTACAGTGGCAAGAATTTAAAAACGAAAATGAAAGGAGAGCCATTCATAAGGTATATCTCCTATCTTATTTCGAATGTGTATATGACGATGACGGCAGCGCCATCTTTATTCCTTTTCGTGTATCTCTACTACTCGGTGTTCCCCCTTGTAATCTCTCATATTTTTGGATATTATTCAACATTATGTTGCTTTCTCCGGCCTCTTCTGCCTCTGTAAAGCTGAGTATTATAATTTTACTTTGTATAAATGTAAGCTCTTGTCGTTTTGACTTAAATCAAAAGTGATATTAATGTAAACAAGAGCTGTTGCCTACCGGAGGCATCCTGGATGCTGTCGCTCGCTATGCATGGGTCATTTAGTTAGTCAGAGGGACGTTCCCGGTTATTATGCTTTAATAAATCTAGTTATTTAGCTCCTCTAGGAATTCTTATATGATGCCGTTAGTTTTCAGTTTCCGCGATTTAGGTAACCGATCCTGCTCTTCGAGAGGCTTAGTAGCCTAGGCGTCTGGCCCTAGTACTTTCATGCATGATATAAGTTTTCCGAGTGTTATGTTATTGAGGCTCTAGGCAAAAATTTTATACAATGTGAGATATTGTTGAATTTTCTTCTCAAAGATTGTATACAAGAGAGTTTCGATGATTTAGGTAATCGATTCTCACCGCGCCTAGGCTAGTAGCCTATGGGGGTTTAGTATACTCTCGCACATCCCCGGTTGTTCTTTTCTCCTCTGGCGACTAAGTTCAATCCCCTCTCCCTCTAAGTAATCCTTAGGCTTAGTCCTAGTGCTTCTATCTGAATAATATTCAGGTATAACTATACTACTATATTTCTGTCCTAACCCTGTAACCAGAGTGACTGGTTTTTGGGTTTGGTGCAGAACATCAGAATATTTAGTCTGTGGTCTGCGTCTTCCTAGCATGGAGAATGAGTTTCCTTTGCTAGGTTAGGTGCAGATGCAGGAGGCTTTGCTTCCCTAGCCCACATCTGAAGGAGTCTGTACGAGATGATTCCCTCTACTAGTGGTCTAGCAGACTGTCCTGTGTCGTTATTTTCGTGCTGGAGAATGAGTTTTTCTCCATTGCCTGGCGAAATAACTACACTAAACTTTGCTCTGGTATGGAAGAAGGTGACAAGTATTGCCAACCTTCCTCTCTAGTAGACAGACCCTAGGTTAGGATGAGCTTTCTTAACCGCTGAGTATGTCTCATACAAGAGCAAAGTTTACAGGACCCTTATCCCTTTCTCCCCTTCTTTTTTAGTGATGGCCTAGCAATCACATCTCTTGGCCGCAGTCCTACATCTGTACATAGTGTAGGTTAGGATGTGGGACCGGCTCAGCTCTCTGCCGGCCGGCAAAAACGTGCAGGCCGGCAGAGACCCCTTTTTCTTCTGCAGAATGAACCCCAGACCTCCCTTGGTCTCCCGTCCATGTCTGCTGGTAGAGCCTGGCAGGCTTTGGATATATAGGAAGCCTGAATGCTACATTCTCCCCTTCCATATGTTCACTCTTTTTGGGTGGAAGGTTGTTCGGCAAGGTCGGCTAATAACCTTACATCCATACTGTTTCTCTTTTTAGTGTATTGTACCCCTAGCCCAGCTGCCGGCTCAGCGGCCGGCAGCCGGGTAGGTGGAGGTTCTCTGGTTCATAGTCACTGCCGGCCGGCATGGGTATCGCTACCTTTGCCGGCCGGCAGTAGAAACACATCCCGAGATCTACTGGCCACTACGATTAGCGACCGACAGCCAGGTGCTAGTGTTTTCAATTGCCGGCTGGCAATCACTGCTGGCCGGCACACATTTGCGAGCCAATGTTCTGCTGCCCATTCGTTAAAGGTAGTGTGACGGGCCGAGAGAGGAGTTGTGAACTCAAAGGCAGATTGGAAACGACTGAGTTATTTATTAAGGAACACTCTTCTTTATATACAAAACCTCAAGGCAACAGGACATGACCTGTTCGAGAGACAGATAATGTTACTGAGCAAAACGGAGACATGATCATTCAAGTTCTTTTTAGTGCGAGGGAAGAGCGCAGATACAACCATAATATATACAAAATAATTATGTACAATTGTGTGACACACGGTTGGTACATGGCTCCCCCCCTAAAAATGACATACTGTACATGTTAAATAGGGCGCCCTGATCTAGAGAGGCGAACTGTAGGCGGGTCATCTGGCAGAAGATAAGCAGGTTTTAGATGATCAATGGAGACCCAGTCTTCTTTGCCCCGAATGTTTAGGAGGAATGCTTTCGGACTGCGTCGGATCACAAGGAAAGGGCCCGTGTGAGGGGGCGTTAGTGGTGGCTTGCTGGTGTCGTTGCGCAGGAAGATGTGCATTTCAGAGTGCAAGTCCGTTGGTATGTGATGCTTCGCTGGGGGCTTGTAAGTCTGGCGGCACGGATTAAATTTTCCCACGACGTGACGTATGCGCTGGAGATCGTCGGAGGAGGTCGTAGAAGGAAAAAATTCGGCAGGGACGACCAACGGGTCGCCATACACCATTTCGGCTGCCGAGACGTCAAGGGCGTCTTTAGGAGTGGTCCTTAGTCCAAGGAGGACCCAGGGAAGCGGAGTAAACCAGTTGCAATCCTTGTAGCGGGACATCAAAGCTGCTTTGAGGGTGCGATGAAAACGTTCAACCATTCCATTGGCGGCGGGGTTGTAGGCCGTTGTCTGATGTAGGGTGATGCCCAGGAGATTCGCTAATGACATCCATAATTGAGAGGTGAAAGTTGTTCCCCTGTCAGAAGTAATATGCTCAGGGATACCGAATCTTGAAATCCATCCAGAGAGTAAGGCAGATGTACATGAGGCGGACGTTGCAGTTTCCATGAGAATGGCTTCAGGCCAACGAGTGGAGCGGTCGATGACGGTAAACAGGTAACGATGTCCTTGTGATGTAGGTAGGGGGCCTACAACGTTGACGTGAATGTGTGCGAAACGACACTGAGGTTGAGGAAAGGTGCCCACTCCTGAATCCGTGTGTCGATGTACTTTGGAAGTTTGGCAAGAAGTACACGCACGGACCCAATCCTTAGCATCCTTAGAAATGCCGTGCCAAATGAACTTTGCCTTCAGCAGCTGTGCAGTAGAACGGCACGAGGGATGTGAAAGGCCGTGGATGAAATCAAACACCTGTCGGCGCATGGGAGCAGGAATCCAAGGTCGAGGTCTACCAGTACTGACGTCACAGAGGAGGGTGGTGTTGGAGTGTTCGAGGGGAAAATCCTCCCAACGGAGGGACGTGTAGGATGTCCTACAAGCTTGATACTCTGGATCCTGTCGTTGGGCTTCAGCCTGGGCGTTGTAATCCAATCCCAGTTGAACGGCAGCCAACGTGTTTCTTGACAGGGCATCGGCAACGGGATTCATTTTCCCAGGGACGTATTGGAGGGTGCAATTGTATTCAGCCACGGCGGAGAGATGTCGGCGTTGACGGGCGAACCAGGCGTCAGACTGTCGAGTGAAGGCGTGCTCCAGAGGCATGTGGTCTGTACGAATGACGAAGGCCGTACCTTCTAAGAAATGCACCGCCAGCAATTCTCGATCGAAGGTAGAATAACCCGATTCTGCCTTGGACAGTTTTCTGCTGAAGAAAGCCAATGGGCGGGGAGAGCCTTTGACCACCTGCTCGAGTACTGCACCAATAGCGACGTCGCTGGCATCGGTGGAGAGAAGGAGAGGGGCGTGTGGGATAGGAAAGGTGAGAGCCGCGGCAGTTGATAGGGCCTTCTTTGCATTGCAGAAGGCTGCTTCTTGAAGGGGACCCCACTTCAGGTCCTTTGGCTTGCCCTTGAGGGAGGCGTAGAGGGGAGCAAGAGTGGCGGCAATGGCTGGCAGAAAACGGTGATAATAGTTGATCATGCCCAAGAATTCCTGCAGAGCTTTGACGGTCGAGGGTGTGGGGAAATTCTGAACGGCTGCTACCTTCTCAGGGAGGTGATGGACTCCTTCAGGAGTGATACGGTGCCCTAAGAACGACACTTCGTTGGCGCCAAAGGTACACTTGTCGTACCGGACTACAAGGCCGTTTTGTTGCAGGCGGTCGAGCACGATGCGCAGGTGACGGAGGTGTTCCTCTTTTGAGGAGGAGAACACAAGTATGTCGTCCACATAACATACACAGAAAGGGATGTCCCCTAAGATGCCATCCATGAGACGTTGAAACGTTGCCCCAGCATTACGAAGGCCAAAACAGGAGTAATTGAAGGTGTATGTGCCAAACGGAGTGGTGATGGCGGTCTTGGGGATGTCTTCTGGGTTCATAGGCACCTGATAATACCCCTTCAGGAGGTCGAGCGTAGAGAAAACCTTTGCTTTGTGCAGGTAGGAGGTTACATCGGCAATGTTTGGGAGGGGGTAGTGATCCGGTTCTGTGTGCATGTTCAGGTGCCTGTAATCCCCGCACGGACGGAGGGAGCCGTCTTTCTTCAGAACGATGTGTAAGGGTGACGACCATGGGCTGGAGGCCTTTTGGCAAAGGCCCATTTTCTCCATTTCGGCGAACGTCTGTTTGGCGGCTGCCAGTCGTTCCGGTGCCAGACGTCTGAATTTTGCGAAGACTGGGGGTCCCGTCGTCTTGATATGGTGATAAATACCGTGCTTGGCAGGAACCGTGGGCGTTTGGCAAAGTTCTGGACGGAAAACTTCCGGGTACGACGTGAGGAGGTGGGCGTAGGCATCCGTGGGTGCGCTGATGTGGAGAGCGAGGTTAGAGGGGGCGGGTTGAAGAGGTGTCGACAAGTACGAGTCTGCGTTGACCAATCGTCGGTGGGCGACATCGACCAGAAGGTGGAAATGAGATAGGAAATCCGCACCGAGGATTGGCATTGTGACGTCAGCAACGAGAAACTTCCAATTGAATTTACCGTTTCCGAACGATAATGTGAGGCTCTCGTAACCGTAGGTGGGTATCGCAGATCCGTTGGCAGCTACCAAGCGGATGTCGGCAGATGTAGACAGACTACGTTGTGCCTTGAAGAGTTTCCTTGGCAAAAGAGAACGACAAGCACCCGTGTCTACCAAAAATGTTGGTCATTTTTCCGCGAGTGCCCCTTTTTATTTGTTTTGCATTTTTTTGCTTAGTCATGTTACCGTAAGGAATTGGCAAGTAGTGTCGCATAACTTATATTTTTATAGTGTTGGAAAGTGTTTCTAGATGATCTGGCTACCCATGCCTATCTATTTTTTTAGCCAGATATGGCGTATATATGGGTATGTGTTCGATTTTCCTGTGATTGCCATTTTTTCGTTTTTTCCCATTTCTTTCAAAATTACTACGTAATAAGGAACTATCACAGAGTAATGATGCATTTAGATGTTTATTTGTCGGAAAATGTGCCTTGATGGTTTGCCTAGCACGTGGCTGAATTTTTTTTTGTCTGAAATGCCCACCATTAGCTCGTTGCCATTTTTCATCGAGTGCCCCTTTTTATTTGTTTTGCATTTTTTTGCTTAGTCATGTTACCGTAAGGAATTGGCAAGTAGTGTCGCAAAACTTATATTTTTATAGTGTTGGAAAGTGTTTCTAGATGATCTGGCTACCCATGCCTATCTTTTTTTTTTAGCCAGATATGGCGTATATATAGGTATGTGTTCGATTTTCCTGTGATTGCCATTTTTTCGTTTTTTCCCATTTCTTTCAAAATTACTACGTAATAAGGAACTATCACAGAGTAATGATGCATTTAGATGTTTATTTGTCGGAAAATGTGCCTTGATGGTTTGCCTAGCACGTGGCTGAATTTTTTTTTGTCTGAAATGCCCACCATTAGCTCGTTGCCATTTTTCATCGAGTGCCCCTTTTTATTTGTTTTGCATTTTTTTGCTTAGTCATGTTACCGTAAGGAATTGGCAAGTAGTGTCGCAAAACTTATATTTTTATAGTGTTGGAAAGTGTTTCTAGATGATCTGGCTACCCATGCCTATCTTTTTTTTTTAGCCAGATATGGCGTATATATAGGTATGTGTTCGATTTTCCTGTGATTGCCATTTTTTCGTTTTTTCCCATTTCTTTCAAAATTACTACGTACTAAGGAACTATCACAGAGTAATGATTCATTTAGATGTTTATTTGTCGGAAAATGTGCCTTGATGGTTTGCCTAGCACGTGGCTGAAATTTTTTTTTTCTGAAATGCCCACCATTAGCTCATTGCCATTTTTCATCGAGTGCCCCTTTTTATTTGTTTTACATTTTTTTGCTTATTCATGTTACCGTACGGGATTGGCAAGTAGTGTCGCAAAACTTATATTTTTATAGTGTTGGAAAGTGTTTCTAGATGATCTGGCTACCCATGCCTATCTTTATTTTTAGCCAGATATGGCGTATATATAGGTATGTGTTCGATTTTCCTGCGACTGTCACTTTTTCGTTAATTTCCCATTTCTTTCAAAATTACTACGTACTAAGGAACTATCACAGAGTAATGATTCCTCAAGATGTTTATTTGTCGGAAAATTTTGTTTACCTCTTTTTTGATTGAATATCATCAAATTTTTTTAGCTAAAATATTATATTGTTTTACAATTTTTTATTTTTTCGATTTTATTCCCCTTCAAAAAAATTTTTTGGGGTCAGAATTCTAATTTTATAGTCGTAAAATAATAGACAATCATCCAGCAACCCACCATACAATAATTAGATTAGTAAATAACACCTTTAAATTGACATACCCTTCCTACATTTCAGGTGGCGGATTAGGGAGTCTGAGTCAGTGTGGTTGGCGGCCATTTTGTGGACATATCCGAAGCGTAAGTTGCCCTATCTATATATATTCTTGTTCCCTATAGAATTTGTGATATTTTGGTATATTTTTACCTGCATAAATATCATATTATATATTAAATATATGTATTTTTTTACGAAATTTCTAAGTACTCAAAAAAATGACCTTTAGATATGGCCCCTGATATAAATGTAATTTACAAAATTGTGAAGATTTTTTTTACATATTTCTATATTAGGATAACATATGTTTATTCCCTAAAAAAATTAGCCATTTCCTATTTCATTTGGGTACCCCAAAAAATTCATGAAATTTGGACACATATTTTTGGCCAAAAAAGGTTACCCTTTTTTTCTCATTTCAGATCTTCACCTCCATGGGTCTGACTTCATCCAAAATACATCAATATTTTTCCTAAACATTCAAGAATCAATTCCTAAAAGGATTTGTGTATATATGTATAAATTTTTTTTTTATGAATTTTTATGTAAGGTCTTTTTTTTCTACTTAATTTTTTAAAATATTTATAATAAATAGTTTTTCTGCAGATGAGTAGTATTTATCTTTACAGTAGTTTAAGCTTCAATTGAATTTATTTTTGGCAAAAAAAAGGAGGTTACTGCAAAAACAGATTTTTCAAGAATTTTTTTTTGCGTCGGGGTCGCGTGCGACCGAGTATACCCTTAAAGGGGTGTCCGAGGAGCGTACCTATCCAGGTTTAAAACTTTATTTCAAGGTGTGAGTTACACCTTAACTTTCCGCTTAGGAAAATATATAACGTATTCTAGAATAAGAATTAACCTTAGTTTTAATATCCTGGGAGGTTACAGCAATTGGCTGGGCAGGAAATACAAGTATGTGTCTTTCCTTCTTTCGTTTCAAGCTTTACTGTATAAGCTACATGTATTAATAATAAGTGAAAAGCCTTCACTTGATACTCATGGTTTTTTTTTCTCTTTACAGGAGGACCATCCGAAGTGGGGGAGTATGTTCTGCAATGTCCGCAGCAAGAACTTCTGTGGACATGAGTTATGCAGGAGGCACACATCTGCGCAGTCTCCAAAGATGATCTCAGGTATTGGGACCCTCAGGCATGTACTATATGTTCTAGCCTGATTACCGACGCATTTGACACCCCTAAGTCGGCGGAGTCAAGTGATGCTGCTAGGTAAATGTTAAGAACCTGGGTGAGGGGTTTTCAGAAAAACACTTCAGGCCCCTACCTTCCAAACGAGAAGATGAGGGCCTACCTTTTCCCTAAGGCATCGGCTGATGCAGTCATTCCTCAGCCTCATGAGGAGATACCAACCGTCCAGATTCCGGTAGATTCTGAAGTCTCGGCCGCCCTTCAAGACATACAATTGGACGATAGGATGTCAGAAGTGTCAGATTATACAGAGAAGGACCATGTGGGAGATGGTAGGGAGGAGGAGCTGTTCCAGGCTCCAGAAATAGAAGAGGAAGAAATCGGCGAGGTGTCGGTTACATCGGTTCCGGCCCCAGAACCTTTTCCCTCTACATCGTGTGCTATCCCAAGTGATCTGGGAAGGACTCTTTCTTATATTGTTGAAATGATTCAACAAATACAAAAGAAGAATGATGAAAAGGAAGCTGCGATGAAACTGGAGATACATAGACTCGCAGCAGCACTTGGGCCCCAGAAGCGACTCAACGTGAAGGATCTTCCTTTGTGCTTGGATACCAATCTTTGGAGGTATGCCGAACACATACCAATGACAACCGGGAAGATTGTTATATTGGAGAAGTTGGGCTCAATTCCCCTGGAAGATGTGGTATTTTGGCCCAACAAAGACTTTTACCCGGACTGCTATGTCTATCTTAGGAAGGAGCCAGCCTCAAAGGAGGAATCGGAGCCGAAGGAGGTCATAGTCTTTTACCATAGTAAAGCACACGCGTTACTAGCGAGCTCGATGAAAGAGAAGGGCTTCACGAACTCAAAGGTGCCAGCTTTGAGTAAGAAGCTTCCCTCCTTTGTGGCCTCTCCAACCAGAGCCTTTCCCTTCATGGAAAAGGGATATAAGGCAGCCTTGAAGGCGGCGAGGGCAGGGAAACTATGCCCCTCCTTAGAGGAATGAAAGCAGTTATCCCTGACCTAACCCTTGGACCAAAAAGACTGGAAGGACGTCCACCTTACCTTCCCAGTCGGGAAGTTGGAAGCTGATATTGCCGAACGTCAGTTTGGTGAGGAACTTCCAAAGCTGTCGGAGTTTCTCTTGCGCAGAGAGCAAGAGACGAAAGAAAGACTTGCGGCATCGATGTCGTTGCAAACGACGTTAGAAACGATGGCAAGTGACCACAAGAAACAGGACATGTTCATGGTAGTGGCCAAAACCCATCTGGCCACAATTACGAAGGATCTCTATAGCTTTATTAAAGCTAGGAGAGCCTGTAGAGAGTTTGTGTTCGCCTCGGCTGCGGTGAGGCACGAACCGAGGAAACTGATCTCCTCTTGCATATGGGGTAAAGACCTCTTTCCCAATGAAGTAGTTAAAGATGTAGTAGACAAAGCTGCCACGGAGAATAGGAACCTTCTCCAAAAGTGGGGCTTAGACCTTAAGAGAAAGTCTTCTCCGGATGAGAGTCCCCAACCCAAGAGGAAGACAAAAAGGCCTAGGCTATCCTCTCGGCTGGCTAAGCCCTACCGACAGCAACAACAGCAACTTCCTGCGACTGCAGTGCCTCAGATAGCGGCACAACCTCCAACCACGTACCAGTTGGTACCTCAACAAGTGGCGACACAGTCGTCGGTTTTTAACCCAGCTTTTGAAAGGCAGACTTCTTCCTTTCACTCAAAAGCTAGAGGAACAGCCAGAGGTTCTTCTAGACGCCCTTTAAGGGGAAGGGGATTCAGGGGAGGATGCGGTCAAGGAGGCAAGGCCTCAGGTCCACAAAAGCAGAAGTGAGATGCTTCCAGTAGGAGGGAGACTACATCTATTTAGGGATAGTTGGACCTTCGATCCCTGGGCCCACAGCCTAATAAAGAATGGACTAGGTTTGAGCTGGAACAGTCCTCCACCTCCATTTCCTCAGTTCTTCCAACACTCTACCCCCGTTCTGGAAGAATATGTCCGAGAACTCTTAGAGAAAAGAGTAATCCGAAAAGTAAATGCCACCAAGATCCAAGGAAGGCTGTTTTGTGTTCCAAAGAAGGACTCAGAAAACTCAGAGTCATTCTGGACTTATCGCCACTCAACAAGTTCATAGTGAACTACAAGTTCAGGATGCTCACACTTCAACACATAATGACCCTACTGCCCAAAAGGGCATACACCGTCTTCATAGACTTGTCTGACGCTTATCAGCACGTTCCAATTAATTGTCACCTCTCCTCCTACCTAGGGTTCAAGTTACAAAGAAGACTTTACGCATTCAGAGCCATACCATTCGGGCTAAACATAGCCCCAAGAATTTTCACGAAGTTTGCGAACGCAGCTGTCCATCAATTACGCCTAAAGGGGATCCAAGTAGTGGCCTACTTGGACGACTGGCTGGTGTGGGCAGCATCCAGGACAGAATGCATGCAAGTCTCTAAGATAGTGATCCAGTTCCTGGAACACCTGGGATTCAAGATCAACATCAAAAAGTCTCAACTATCTCCAGCTCAAAAATTTCAGTGGCTGGGAATCCACTGGAATTTGGAGTCACATCGACTTTCCATTCCTGGGAAGAAGAGGAAAGAAATAGCAGAATCTGTCAAGAGACTATTGAGATCCAATCGGATATCAAGACGCGAACAGGAGAGAATGCTGGGCTTTCTACAGTTTGCTTCGATAACAGATCCAGTGCTAAGGGCACAGCTAAAGGATGCAACAGGAGTCTGGAGAAAATATGCATCAAACGCGCGAAGAGATCTGATGAGACCACTACCGACTCGACTGCGAACGCTTCTCAAGCCATGGTCCAAAGCTAAGCAAATGAAGATATCGATAACTCTTCAACCTCCTCCCCCGTTAGTTACTATCCATACAGACGCTTCAAAGGAAGGCTGGGGAGGCCACTCTCATCAGAAGAGAGTCCAGGAAGCTTGGTTCAATCTTTTCAAGTCATTTCACATCAACTTTCTAGAAGCCATGTCAGTACTTCTGACACTAAAGAAAGTTTCTCCTCGCCACTCAACCTACATAAGATTGGCTCTAGACAGCGAGATGATAGTGAGATGCCTGAATCGACAAAGGTCGAGATCGCCTCAAATCAACCAAGTGATGTTGGCCATATTCCGTTTGGTGTAAAGAAAGAAATGGCAACTGTCATCAGCTCACATTCAAGCGTTCCGCAACGTGACAGCGGACGCTCTATCCAGGTTCACACCGATAGAGTCAGAATGGTCCCTAGACGCAGGATCATTCTCCTTCATCTTGAGTCAAGTCCCGGAACTGCAGATAGACCTCTTTGCGACGAAAGACAACAAATAAACACATCGTTATGTGTCCCCGTACGAGGATCCGCTAGCGGAAGCAGTGGACGCTATGTCCCTAGACTGGAACAGATGATCCAGGATTTACCTGATCCCTCCGCACAACCTTCTTTTGAAGCTCCTCAACATGAGATCCTTCAAAGGGAAAGCGGCAATAGTGGCCCACAAGTGGCCAAACAGCGTTTGGTTCCCTCTGGCATTGGAACTATGACTGAAGTTTGTACTACTACCGGATCCAACCCTGACTCAGCAAGTACAGAAATCGACTGTTTTCGCTTCATCACAGAAAACCCGAAAGCTACATCTCAGGATTTTCTCTCCCTAACGATGAGAAAAAGCTGCGGGATATCAAGAGACAGTATAGACTTTTTGGAGAAATTTAAGTCCAAATCTACCAAAAGACAATATGAGTCATCATGGAAGAAGTGGGTGTCTTTTGTCAAGGCGAAGAAACCAAAAGAATTCTTGATAGACTTCTGTTTATTTTCTTTATTCACCTTCATGAGTAAGGTTTAGCAGCCAACACAATATCAACGTGCAAGTCTGCCTTGACAAGACCGATACTATATAACTTTCAGGTCGACCTTTCTAACGACATTTTTAATAAAATCCCGAAGGTTGGTGCTAAGCTCAGACCTTCAGCGCCTCCAAGACCCATTTCATGGGCACTAGATAAGGTTCCTCATTTGCATCAATAATGAATAATGAGGAGTGCACTTTGAAGGATTTAACTCAAAAAGTTATGTTTCTGTTTACACTCGCTTCGGGGGCTAGAGTTAATGAAATAGTGGCTCTCTTGAGAGAGGAAGGCCACGTTCAGTTCTTGAAAGGGGGAGAACGGATTCTGTTTCCAGACCCAACATTTCTTGCCAAGGACAAGCTACCCACCAACAGTTGGGGTCCCTAGAGAATCAGCCCTCTGAAGGAAGATGCATCTCTATGTCCAGTGGAGTGCTTAAAGGTCTATCTTCATAGAACTTCGGACTTTAGAGGAGGACAGCTGTTCAGAGGGGAAACCTCGGGTTCAAATTTATCTCTGAAACAACTAAGGGTGAAAATCACCTATTTTATTAGCAGAGCGGATCCAGACAGTACACCCGGCAAGTCATGATCCGAGGAAAGTTGCCTCTTCCATAAAATTTCTTTAATTATATGGACTTTGAACATCTTTGTTCGTACACCGGCTGGTAGTCATCCAAGGTGTTCTTTATGCACTATGCGAAGCAAGTGGAGCAGCTCAAGAGGTCTTTGGTAGCAGTAGGTAGAATTCTTAAACATGCAGTTTAAATCTGCGAGGAACAGTGAAATTAATTTGGGACGATTAATTAAGAGAGTGGGTGTGTAGTCACAGACTGTTACTACACACTGGGTGATAGGCCACTAACGTATTCTTAAGAACTGTTCCATTGACTTTATTGTACTAAAACATAATACGAACACTTTTGCCAAGCGTTCCTTACGCTAGTGTAAATAAACAGTAATACAGACTGTATCAATATTGTTAATAATTCGATTAAAGTGGCAAATCTGTTTCCTTTTAGACGAAACAATATTTTCTGTTTACTGTTTTCTTTATGCTTTAATGGATATCGTCCACATTTTATAAATTTTATAAATGTTAACTGATATATATGTTTATTAAATTTTTAATAAACTAGTTCATAGTGAACCCTGCGTCTTATTCGCCCACACTCATTTTATTAGAAATGTACTGAGCATTAAGTTTAAAATATGGACAATTTTAACATGGAATGTCTTTTAAGATTATTCCTTTCTTCAAGCAAAAATCCACTCGCTTTAACCCTTCCTTAGGAAGGATTAGCGTTGTACCCTAAGGGGATGGTGGCCGATATGCAAAATTTTTTCCTATATGGATACAACTGTCATCCGATAGTTTAATAAGAGTAGACACACAGAGGGAGATGTCAGGAATTCATACTGACATTGGTGACTCTTATACAAACTTTGCTTTATAATGTATATGGTGAGACCACTATACAAGCTTGTCATTTTGTCATCCATAGTCAATATGTACTCCTCGAGACTTTTTCCAGAGTTTAGTACGACTTTTCCCTGTAGGGGGCAGGAAGCACTAACATAGTTCATGCTTAGATGAAATGGTGTATGACGGTAACATCATAGCTCTCTAGGTCTAAATGGACCAGGAAAATACTTTCTTGAGGGTACGGCAGCGGTTGAGAATCCACAGATACAGTAATGCTCTGGTAAACTTCCATTAGGACGACATGGCCTGAGTCAAAAAAACGGATTTTGAGCGAAGCAAAAAATCTATTTTTGGGTAAGGTAGCCATGTCGTCCTGATGGACTCGCCCTTCCTTTTAATTTAAAAAGGGCTTATTGACCCCTCCCTATTCTACAGTATCTGTAGCACCTCATGTATCGCTACGAGGAATAAAGATGGCGCTGCCGTCATCGTCATATACACACTCGAAATGGGATAGGAGAGATACCTTATGAATGGCTCTCCTTTCATTCTTGCCACTGTAACCCCTCGAAGCAGTAATACTGTTCGGGGTGAAGATAGCTGTGTGGCGTGTCAAGAATACGTCCTCTTATATTATGCGATATCCCTGTTGGATTTATTTAGGGGTATTCGCTCCAGGAGTTAGAATTCTGGATACCTTAAGGTAAAATTCTCTGGGAATATCACTTTAGTCAAATATACCCTAGGAAGCTACCCTTTAGGAACTTCCATCAGGACGACATGGCTACCTCACCCAAAAATAGATTTTTCGCTTCACTCAAAATCCGTTATATATGTATATATATATATATATATATATTCTATATGTATATGTATACATATATATATATATATATATATACACACACACATATATATATATATATACATATATATATATATATATATATGTATATATTATATATATACACACATATATATATATATGTATATATATATAACATACATATATATATATATATATATATTTATATATATATATATATATATGTTACGCTCATTATTGAAAATCGGCAAAAAATTGCCTATTTTAGATAATCAGCAAGGGCCTGCCTAATATTGAAAATGTTCAGTAATCGGTAAAATATTGCACATTTTATGCATTAGGCAACACGTTCTTGCTGAATATTGATAACGTTGCCGAATATTGAAAATATTGAAACTTAAGTGTTTCAAACAACCAGTATTCAATTTTGACAGCTGGAAGGTCCATTCTAAGCTCTAAGCAAATTAATGTAGACCACAATGACTCTTCCAATTGGTTTCACGACAAGCCCTTCTGGTTGCTTCCGACAATTTTTTAAATTGCACTCTACACAAAAGTTAATAAACAGGTTACAATATTCCATAGTTATGTTAGACCATTTCTTTTTAACTTCAAATAAAGTTTTCTTCTTGCCACCATGACAAACATCATTATGTGCCTTTTCTATTGCACCATACACTTCCTCAAACGCTGGTACGTATTTATAATTTTCTTCTCCGTCTGTTCTTTTCTTTATCAAACATTCCGTTTACCCAAACTTTAAGAATCTCATATCTTGAACGATAGTTATAATCAATAGTGGTGATAGCATCACTTTCTAGATCCTTTGAAAACCTTGATATAATATATTTCACTTCTTCAAGCGAGAACAGTCTTGTGTTATTCTTCCGTTTTCCTTCAACGATGGTCTGTAACCTTGCCTCAAAATTTTCTTTTACTTCCATCGCTGAAGCAAATGAGGATTATTCAATATTCGCCAAGAAATGTTGTAAAGAATGAAAAGAATTCCGTAACTAATGTACGTGTTTGTCCAGAGAATTATCATGAGTACCTTATGTTTCACTTCACACCCTTACTCCTATTTACAAGTTGATAACAATTGTTGGAGATAGTAACAAGGATTAGGCTACTAAAACTTACTTATGAATGGCCAAACTGCCATTACAAAAGAGATTAGAATAGAATAAAACATAAAAGTTAAAAATAGTGTCAACATAATATATTCTATTCACAAAATTCTTCACCCATTAATTACAGATGGTATAGTAGTCGATTTATCAATATTCGGCAAATAAGGTCTTACCGAGTTTTGAAACCCAGCTGATTTTATATACTAGGCAAGAAAAATTGTTCATTTTATATAATCGGCAAATCGCTTGCTCATTCTCACGAATAGGCATTTCTATTGCCGATTTTCAATAATCGGCAATTTTCAATAATGAGCGCAACATATACAGTATATATATATATATATATATATATGTGTGTGTGTGTGTGTGTGCGTATATATATATATATATATATACATGCTTATTTAGAAATCATAAAAGCTGACACTTCATGAGCATAAAATATGCATTATAGCCACGAAAGGATAATTGAAATATCTTGATTGGAGTTAGTACTTTCATCATATTGGTGATATCAACGGATTTAAAAGGAGTCCAATGACGTCACTAATAAGAAAAAAGTACTTACTCCTGAAAGTTTTTTCTAAGGTATTGAATACAATAGAACCTGTAATAGATAGAAGAAGAGCAAACAGGTTTTAGGAAGGTTAGAAGATGCATTATAATTTTTTTTTCTACGATATGTACCTCAACAGTGTAGCAGACTAAAATCCCCTACAGTTTTATGCTTTGTGGATTTAGAGAATATATTTCATAGTATTTCACGCAGTATGTTAAAAAGGATTCTGAGGCACTATGAGATGCAAGAAAAGATTGTAAATATCCTATGCATAGTGGAACTTATTGTAGTGTAATGGTTGATGGAAGTCTTACAGATGCATTTGAAGTCTAGACTGGAGTATTACAAGGTCGAATACTGTCCTCTCTACTGGTTTTTTATGATAATTGATTGTTATGAACAAGATACTATAAGGAATGAATAATGGCATTCAATGGAATTGGGACCAGAGATTGTTTGATCTTGAATACGCCGATGATAAAGTTCTAATTGCTTTTACAATGACTGAAATTTAGAAAATGATTGATAGGTTAATTCCGGAGAGGAAAAAGGTTGGATTAGGGATCAACTATAGAAACACTGAGATCATGGAAATACAGAATGGTGACAAGACCAAATGCCTTATCAAAGAAGAAATATTACTCAACTAAAACTCTTTCAAACATATAGGAACCAACATTACCAGCACTGGAGCGTTAGTTGCAGAATTGAAGGAGAGAATATAAAGAGCAAAACAAGCATTGGAAATTTTAAATACAGTTTGGAGGTGAAATCAAATATCAGTTCACAGCAAAATCAAAATATACATTCCACTTGTATTATTCAGCAGTCGTGGTACAGTATTGTAACAACTGGGAAACAAAAGAGAAATTTGAATTTGGTGAGGTGTCAATGTGAACAATTTATCTATATTATCAAGATAGAGATAGATGGAGCATATTTCAAGGGAGGATGAGATAGTCCAGAATATACCTGAATGGAAGCGGCAGGGCAGTAGAGGACGCAATAAACCAAGTGAAATGTGGCTGATGACAAAGCAGAGGGAGGATGGACCCAAGAATTGAGTTCAGCTCAGAGACATTACACCAACAAGTGACATACGTCGTGAATTCATTGAGGCTCTATAAAATATACACTTATCATAAATTTATAACAAAGAAAAAAAGTTTTTACTTCATGGTCGTATTTCGAACTACGAAAACATTTTGCTTTGTATATTCGGATCATCGAGTAATTTTCTCTTTGCAGATAATTTAGCAACTAAAAATTAAAAAAATATTATTCGGGATCAGAGCTTCATCAAGCGTTCACTACCCGTTGGAAAAATTATTTATTTTACTAAGCACTATTCGAACATTCATATCATTAAATGTTATTACCATGTGTTTGTATTAGAACATATATATATATATATATATATAAATTCACATATATTAATATACATGTATATATATATATATATATATGTATGTATATATATATATATATATATATGTGTGTATAGATATATATATATATATATATATTATATATATATATATATATATATTATATATATATTATATATATATATATATGTATATATATATATATATATATATGTATATATATATATATATGTGTGTGTGTGTATAGATATATATATATATATATATATATTATATATATATATATATATATATTATATATATATATATATATATATGTATATATATATATATATATATACAAATTGAAAGGATAGTGAATTATATAAAAGAGGCGTACCGTTACATAGAATAAATGTACTATATATGAATGAAAAAAATATTAACGTAAAACCCAATTTTACCAAAACAATACGGTTCTGTAAAATTAATTAGAAAGCCTTCCTTAAAAAAGAGAACTTAATTTCCTGGAGCATAGAGACGTGAAAAGGAATAATTCCCGTGGTGCTAAGAGTCCTAATTAAATTCATACTCGCTTCACTGCACTGCATACGACAAGCCAAGAATTAGAGAGCACCAGGGGAGAACATCTTTCTAAATAAGAAATTAATCTCCTACATAGACTGCATCTTTTCTTTTGTTCATCTGTTGAGAGAGAGAGAGAGAGAGAGAGAGAGAGAGAGAGAGAGCGAGAGGGAGAGAGAGAAAAGATACTATCAGAAGAATTGTTTGTTCAAATATTTAATGTTATTATAGCATTTAAGAGCAATAACACAATAAAAAGAGTGTACCTGAACAATTCTCTTGACAGTATATATATGTATATATATATATATATATATATATCTATATATGCGTTTTGCGTGTGTTTGTTTGTGTGTATTTTTGATTGTTGGAATTCGTGCATGTAAACAAAATTTAGATGAATATAGATCATTAAAAGGCCATCAGTTGAATTGGGACTCGAAAATTATACTAACAGGAGAGGTATTTTTCGTCTTGTTCCGCCTGAAAGGACGCGTATGGGACCTCCTCATCAAGCGTCAAAGGTTGTTTGTGAGAGCTAGATGAGTTCACTCTCCTTCCCAATCGCTCCTCTGTTATTTCCCCTGACCAAAACCCTTAGATGTCAGGACGTTAGATCTATTGTTTTTATGGCCATTAGCGCACTATCATTTATCTATCTTTTTCAATTTAAATCATCTTACATAACTATCTTTTTTTTTTTTATTTTACTTCATGATATCATTATTATTATCATTACTATTACCGTTATTATTGCTGTTATTGTGGTTTTGGTTATTATTATTATTATTATTATTATTATTATTATTATTATTATTATTATTATTATTGTATCCAACAGGCTGCCTTCCAACAGGGGAAACCACTCCAGTGATAGTGAAGAAAAATCTTTCCTGAAACTGAACAACAGAAGAATATTTGTATCAAGTTCGAACTTCCCTAATTCAATGAATTCTAATAGAATAGTAACAATTTTAATAGCTACATGGCCTATACATTTAATCGAAATTATAACATACATACATACATACATACATACATACATACATACATACAATCATAAGGAGATGAATAAGGACGTTTTACCTGCAATTCTTAGATATGTCTTAGCAAAAAAAAAAAAATCATTAATATTTGAGGTATAATACTGTAAATATCAAGGATTGAATGTCTTTGAAATAAAAAAAAAAGTCCATCTTTCCTTGGTCTTATTCTTCCCATTATTGCAACGTAACAGCAAGTTAATGTTATTTAAAATGTTTCCTATTGTATTGTCCACAAAAGTCATACACCTAATAACAATTTCTTTAAAAGAACGTAGGGGAACTTCACCAAAAAAATATATAGCGTCGAAAAATGTGGATTTGTTAGTTTTGCACATTTCCATTTCCATTTCCGAGCGAATATGTAACATTGCATTGACCAAGAGGAATCAATTAGCCATCCAATCTGCACAGAGCAAAAATCCGAAATTATTGGCTTTTCCGGTTCTGCAATTTAGAGACAAATCATCATCAGCAGCATCATATATATATATATATATATGTATATATATATATATATATATATGTATATATATGCATAGATAAATATATATATATATATATATATATGTATATACTTATATACATATATACATATATATATATATATATATATATGTATATACATATATATATATATATATATATATATGGTAAAATATCATATAGTTCCTTAACTTCACTTCTTGAACTTCTTGTACATTAGTTTAATAGTATTCTTCTACGTGGAATAATTGGGTTTTAAATACAGACTGGAACAATAAAAACTCTTTAAGATTGCAGGCTGCCACCGTAGACTTCTGCTACCACTTCAGCATTCGGGATGCGAAATCCATGAGTTCGCTGTGGGCGATTAGGGGGTCGCTTCTTCGTAAGTGTGTCCACTCATTGACACTCTTTTTGGTAATTTCTCCTTCATCGAAGATAATCTTATACCTACCGGTTCAAAGGTAATTTGTTGGCAGTTAGGGAACTCGGACCCTTCGTTGTCCGTCTCTGGAAAATATCTTCTTGTTAACTTGACGTTGAGTTAGTGCAGGCCAACTCTGCACCAGAGGTGGGGCCTCGCTCCATGACGGGGGAAGAGGGAGAAGGGACAACCGACTATGGCGGGTTACTGTAGGAAAGAGCCACCCTCTTCTATGCGTTAGTTGCTTAAGTATCCAAGAACAAGGGCGTTGTAATTGTGTCACGTCCTGTGACTATTCTTGTGTTCTATTGGTCCCTTCTTCTGACGTAATGGTAACGTCATACATATGTCACTTCCGGTTTCTCGGCAAGCAAACCGGCGGGCATTTCAGTTGCATGAGTCACTCGATATATTTCATCGTTTGGCCGGTGGTTTTGGCTAAATTATCATACGACTAAGCACTTTCCATCAACATTGGCTTTAGAGTACCACTTCACTCCGATTTTAATTTTCTCCTCTCTCTCTCTCTCTCTCTCTCTCTCTCTCTCTCTCTCTCTCTCTCTATTTATTCCAATATCTCTCTATCGTTGAACTAACGAATAAAACTCATAAAATACTTAATCAAATACACATTTTACCTTATTCAGTGTGAAATTTTCTCCTTTACATGACACCACTCGGTCACGTACCTGAATTCCTGTGGAATTCACATCTTATTACCCAAAAATAATTCATCAATAAATCATTATCACTAAAAGAAATACATTTCAACACAATAAATCAAAATCATCATCTTCAAAAGAATATGCATTTCAACATAATAAATCAAAATTATCAATCATCAAAAGAAATACATTTCAACGCAACAAATCAAAATTATCATCATCAAAAGAAAATTATCACCAATCATTTTTAAAATAATGCAATTGCATATGTTTATCATCAATATATATTTAGGAAAAACTTCCTGTCCCCTTCAAATAATTCAACATAATATTGAAACATATTATTTCTCCTAATTCTTGATAATGGAATAATTAACCCTTAATTCCCTGGGTACGAAAGACGAAATTAATAATGTATTTTGTGTTCAACTCTGCAATCAATTGGGAAATGCCTTTACATTTAACTTCTAGTCAATTCATATTTTCCATCACCTATGACCTCAAAATCTCGGTCTTATTGATGTAAACACAAAAATCATCTCTTCAATGCAATGCAATAAATGGCAGAAAATAAATGTTCAAACATACATAACATCAATTCAAATCAATCAAAATATTTCTGCAATAAAAATAATTATGTGTCATGCACATTATCACTCATCAAGAGTATTACTCCTTTGTAATCAATATTAACAAACATTTGTTAAACATCATTATGGTACCTTATTTACTCATCAATGTTATTATGATAAATCATTGTTATTTAATAGCATCAAAAGAAATATTTCTCACCTTCTTCATAAAAATGCATCAAAACTTTTCCAACTCTTGTCATAAAATAATGAGTAAAACCAAAACTCAAATATATCAATCTCTTAAATCATCAAACATCATAATCATTTCATAAAAAGAAACATATTCAATACATAACAAAGACATGTTTATAAATTTGAATCTTATTTGCACCTTATCTGCATATTATTTTTATCTCAAGAACTTCAATTCTCAAATATATTGCATTCAGAAGGATATTCATAAATATTCAAGTTACAGGAAACTTAACATTTCAATGTTAAAACTTTTCTTAAAAGAAATCATTTGCAGACTGTCTCAATTAAAACACATTATTTATCCTTTCTTTCATAGATTCATCTACTACACAGGCATAAAAATTGATTTGTGTTTCCACACTCACTCTTTTTAACTTCAAAACGAAAGGTTTAATGATTATAATTCTCCGTATGTACTTAATTGTACACTATTACCTGCATAATTATTATGGGACTAAAATACCCCTTTGAGACATTCAACTTCTTTAAGTTCATTATTGATGCACATTTTATCTCTTTTAATTACTTAAATCTTTTCTTTCTTCATTTTTGTTAGCTATATTCAGTTTATTTTTAACACATTGTTCATTTTTATAGCATAGATTGTTTTGATTTTTACCCTTTCTTCATAATTATTCAAGTTAACTTGATCAACAACAAAACATAATAAAATTCATGGTATACATGCATGTTTATCATTGTTACACGTTACACATAAAATATTAATTAATGCATCGCCTATAAAATGCGAGTAATAAATCTTTTGCTCTAAAGGCATCATTATTTAATCAAACTTCCAAACCCAAATCAATATATTTGTAAATATTCAATCACCTATGGGTTTATCTTTCACCTGTCTTCATTACCCATAACTTTATCAAAAACATTTCATCTTAGTTTGCAATTCAATATTCTCTGTGGTCCCTTTAATTAATTGTTTGGAGATATTTATTGTTTTGGACCTTTTTTGTTAATTACGGAATACATATTCAAATTCTAGGATAACACACTTTACATAATTACAATTTTTCATTCATTTGTTACCTTCATATTTGTACGAGTGCTCAGAGATTTTTATTTCATTTCCCAAGGAGTTTATTGGTGTTTCTTAATCTACCTAACATCTGAGGTTTCCCATATACCGAGTTATTTCAAAGTAAATTTGTTCTCTTCAAGTAACTGTTATTAGTCTTCTTTGTTGGGTCTATATATAGTTCGTAGGACATCCTCAACCTCTTTCTATTATTTTAATTTGGCCCTTTTTCTCTATTTGAACTTGACTTATAATGGCTTATTTCACCTTTCTTACTTCAAGAAAAATATTGCACAGTTTCAGTAATCACTAGTAAATTCGGGTGCATTGCCCGAGAGAATATCTTGAAACATGAATGTCTAGTTATTTATCCTGGTCTCAAATTATTCTGTTACAGACTCATTAACCCTTTCTTTGTTAAATCAAGTTTTATGTAGAACAGTATGTTTTTATCATTTGTCAAGTTCTGGGAACAGAGTCCCTGGTAGTCCATTGGTACCACCACTATGGGATTGAGAAAATGCAATCGTAATTTCTAAGGATTCTTACCTTTATATGACCTTTATATTTCTTATATGTAGGCTTTAATTTTACGATCTCAAATATATATGTTAGGTCAAAAATTAATTCATCATCAAATGCAGTCTTTGATTACTGGATGTCCTACCAACTTGAGCATGAGTTTTTGTTAATACTTGGTTAGTATGTCAGGAATTTCTATTTATGAACAAGTATTTCTCCCTATTCTTTGTTTGTATTCCTTTAAGCGGTGTGTAATCCTGTTATATGATTCCTATTTTGGGAGTAATTCACCTACAACATTTCTATTAACTTTTGGTTTTTCTCGGTCTATTTCAATTATTCCTATTTCTAGGTTTCTTACCTGACAACTGAAACAAAATATTAGTAGTTAAATTTCTTTTAATATCTTCCTGTTTGTTTAAATAATCTTTCTTTTATCATCATGAACCTACCAATAAAGTGATTTATCCTGGACAAACATTCAGTACTTTAAGGTTCCTAAGATTCCTTTCATTCTTTCATTAATAATAGTCCTTCTTGGACAGTAAAATCACAATCATTCTTATGATTAATGAGTACATATACTCTATGCCCTAAATGAATTTTCAAACTTCTCTAGACCATTATTTGGATAATCTATCCTACTCGGTTATTTTTCATTTAATTTAAGACTACTCTTATGATTCATTACCCTTCTTCGGGTTTCATCTTTTTAATGAGACATTTCTTTTTATATTCATGAGGCTTCACACATTATTTTTATAACTCCTGGTTAAGAGATCGGATTAAGATAATGTAGGATCAAAAATTAATTTCTCTTAATTATTTATAGCCTTCCATTTCATTTGCACTCTACATATTTTTAGGTTAACTTTATTTTAAGGCTTGAGTAATTTAGCAAATGCTGCTTATTATTCCCTAAGATCCTATCATTCCTAAAAAATCATCTACATCTGTCAAATCTTAGTGGAGCAGGATTTCCACTCTAACCCTTATTTCTCTATATATCTTAAATCTATCTACACTTGTTACTTACCTTATTCAATTCTAGGAATGGGTCACTCTTTAATCTGATTCTTTATCCTGCTATTCTCCCTCTTTCTAGACTAGTTATATTATTTGTATGGCTCTATATTCTTCCTAAACTTAGTAACATCATTCTATAGGCTTATTCATTCTCTGTCTCCAAATTCTAGATCATCATTCTGTCAATAATTAGAAGAGCTGAGTGAGCCCGTCGACTTCACTCTAATTTCTAACATTCTTCAAAATGCTAATAGCCGTGAGTGGCTTGTATTCTTTGACTATGCTACTTACAATATTCTCTATGTATTTTACTCCTTAATAATCGAGCCAAACACTATTTATTATTGGGATAGACATGTCATTTATATTCTACTTATGATGATCTAACTAGTCTAATACTTCTATCCTCATTGGGTAATATATCTCGGGAGATTTAGAAGGAGACTTATTAATTCATTTTAATACTCACCGTGTTCCTTATGGGGCGTTGGCTGATATGTAATATTTCATGATTTGTACCGGTATTTAAAAAGTATTAGTAAGTTTTTGGCAGTTTCCCTGGTGCCGATGTTTCTATTCCATTCTGCCTAACCTATCGCCTGCAATGGCTAATCTCTGCCTATTTCTCATCTATCCTTACTTCTATGCTCCTTATGGTAAATTATGCCCCTTTCTGATTACCAGACTGTAATCTCTACTCCTTTATTTTAGAAGTCATTACCCACCATTCAGATGAGTTATTTCATCCGGAGTAGTATTAATTAATTAGTGTGCATGTATTTTCCTTCATCTGAACTGCATTATTGTCTCTTTTGACGGACTCTGACATCCTATTTTTAGTTAACCTAACTTCTTTATATCTGCGGGTTAATTTTATTTAGGCATCATTATGACATCTCTAGCTAAATTCTAGCTTTTTATATTCTCAGTACTGATCACACTTTATATTTACTTCATAGCATCATAACTTTTTTTTTTTATTCATATGCCTATATCTTCATTTTAATTCTTTGTGCCTAACAGCAACATATTTCTTTTAATTCTATAAGCCTATAGCTTCAATTGCCTATGGCAATAATTCTTGGAATTCCCTTTTTATTTAGGCTATTCTATTTTATCCACTGTATTATCTGTCGACATTCTATTTTATTTATATGGCGCCTATCATATATTTACAGGGAGTATATTTTATTCTTGGCTACTCTTTCATTCTTAACTTTCTTATTTGTCCTTGTCTTTTTAATTAATTTCCATTTACCTTTCTTAGTCCGGAGTCTGTTTCTTCTGTCAAATTCGTCTCCTACAAATTGCCAGTTTTTGTAAAAGACTTGTCTTTGACAAGTAGAATCATACCCTGACTATCTTCTTTTCATTTCAAGCTTGCACTTCTCACAAAAAAAAAAAAATTCATACTTCATCATTTTATCGTTTTTGAACGATATTCTTAAGGCTTTATTTGGGAAATGTTACATAAAAAAAATTACATCTTTATTCATCATTTGGCACATTTTGGCATTTAATTCTCTATCTAACCTGACGGTTCATACCCCTTTATTCTTACCTTGTTTGCATTTCATTTCTGCAAATCATTTATTTCCACCCTTAAAATCGGGAAGCAAATATTTTTAAAATATTTTTATCATGGTATTGCATCCTATTATATCAACTATATTTGCCAGAGTCTCTATAAGATAAAATAGTCACTTGCACCGTGGATGTACCTCCGCTACATATGCCTACTTTCCTATATAATATTTTTCGTCTTCCTGACTTCCTTTCTATCCGGCCAACTATTTGTAGTTGGTCTATTTTTCACTATTTGAAGGATTTGTATTTGACTTTCTTTGTGCCGGAGGGCGTTCTGAGAAGTGTCTTTG
>NC_090736.1:127758875-127771375 GCF_036898095.1 Palaemon carinicauda
CTGTTTGTCTTCTCTGCTTTTATCTTTTTTTTTATCTTTAAAACTAATTGTATCCAGCACATGATATTAAAACGGAAATGTAAATATCCTGATGAATATATCAGCGAGAACATATTTATCAAAGAAGGAAGGAATTGCTTTGAAGCAGCCTGTGGTTTATGCCATTGCAATTTCGGTATTGAACATGGCGGGAAGAATGATATCATGATTGATTCGGCAAAGCACAAAAGAAGCATTTCATCCACTTCAAAAGATGATGAAATAACAAACTTATTGATCAATGAAAGAAAAAAGATAATAGCATCAGAAGTAGCTACGGACTTTCATACTGTTTTCCATCATGAATCATTCAGCTCAAACGATTGTACAAATGTACTACTGCCAATAGTATTCCTTGATTCCAAAATTGCAAGTAAATTTTCAAGTGATAAGACAAAATATTCTGCAATAATTAAAAACTCTGAGGCTCCACATACCATTGCCGAAGTTGTTTAAGATATGGCATATCTACAGATGCTGAGAATATTTTTCCGTTGATTGTGCAGTATTTTTCTTGGGAGAATGGTTTACTGATAAAATGATTGAAAGTAAAATCTCTCGCAAAAGAGACCTCGGAAACAATAGCAAACTTCTGCACAGAGAGCCTTATCGAGTTGGTCCTGGAAGTGAAGAAATGTGTAGCTTTTAGTGGACATGACACGAATACTAATTTTGTTGGACGTTTGCGTAAAGGCACCAATAACGTGTTTTCAAAATTCAAGGAAAACATGAATGAATCGATTCGGTTATCGGATGGACAGCCCATATTGGGTACAATGTTGCTCATACTGAAGCTAGTGTCCTGTCTATAGATGTTGAAGTAATCGTTGTTTAACTGTTTTCATACTTACATATTTACACAGTTCGAACTGAGAAGCTGAAAAAAATCTGCGAGTTTGTTGGTGTTCAGTATGCATCAGTTCTCTGTCATTCTAAACTCATTAGTTTTCTTTAATAGGAGTAGTTGAGAGAATCCTATGGTTATTTAAAGTACTGAAATCTTTCTTTTCTCCTGAAAAAATGCTCCCCAAATTCTTTTAAATTTTTTTATAAACAATCCACTGAGCGAAGCCTATCTATATTTTGTTCAGTCTTGAGCATGTTTTTAGCAGTGGGATTATGAAAACATAAAAGAGAAAGCAGCCTTATTGAAGTGTTTGGCTTCTTAAAAGAACTCGTAGCAGTTATGAAGGCAAGAGTGGATGAAAAGTTCATCCCTCTCATTGTTAAAGGTTGCCTTAATGATAACGATATCACATCTCAAGAGATAAAGAAATTCCTACTGGCAGTGGAGAATTATTGCGTCCCTTTCCATGACTATCTTGAGAAATGGCTTTCTTCTTTAGAAAGTTTTGATGTCTCTTCATGGATGTCAATCGATGTACTTCCAATATGGAAACAGATTCAATCTTCTTGTCTAGCGTTAAAAGACAAAGGTGTAAAAATTTATAACGTGCTTTTCTGCCGGTGGTCAACTAATAAAAACTTCGTTGATCAAAAAATCAGAACAAACGTGATGAATGGATGACCAAGATGTGTCATGAAAGATGGTTATTTATCCTTCACCAGTTAGGCTTCAAAGAACACTATTGTGAAATATTAGTTTTGTGTGAATATCTACTTAGTATTCCTAGGCATAATACAAATGTGGAGCGTGTCTTTTCTATGACAACTGCTCAATGGATAGACGAGAGGAATAAGTTGAATGTATCAACTATAGAAGCTATTTTGCATTGTAAATGGAATATAAATTACCATTGCAAAGAATTTTACAGACAGGTAATAAAAAATTAGGACCTTCTGAAAAAGGCTTAGTTATCTGAAAAACACAATTAAAAGTTCATGTTATATTTCTGTTCTTACGAATTCCTTATTGTCACATATCTTCATGTTTTTTATAAGAAAAAGTTGATTTGTTTCATAAATATTTATCACTCCTTTTCCAAGTTAGTGTCGTTTCCTTTAATTTCTTTATTGTAATTTGCATTATATATTAATCTTCCTATTAAAATACTTGTTTGTTTTTTTACACATCTCTATATTTTTATATGTTGATCTGGATGTGTATAAAATATGTATATGTATAAATTTCTATATCGATATAAGGATTATAGGCTGAAAATGGAGGGATATAAGAGTGTCCCGGATTGCTTATCTCGAAATCTGGCAACCCTATCGTATCTCCTATGTTGCTGGTGACTGGTCGAGTTAAAGGTGCAGCATCTGTATGGGAATCTTAGCCATAGTAGAATGACAGGTGACGACGAAGAAATCTCTTTGCACAGCGTAGGGCTCCAAGAGATAAGATGTGACCTAGGTAGGTGGGTCTCACTTATTTGTGCAAGCTACCTGAAAAGGAGACTTAGCAGGTAAGCTCTATTTGACGTGGAAAGCAGGAGAAACTTTTATTATGTTGTGTTCAGTGTGGGATTTTCTTTCAATCCTAGACTGCCTCTGAGAAACATAAGTCACATCATAGGCCTTTCTGATGATTATAGGGCTTTTAACAAAGAGCTGGCCATTGACATACTAGGCATGGAATTGAAGGATGAGTTTCATGGAGTCCTGCTGGACGGGGCAGGACAGCCTCTCAAAAAGACACGTGAGTGTCCTACCGATGTGGGTACCAAGACAGTCTCAGACTTGGCATATGTAGAGATACACAATATTTTTCTTCTTCAGGGGTTCCTGTAGAGGTTGGCCAAGGGGGTTTTTCATAGCAAAACTGCTAGTCCTTGCTGTTTATAGCAATAATTAGGAACAAGTTCTAGGGTCTTTTTTTTAGGGAGAATTTAATGTTGTTACTCATGATGTGGTAAACATGTTTGGGTTATTCAGTGGTGTACATTAGAATCATGACTGCTGTTTTATCAGCTCTCCGAACAGTAACTCCCACCTTAGCTCATAACTCTTTTGTGACATCCCTGACTTGGTTTTCACATCACTTGCGTACCGTACCGTTCCATATTCATCTGGGTTTCAGGAATCAGAATTGGATTCTTTTCATTCATCGTTGTTAGACTTTCTTCGTGCTGCTGGTGGAGTATGTTGTCAAGCAGAACCAGTTGTGGGACTTAACAACAACATACATCCTCCAGCCCCTTCAACTTGCTGAAGCCCTGGTGAAAAAAAAATAATTATGGTACACAACTAGAATCATTGCCAAAAAGTCTGAGATGTCTCGAAATAATCATGAGCCACGGAGGTAATTTAATGTATGAAGAGCTGATAGGATGACAGCCTTCATTCTGGCTAAAACCACAAAATATAATGAAAAACTAGACTGAACGAATTTCTTAAAACTCACCAGAAATCCACTAGAATATGTCAAAAGAGAAGCCAATGGAATAATTTAGACTTAATGTCTCCTGTCCATCACATGTGATTTGGAAGCAGGATACTTATACAGCATTGTTTAAACCCACAAGACTGGAAATCCTCTCAAGCCATTCTGTAGCTATGTCAATCACCTACATTTCACCTGGCCAGAATGTTGGACGCTCTTTGGATTTATAATGTGCCTAACCAAGATAGCATTTATTCATCTGCCAAATTTTTGGAGGTAATCATCCTCACACTTAGCATTTTAGTTGCTGGTTCCATCAACGTGAAGCTCTTGTATCCAAACGTGTTTGTCGATTACCCTATCATCTTAATGACGGAATTAATCTATACATCCTTCTTGTCTGTCAACTCTGCTCGTCATACTGTTAGCCCTCAGTACCCTCCTGTACCAACCGTGTGTCACACGATCGTACATAGTAACGACATTCCATTTTGTGTATATGTTATGCTTGTTCTTCGCTCTCCCGTCGCACTAAAAAGAACCTGAATAAACATATATCTTTTTCTCACCATTAACTATTAACCGGTGTGTTATCAGTTGAACAGGAAATATCCTGTTACATTGAACCTGAAATAATGTGTCGTTTTTCTCTCCGTTAACTGTTAACTGGTACGGTGTCGATTGAACAAGAAATTTCCTGTTGCATTGAGTTTTTGTATATAAAGGCGAGTATCTGTAATAACGTTACTCAGCTGCTTTCATCTTGTCTTTGAGTCACAACCTTCTCTCGGCTAGTCACATTATTTTAAGTTCAATGCAACAGGAAATTTCCTGTTCAACTGATATCACACCGGTGGTATATATATATATATATATATATATATATATATATATATATATATATATATATATATATATATATATATATATATATATATATATATATATATATGATAAATTTTTGCACATTTAGACGTGCTTTTTTCATAGTCAAGTAAGCCATAAATTTCTGATACATTAATGTCTGCATTCTCTTAACAACCTCGGGATCAAAGCCCCAGGCAAAATCACACAAAGGCAAGAGCTTGTGACCCTCCGGGAGTTGAACCCTGGTCCGGCAAGCTTGTAGTGATAGTGATTACCACTTGGCCACGAAGAAAGATAAAAGTCACTGACAATTCTGCTGTACTTATACCTGTCGAATTCAGGTGTTTTGTACTTAGAATTGAAATTAACCCATCTTCACCATCGTAGCTAATTGGTAGTTTGTTACTTGGCATTCAATTAATGATAAATTTTTGCACATTTAGACGTATTTTTTCATATTCAAATAAGCCATACATTTTTGATACATAAATGTCTGGATTCTCTTAACAACCTCGGGATCAGAGCCCCAGGTGAAATCAAACAAAGACAAGACCTTGTGACCCTCCGGGAGTCGAACTCTGGCCCGGCAAACTTGTAGCGATAGTGACTACCACTTAGCCACGAAGAAAGATAAAAGTCACTGACAATTCTGCTGTACTTATACCTGTCGAATTCAGGTGTTTTGTACTTAGAATTGAAATTAACCCATCTTCAACATCGTAGCTAATTGGTAGTTTGTTACTTGGCATTCGATTAATGATATATTTTTGCACATTTAGGCGTTTTTTTTCCATATTCAAATAAACCATATATTTTTCATAGATTAATGTCTGGATTCTCTTAACGACCTCGGGATCAGAGCCCCAGGCAAAATCAAACAATGACAAGAGTTTGTGACCGTCCGGGTGGTTCGATAATATATAAGAAATATATGGCTTATTTGAATATATAAATATATATATATATATATATATATATATATATATATATATATATATATATATATATATATATATATATATATATATATATATATATATATATATATACTGTATATATATATATATATATATATGTATATATAAATGCATATGTATATATATATATATATATATATATATATATATATATATATATATATATATATATATATATATATATTTGTGTGAGTATGTTTTGTGTTTGCGTATGTATGTTTGTAGCCTATTTGTATTCATATATATTCATATTTATTCTTTGAAAAATATTTCAATGATCAATAGAAATTACATGTAAATGAATTATTTTCATTTAGACGTAACAAATAAAAAAGCTCATTTAATTTCCCAGCTGCCGTAGGGTTAATCATCAGTACGACGAATACGGCGTGTAAAAATAGGTTAATCTTTCATTCGGGGTAAATAAGGGGCTTGGAAGTAAAGAGGTTTATCCACACTGATCGGGACAGTCTAAATTTAGTGGTGGGTCGGTCTGAATCCTACAACTCAAGAAGATTAAAGCGTTTTATCTCCTCTGTACACAAGCTTTTAGCGGTAACATAAAATTACATTACTCATTGCATTTGTGCTTTTTGGAAGAATATCAATGACCACTGTCCATAAAGGGAATTAGTTTGACATTAGGAGACAAAGCCTTTGTGGCCTTATTCCGTGTTACTTGTTGAGGAAAGGGTATTATAAGGTTATACGAATGTAAAATTGTCGACAGCGAAATATGGAGTGTTTGTGAGTTGTTTCTAGTTAAGTGGTTTTGCTTTGTTTGTTACAATTTCATCAAGCATGTAATGACGATAATGATACTTGTATTTTTTTTTATTGAAGTTTTGTCTAACCAAACGGCAGAAAGACAAACCTATTCAAAGTGCACAAGTAATAATAATGATATTATTCTCAAAATTGAAAATATAAAAGCAACCATAAGATAGGCTTCGTAGTCACAAGCGTGTCCAAAAAGGCTGAAAAATTCTAGAAGAGGTCATTGTTGTTTTGAAATCTACGTTTATATCTAGTCAAAGTGACAAGTATAATTTGTACATTTATGCACATCTATCATAAGCAGGCATTGATAAATGTAAATATAAATCAATAATGCCTTATTTTCTGACATTATAATCGTAGACCACTGAAATAGCAGGCCAAAATTTTACGTTCTGGGTTGCTGAGCGCTATAAGCGTTATCCTACTACCTAAAGATTCGGTGTTTGACATTCCTTGATTAAAGTTGATCGTTATTATATATAAACCTATTAAAAAAATAGTAAGACGCTGCCAAGTCATTGTCGAGTCTCTTCAACAGACGTCAAATGAAAAGTAACGCTGAAGCGAAGAAATTAATCAAGTACTTGAGCAAGTTCTTCGTATGCTAAGACGATTTCCATCGTACTCTCATTAAACTCTTCCTCCTCATTCGTCACCTGATGAAGGTGACCTGGATGAAAGACATTGACTCTTCTGTTCATCTGAATATCCACTTGGGAAGAAACCTTCAAGAAAGTAAGTTCACACGCTTCTGGTAAATCGGTGAAATCCGGGATTTTTATGAGAGAGAGAGAGAGAGAGAGAGAGAGAGAGAGAGAGAGAGAGAGAGAGAGAGAGAGAGAGAGAGAGAGAGAGAGAATATTGAATTCTAGGACACAGTGGCATTAAGGTCATGCATGGCTATCTAGTTAACAACGTCCATTTGTCTAATTGCATTTTGATCGCGTAAAGCCATAACAGTAAACCGTGAACAAAAATCCATTGTTTTATAGCTTCAACTTCACATCATCTGGTTTTTATTTGTTCTTCCTTTGGAGAACAGACGGAACCACTCGTATCTAATCACAGAAATCTTTGTATAGCGTAATATTGTTTAATCAAATGCATTTCATGCAGGATTCTCTTGATCCCTTGATTGAAGTTTTATAAAGTTTTAGGTGAAATGAGAGAGAAAGTGAGATAATAATAATCCGTAACTTTAGGAAGATATTCTTTAGGAAACCTCAAATCTATACTGAGTATGATTTTAATATATTCCTTTCTGGTTTTATATATCATTTCCGCATTCTTTATTTTACTTCACTCAATTCGGTTTTATTCTATGTTGTAACTTTCATTTCCCCTTTTTTTCATTTATTTTTTTTTCTACTTCACTTAAGACCATATACTCTAGTCCATATCCTTCTTTTCCTTGTCGTATATTTCTCTATTTTATTCTATATCTCTCTCTCCTTTGTTTACTATTCCAAATCTTTCATACTAATTTTTTTATCTTCTGTATTCCCTAATCTCTTATATTCTACTTTTTTTTTTTTTATTTCTGTGTTGTTTTATATTTTACGTCTTACATTTCACGGCTGTTCATCCTGTATCAGTGCTTTTTTCTAATGTTACATTGTTTTCTATTTTCTTAATTTATATTTGTATCCAACTTTTCCGTGTTATCTAATTAGCATCATTTATCCGCATAGCTTCTATTTTACATCTGCTATTTCGCTGTTTTAATTTTTGCCTCCATTTCCTAGTTATGCATTCTCTATCCCCTTTTCTCTTATTTTCTAGTGTATATTCTTTCTCATGTTCACTTCATCCTTCCTAAGAAATCAGCTCTGGTGTATTATCAAAAACAGATAGTACCATGAGACCGCTTACTTTCAATATCTTCGAGAAAGGAAAAAAGATTTTGATGCCTCATCCTGGTCCACATTCAATTGAAAATACAGATAGTGTTTTTAGGCCCATTAGTTACTTTCATTGAAATCCAAAAATAAACTTGAGATATTTTGTTTAGATTTCATTTATGTTATGTCACAGTATGTCTGTATACGCACATACACACACACACACACACACATATATATATATATATATATATATATATATATATATATATATATATATATATATATATATGTGTGTGTGTAGGTATGTGTGTGTATGTGCGTGCCGCGTGTATATCTGTATCTTTGAAGGATGTATTGAATAAAATTCATCAGAACCATAAAGTTTTTTATTACAATCGAGGGAATGGTGAATCTGAGCTTCGTGATATGACTAGTAGGATAATGGCTCCTTAAACCTATAATTAAACTTTTTATTACCATATTCCATTTTACGAGATTAGAGAAAATGACTGTATTTTAAAAGACTAAATTTACTCTTAGTTGTCAATTAGAATAATAATACTTGCAATATATTGTATTATACAAAGCTTATATTTTATGATCACATAATCCGTATTTTTAGAGAAACATAATATGCATGTTAAGAGAAGACGGCAGCAACTTCGTGTTTTTTTTATAGAACATTTGCGGCTTCTTTGTTTGACATGGTGTTCAAGAAACAAGACTCCACGCTAGAATAAAGCCAACCGAGTCTACTAAAAAAAAAAAAAAAAAAAAAAAAAAAAAAAAAAAAAAAAAAAAAAAAAAAGCACCTACTGCTAATATTTTTATCACCATTTTTTGCTGCCATATTCATTTTCCTTCAGAGAAGTATTGCAGCTTAAACAAATCATTTATGCCTTTAGTTAATATTGTTTTATCTACGAGTTTGACTCACCATAGACACAACTAGTTCTTGATGGAGAGCTATGATGACCGTATCTCCCAAAGGGGATAAACTTGGGCCCACTTGCTTGGCAGGATAGGATACTCCCATTAACATCATAAGGCTCATTTTACTTACAAACTATTTTTTATCAATTAATAATATCTTCCTAGATTTGCTGGCATTGGCTGAACGTTGTGTCATTACATTGTTTTGCGTTACATAGAACGTTGTAAATAATTTCTCTCCGGACATACTGACCTGCAGATAGTTTTCAAGATAACAGCAAAAATTCATTTAATTTTCTTAGTTTTCCATTCTTTTTTTCATTTGGTGTCAATACGTGTTTTGCCTTTCTCCCGAATTCATAATTCAAGGTTTAAAAACGTTAGAGGGTCATCTTCATAAACAATAAATGATAATGATAATTTCGATAGTGATATTAATAATACTGAATGTCTTACTGAAGCAACAAGAATATCATGATCAATAAAAATAAATAACAACATTGAAATAATAATAATAATAATAATAATAATAATAATAATAATAATAATAATATTAAGAGTAATAATAATGATAATAACGATGATCATGATGATGATATTATCATCATCATCATAATAATAATAATAATAATAATAATAATAATAATAATAATAATAATAATGACGATAATAATAATAATAATAATAATAATAATAATAATAAAAACAATAATGATTATAATACACATTTTCCCAGAGGGTTCTTTGAAGAATACAATAAATATTTGTCCTAATAACGATGACATACTATTTATTTGTTTCATTCGAAGAATCATTTGTCAAATTAGCCTAGTTTTGGTTAAAAATAATTTAAATTCCATATTCTCTCTCTCTCTCTCTCTCTCTCTCTCTCTCTCTCTCTCTCTCTCTCTCTCTCTCTCTCTCTCTCTCTCTCTCTCTCTCTCTCTCTCTCTCGCTGAGATACACATATTGCTTTTGCATTTGGACAGAGAGTCACGATTTTCACCATTTTGCGATAACGGTCCCAAACTAAATAAAAAACGTTGTCTTTACAGAACTGTTTCAAGTTAGAATTCTCTTTCATTGTGTGTCACTTAACGTTTTCTTTTTCTTTTCTTTTGTGGTTATAATCTTGGATTAAATCTTAGCCTGATAAATGTTCAGCTATTAAGCACCTTGAGAGTTTTTTTTTTTTATGTTTTCACAGAGATGTTTCCTGGTCAAGAACACAGCTCTATTTTTGTCATTTCTAATATATAAGAATATTTTTCTTTGCTTCGATAAATTTTTTTACTCATCCTTTTATTATTTTTCATGGTTAACAATGCTTCATAAGAATTTCTATCTATTTAGTTTGAATAAGAATTATAAGAAGAAATTCTCAGTATACACAAAAGCTCAATAAGATCGAAACTTCATACACGCAAAACCAGTTACTCCAAAACGTAAACATTACACATTAGAGCGAAACTTTTGTGTATATATTATTAATGTATCCTCGCTCCTCCCTCACACTAAAAAGAACCTGAATAAACATGCTTGTTTTCTCACCGGTAACGGTGTCGGTTTTGAACATGAAATTTCCTGTTGCCCTGAGCTTTTGTATATATAAGAGTGTTCTATAATAAGCTCACTCAGTTGCTTTCATCCTGTGTTTGAGTCACAACCTTCTCTCGGCCCGTCACATTGGTGACCCCGGAAGTCGACTCGCTCCGCCCACCCTCCACCCCCCCTCGCCCCTCCATCGTTGGTACTTTGGCGGACTCTACGGAAGTTAATGCCACGGCTCCCCGTTGAAACTTTCATCATTAGCCAGCGGAGAGACGTTTGCTTGGTTTCAGCGCGCAGAAGTCCAGTTTCGCATCAAGGGTGTGACTCGCTCAACCATCAGAGCAGATTGTGTTCTTGCGGAGATACTCGAAGACACTTTCCCAGAAATATCCGACTGGCTTTGTGAACAAGGAGACACCCCAGTAGCATACGACGCCCTCAAAACATGCCTTCTGCACCAGTACTCGCAGTCGCCAGCCGCCTATATAGCAAAGCTTTTTCGGCTCTCTCAACAACTGTTGGGGGACCAAAGGGCTTCGCTCACCCTCAGGGATGTGACCAGTATCGCTCGCCTGCAACCTGCCGCAGACGGCTCTCCTTGTGAGGTTAACCTACTTCGTTCACTTTGGATACACCATTTACCCGAACCTGTATGCGCTGCCATACCCAATGTCGATAGTTAACCCATAAAGGACTCGATGACCAAAGCAGTCGCCCTTATGGACAGCCACTTCAAGACCTCCATCAACGCCTCCACCCCTGACGAAGAGGACGCCTCTTCAACGTCAACCGAAGCTGACGTGATTGCCGTAGGACATACACACCTACCCCGTGACGTGCCAAAGCAGCGACAAAGCCACCCACCACCCACCACTCGCTCGCGCCCCAACCAACGACTTCTACAGCCACTTAGTACATACCATCCGCCACAGTTTTGCTACTACCACTTCAGATTCGGGGAAACCACGAAGAAATGTGCCATGGATTATCAGTGGCCAACAAACGTGTCAGTAGGCGATCGCTCGTGGCGGTGGCCTCCCGTGTTTCTTATCTTTTCTTTTTACATTATGCAGGAACGGGTGTGCGATTTTTGGTAGACACGGGTGCTTGTCGTTCTCTTTTGCCAAGGGAACTCTTCAGGACACGACGCAGTCTGTATACATATACCAACGTTCACTTGGTAGCAGCCAACGGATCTGCGATACCCACCTACAGTTACGAGAACCACACATTATCGTTCGGAAACGGTAGATTTAATTGGAAGTTTCTCATTGCTGACGTCACATTGCCAATCCTCCATGCTGATTTCCTCTTTCATTTCCCCCTTCTGGTCGATGTCGCCCACCGACGATTGGTCAACGCAGACTCGTACTTGTCGACACCTCTTCAACCCGCCCCCTCCAACCTCGCTCTCCACATCAGTGCACCCACAGATGCCTACGCCCACCTCCTCCCGTCGTACCCGGAAGTTTTCCGTCCAGAACTTGGCCAAACGCACACGGCTCCTGCCAAGAACGGTATTTATCACCATATCAAGACGACGGGACCCCCAATCTTCACAAAATTCAGACGTCTGGCATCAAAACGATTGGCAGCCACCAAACAGATGTTCGCCGAAATGGAGGAAATGGGCCTTTGCCAAAAGACCTCCAACCCATGGTCGTCACCCTTACAAATTGTTCTGAAGAAAGACGGCTCCCTCCATACGTGCGGGGATTACAGTTGCCTGAACATACAAACGAAACCGGATCACTACCCCCTCCCAAATATCACCGACGTGACCTCCTACCTGCACAAAGCCAAGGTTTTCTCTACGCTCAACCTCCTGAAGGGGTATTATCAGGCGGCTATGAACCCAGAAGACAGCCCCAAGACCGCCATCACCACTCCGTTTGGTACATACACCTTCAACTACTCCCGTTTTGGCCTTCGTAATGCTGGGGCACGCTTCAACATCTCATGGATGGCATCTTAGGGGACCTCCCCTTCTGTGTATGTTATGTGAACGACATACTTGTGTTCTCCTCCTCAAGAGAGGAACACCTATTTCACCTGCGCATCGTGCTCGACCGCCTGCAACAAAACAGCCTTGTAGTCCGGTACGACAAGTGTAACTCTGGCGCCAACGAAGTGTCGTTCTTAGGGCACCGCATCACTCCTGAAGGAGTCCATCCCCTCCCTGAGAAAGTAGCTGCCCTTCAGGACTTCCCCGCGCCCTCACCT
>NC_090736.1:127783875-127808875 GCF_036898095.1 Palaemon carinicauda
ACTACTTAGTAAATTAATAATACGGTCGCCTAACATTTGCATGGTAGAAGATCGATCCCAGCCTGCGACTGTGAGTTTAAGCGGTTTACTGGGGAAGATACTGCTACTGCTATGGTTGGGCAACATGGTGTGGGGTTTTACTTGTCCGGCTGACGATCTGCTGTGCATTTCTTTGGATGATATTGTAACTGAAATCAGACACCTTATATTTTCACTGTGATCAGAAAATATTGGGTCATTGACCTAGTAAGAGAGAAAAAGCACTATAGTCTTTCTGTTGCATATAGAAAGATCATGGTTATATATAGGGCCATGAAGACTGTCAGAGAGAGAGAGAGAGAGAGAGAGAGAGAGAGAGAGAGAGAGAGAGAGAGAGAGAGAGAGAGAGTTCTAATTTTAAAACAGTTTTTTTAACAACGTCTATTTGTCTAACTTCAATTTCTCATCATCTCCAATTTGTATTTGTCCTTTATTTGAAGAAGAGAGGGACCCACTCGTATACAATCTCATGAATCTCTGCATAAGGTAATATTGTTTAATCAAATGCATTTCATAAACAGAGGATTCTCTGCATCATTTGACTGAAATTTTATAAAGTAGCAGGTGCGATGAGATAGGAATTGAGAAAATAATAATATGTAACTTTGGAAAAATATTTTTTGGGGAAACTTCAAATCTATACTGAGTATGTTTTTACTATATTCACTTCTGGTTTTATACCTCATTTCCATATTCTTTATTTTGCATACCTCTATTCTTGCTTTTCTATGCTGCACTTTTCATTTCCTTGGTTTCTGTTTTAACCTCCCTACTACCATATTTTTTAGTCCTTATCCTTCTTTTCCTCGTCTTTTATTGCATATCCCTTACTTCATCCGTTTCTATTTTATATTTCTCTCTCCTCTGTTCGTTATTCCACATCCTCATATGTCTGTATCCCGCAATCTCTTTTGTCCTAGCTTGTATCCTTTATTTCCGTGTTATATATTTTACGTCTTTCTTTTCATAACTTTCTATCCTGTATCACTTTTTTTTTTTTTTTTTTTGTAATTGTATATCCGCTATTTTCATATCTATTTTCATCCACCTTTTCCGTGTTATCTAATTAGTATCACTTATCCACATATTTTCTATTTTATATCAGCTACTTCATTGTTTTTAGTTTTTTAGCCTTCATACCCTCGTTATCTTCCGTATCCCTCATTCTCTTGTTTTCTAGTGTGTATTTTTTCTCACGTTGACTTCATCCTTCCTAAAAAATCTGCTCTGGAGTATTGTAAAAAAACAGATAGCCCCGTGAGACCGCTTACTTTCAATATCTTCGAAAAGGAAAAATAGATGTTGATGACTCATCCTGGTCCACATTCATTTCAAAATACATATAGTGTATCTAGGCACGTTAGTTACTCAGAGATAAACTTTCATTGAAATCCAAATATAACTTGAGATATCTTGTTTAGAATTGCAGGTGAAAGTACTATGCAATATGCAATAAATACAAGATTTGTCCAAAATAGATGATGGAAACAATAGTTAATGAAATGAATAAGGTAAATAAAGACATGAATTAATAAATAAAATATTGTTCTCACTCCGGTAAGGTTCAGTTGTTCAGTAGAATATTAAACTTTGTAACGACCCATTAAAAACATTAATTATGTTCCTCACTTATTCGTGTTAAGGTCTTATATCAATATCGTTTATTTTACATACTTTCCTTCTACCGTCTCTATTATTCTTATTCAGCAATAGCTCTTCCACAACTATACCTTTGCATTCATCTGGAGATTGTCTCACGCCTTTAAATATCACGAGAATGCTGGAGATGAGAGAGAAACTTTTCCCAAGAAAATTCAAATAATTTCTGCTTGTAATATTGCGAGTTGTGTTTCATGTTGAGATGATTGAAGTTTGTAAAGAAAGGCGAGCTGGGTCCATTCTTTTTCTATTGCTTTCTTCACTATTCATTTTATTTTTTCTCTGTATGAAGGCGTCTTCTTGCATAACAAGCAAAATATGTAATATTTTCCTAAAAAATATTTTGGACTGGAACTATAATCTTTATCGATAACAGACTCCTTTATTATTTTAGTCAACACTTACCTTTCACTGAACCAGCTTGTGATAATGAATCAAATATTTGTTTTTGTTTGTATGATACATTATACTTATTTTGTATGTCATAGTTTCAGTCACCACATGTCACGGAAAACGACGTCTACGATAAAACATATACTGTATATATATATATATATATATATATATATATATATATATATATTATATATATATATATATATATATATATATATATATATGTATGTATATATATATATATATATATATATATATATATATATATATATATATATATATATATATGTGTGTGTGTGTGTGTGATTGTGTGTGTATGTATGTGTGTGTGTTTGAGTGCGCGCGGTATGTGTCTGTATTCATGAAGGATGTATAGAATATAATTCATCAGAACCATAAAGTTTTTATTATATTATTATTATTATTATTATTATTACTATCCAAGCTACAACCCTAGTTGGAAAAGCAGGATGCTATAAGCCCAGGGGCTCCAACAGGGAAAAATAGCCCAGTGAGGAAAGGAAATAAGGAAATAAATAAATGAAGAGAATAAATTAACAATAAATCATTCTAAAATAAGAAACAACGTCAAAACAGACATGTCATATAATAAACTATCAACAACATCAAAAACAAATATGTCATAAATAAACTATAAAAAGACTATGTCCGCCCGGTCAACAAAAAAGCATTTGCTCCAACTTTGAACTTTTGAAGTTCTACTGATTCAACCACCCGATTAGGAAGATCATTCCACAACTTGGTCACAGCTGGAATAAAACTTCTAGAGTACTGCGTAGTATTGAGCCTCGTGATAGAGAAGGCCTGGCTATTAGAATTAACTGCCTGCCTAGTATTACGAACAGGATAGAATTGTCCAGGGAGATCTGAATGTAAAGGATGGTCAGAGTTGTGAAAAATCTTATGCAACATGCATAATGAACTAATTGAACGACGGTGCCAGAGATTAATATCTAGATCAGGAATAAGAAATTTAATAGACCGCAAGTTTCTGTCCAACAAATTAAGATGAGAATCAGCAGCTGAAGACCAGACAGGAGAACAATACTCAAAACAAGGTAGAATGAAAGAATTAAAACACTTCTTCAGGATAGATTGATCACCGAAAATCTTGAAAGACTTTCTCAATAAGCCTATTTTTTGTGAAATTGAAGAAGACACAGACCTTATATGTTTCTCAAAAGTAAATTTACTGTCGAGAATCACACCTAAAATTTTGAAAGAGTCATACATATTTAAAGAAACATTATCAATACTAAGATCCGGATGTTGAGGAACCACCGTCCTTGACCTACTTACAATCATACTTTGAGTTTTGTTAGGATTCAACTTCATACCCCATAATTTGCACCATGCACTAATTCTAGCTAAATCTCTATTAAGGGATTCACCAACCCTAGATCTACATTCAGGGGATGGAATTGATGCAAAGAGAGTAGCATCATCTGCATATGCAACAAGCTTGTTTTCTAGGCCAAACCACATGTCATGTGTATATAGTATAAAAAGTAATGGGCCAAGAACACTACCCTGTGGAACACCGGATATCACATTCCTATAATCACTATGGTGCCCATCAACAACAACTCTTTGAGATCTATTACTTAAAAAATCAATAATAATGCTAAGAAACGACCCACCCACTCCCAACTGTTTCAGTTTGAAAACAAGGGCCTCATGATTAACACGGTCAAAGGCAGCACTAAAATCAAGGCCAATCATACGAACTTCCCGACCACAATCAAGGGATTTCTGTACAGCATTGGAGATTGTAAGAAGGGCATCACATGCTCCAAGGCCTTTACGAAAACCAAATTGCAAACTAGGGAGTAGATGATTACCTTCAGCAAACCTATTAAGACGTTTTGCCAGAAGACGTTCAAAAACTTTAGATAATATGGGAGTTATGGAAATTGGGCGGTAATCAGTGGGACTTGAGCTACCACAAACACATTTACATAGAGGAGTAACATTACCAATTCTCCAACTAGTGCTAAAAGCTCCTCTTCTTGCTAACTTGCGCAAAATAACAGATAACTTTGGAGCTAAGAAATCTGCTGTCTTTATAAAAAACAAAGGAAAAATACCATTTGGGTCTACACCTCCATAAGCATCAAGGTCCATCAACAGAGCTTTAATCTCACGAGATCGAAAAGCTAAACTAGTTAGTTTAGCCTCAGGAAAACAGGAATGAGGAAGTTCAAGTTTTTCATTACTCTGTTTACTGTCAAAAACATCAGCCAAAAGGGTTGCCTTTTCCTTTGGACAGTGAGTGACTGAGCCATCTGGTTTAAGTAAAGGAGGAACTGTTGCATCTACACCAAAGAGTGCAGATTTAAGGGTAGACCACCATTTATGTTCCTGAGTTGTACCAGAAAGTGTTTCTTTTATGGTTAAATTGTACTCCTTTTCAGTTGAGGCATAAACTCTCTGAGCAAAAGCTCGAAGCTGAGTATAGTTGTTCCAGGTCAAATCTGATCTGTTACCCTTCCAAAGTTGATAGGCCTCCTGCTTCTCCAAAAAAGCACGTCTACAATCATCATTGAACCACGGTTTGTCCTTCACTCGGTACCTTAGCACACGAGAAGGGATACGCCTATCAATTATGTTGACTAAATTCTCATTCAAAGGGACAACAGGATCTACACTATTATATAATTGTGACCAATTCAAGCACAAAAGATCATGTAAAATCCCATTCCAGTCTGCTTGGGATTTCATATAAATTTTACAAGAATATGATATATCAGGGACAGGCTGCTCAGTCTTCACTAATAATGAAATCAAGGCATGATCAGATGTCCCGACTGGAGAACCAACCTTACCAGTTATAACGCCAGGGGAGTCAGTGTATACGAGGTCCAAGCAATTACCAGACCTGTGAGTAGCTTCATTTATGATTTGCTCACAGCCTGATTCAGAGGCAAAGTCTAAAGCTCTTAAGCCATGGCGATCGGTAGGAGAGATAGAACTTAACCACTCCCTATGGTGAGCATTAAAATCACCAACAAAGACAAAAGAAGCCTTTCTATCATCTTCTTGTATCTTAGCCATAATGGTAAGAAGACAATCGAAGATAGAATCATCCATGTCTGGATTCCGGTAGATCGAACATAAATAAAAGTTGTTATGCCTGCCACAAACTTTTATTACCTGAATCTCATGACATCCACATTGATAGCAGGACTTATGAGAAGCAGGGTACTCGGTCCTAATATACACCGCCATTCCCCTGGCCCTAGGGATGGCATCACGTTTCAACATTATTGGCTTCTTAAAACCAGTTATAAGGAGCTCAGATGAGTGCCTCATATTAGAAACCAAAGTTTCTGAGCACAAAAGAATATCATACTGTCTGGACGCAACTGTAAGGTCTTGGATATTTGCATGAAGACCACGAATATTGCAATACAGAAGACGACATTGACCAAATCTAGGACGTACTGGTCCCGGATTTCGCTCAATGTCTCCAGACAGCATAAGAATTAATAGAAATAAAAAAGAGACATCATACTTAAAAACTAGATTAACAAGAATTATAACAAAAACAATACGTACAGAATTATAAACAAAGTGATTGATGATACCCATGGACTATAGTAAAAAGTCGGAAAAACTGGTCAACATGGAGGAGCCGATACACCATGCAAGGCTAAATACCCTCCAGGATAGCCACTTCAACTGAAGGGAGGACAGTAAGGATGGTTTTGAGAAGAAAAAGAATCAGAAAAAGGAAAAGACAACCTCTTGATAAACCACCAGGCATCCATGGCCCTTCTATTAAGCCTGCCCAACACACCATTTCAAAAAAACAAGAGGAAGAAAAAAAAATAAGATAGAATAGTGTGCCTGAGTGTACCCTCAAGCAAGAGAACTCCAACCCAAGACAGTGGAAGACCATGGTACAGAGGCTATGGCACTACCCAAGACTAGAGAACAGTGGTTTAATATTGGAGTGTCCTTCTCCTAGAAGAGCTGATTACCACAGCTAAAGAGTCTCTTCTACCCTTACCAAGAGGAAAGTACACTGAACAAATTGCAGTACAGTAATTAACCCCTTGGGTGAAGAAGTGTTAAGTATCTCATTGTTGTCAGGTGTATGAGGAAAGACGAGAATATGTAAAGAATAGGCCAAACTATTCTGTGTAAGTGTAGGCAAAGAAAAAATAAGCCGTGACCAGAGAGAGGGATCCAATGCATTACTGTCTGGCCAGTCAAAGGATCCAATACCTCTCTAGTGGTAGTATCTCAACGGGCGGCTGGTGCCCTGGCCAACCTACTACCTATTCAAGGGACTGGTGAATCTGAGCTTCATGATTTTAATAGTAGGACAAATTCTCCTTAAATCTGTAATAAAACTTTTTATTGTCATATTTCATTTTACGAGATTAGAGAAGATGACTGTGTTTAAAACGACTTGATTTACTTTTAATTGTCAATTAGAAGATTAATACTTATAATATGTAATATTATACAAAGCTTATATTTTTTTCTCACATAATCCGTATTCTAAGAGATACACAATCTGCATTTTAAGAGAAGACGGCAGTAATTCCATGTTTTTTTTATAGAACATTTGCAAAAACTGCAACTACAGCAACTACTGCTAATACTTGTCTTACCATTTTGGAGGGGCTCAGGCCATGTCGTCTTGATGGAAGTTCCTTTAAAGTAGCTTCCTAGGGTATATTTGACTACAGTGATATTCCCAGAAAATTTAACCTTAAGGTAATCAGAATTCTAAGTCCTGGTGCTAATATCCCTAACTTTTACATTTAGGGATATCGCATAATATTAGAGGAAGTATTCTTGACACGTCACATAGCTATCTTTACCTCGAATAGCGTTTGCACTTCGAGAGGGAAAGTGGCAAGAACGAGAGGGGAGCCGTTATTAAGGCACCACTCCTTACTGTTTTGAGTATCTATATGACGTCATATCCGACCGCCATCTTGTTATTCCTTCTTTCGTAGCGCCATTACTCAGTGATTTTCCTGTTCTCTCGCTATTTTGGAAGAAATTTGGATTGATCATGCTTTCTCCAGCATCATCTACCTCTGGAAAATTGATTATTGATCTTTACATTGTATAAATGTAAGCTCTTGCATTATTTTTTACAAATTAAAGTTAAATTATCGTTGCAAGACCTGTCGCCTAGCCGGAGGCGTCATGGACGCTGTCGTTCATAATGCAGGAGTCATTTAGTTAGCCAGATCGACCTTCCAGGCCTTTATAGCTTTAATATCTTTAGCTATTTAGTCTTCATTGCTAGGAATGCTTTATATTATGCCGATAGTATTATTTTTAGCTTCGGCGATTAGGTAACCAAACCTATTGATGCTAGGCTTCCTAGCCTAGGCATTCAGTTTTAGTACTTCATGCATGATATAATAGACTTTCCTTGTGTTAAAATTTTAATGAAGCTTTAGGCGTAATTTTATACAAGTAAGATATTTATATAAATGCATATTTCCTCTTCCAAGATAGTATACGAGAGAGGTTCGGTGATTTAGCTAATCGATTTTCACTGCCTCTAGGCTATTAGCCTAGTGGCTTTAGTATACTTTCATACATGTCCCCGATTGCTCTTATGCATCGTATTATTCTAGTGGAGATAGATATCTCCTAGGCTTTTATAGGACGATACTAGTCTCCTTCGGAAATTTAAGAGCAATCTCTTTTTCCCTCTGAGTTATCCTAGGCTTAACCCATATCAGTGATGCCTTGAATTGCATTCAGGTAGAACTAGGCTAGGGTTTTCTGTCCTCCCCTGTAACCGCAGATGCAGGATTTTGGGATTGGTCAGAAACTCAGAGTATTTGTCTTTGGTTGGTAGCTGTCTGGCAGGCTGAATGACATTCCCCTGTTAGGTTAGGCTGCCGACATAGAGGCTAGACCTCCCTAGGCCACACCTGAAGGTTTTGTATGACATACCTTCTCCCTGTGGTCTAGTAGACTAGTCCTGTTCCGGCGGACCCTAGGCTGAAGAATAGAATTCTTCTATTGCTTAGGAGACATCGGCACTAGAACTCTTTTCCCTTTGGTTTAGGGGTTTTCTGTCTGTAGCTCCACTGTGCCGGCTGCCGGCAGAAGTCCCTGTTTAGTTGAGTGTTCTTCAGCTCTCTCTTGGACTGCCATCCATGTTATGGATGGGTGGAAGCTTGAATGTTACCTTCTCCCCTTCCATTTGAACCCTCATTCTGGATGGAAGGCAGTAAGGCAGAGCTCTTACACATCCTTCGATCCATGCTTTCTCTCTACGTCTACTGGCTAGTACCACTGGGTCCTAACCTGCCGGCAGCCAGATGGGCCGCCGACCGCCGGGTATAATACCTAATCGCCAGATGGCATAGAATGCCGCCAGCTGGCGACCCTCCGGCGGCCGGCGACCCTCCGGCGGCTGGCGACCCTCCAGCGGCCGGCGACCCGCCGATAGCCGGTGGCCCGACAACGGCCAGTGATCAGCCGGCTTCCGGGGGACTGACGCCCATTATCCCAGAAGGCAAAATATCTTATGAACCATACCCAGGTGCTAGCCTGCCGGCATATACCGGCGGGTACTACAGTATATGGTTATACAGTAGCCAGTATAATTGCAATATAGATCATACTGCAAACAGAAAACTACAGTATAGATTATACGGTAGCCCAAAAGTTTCTTCTAACATACTCTGTGTTGCCATGTGCGGCCTGTTGAAGAGACCATATAATATAAAGAAAGTAAGTTCTTTCTATAACTTAATTAGTGATCACTGATAACAATCCCCAATATTAAAACCTCTGGAAGATGGTGTTAAGTTACACTTTCCCATCCTCATAGGATAGAAATGTTTCAATGGTTCTCTGCATAGATTTACCAATAGTTTTAATTTTGAGGGAGGTCACAGCAATTGGCTGGACAGGAAGTACATGTATGTGTCTTTCCTTTTTCCTTTCTAGCTTATCTATCCCAAGCTACATGCAAAAAATAATATATTGTATACTTAATCTTGTGATATTATTCACCGTATACTCATTGAATTTTCCTCTCTTTACAGGAGGACCATCCCAAGTGTGACAGCATGTTCTGCAATGTCTAAAGCAAGAACTTCTGCGGCCATGGGTTGTGTAGGACGCATGCACACTGTGCGACTACTAAGGGACCTCTGAAGTATTGGGACCCCCAGGTATGTGACATTTGTACTAACTTGGTTACTGATGCTTTTGATGACCAGAAGTCGACGGAGTCAAGGGATGCAGCAAGGGAGAAGCTGCGAAAATGGGTTAGGGGTTTTCAGAAGAACACCACGGGGCCTTACCTTCCTAATGAGAAGATGCAGACCTATCTTTTCCCAAGGGCATCAGTAGATGCAGTTATCCCTCAGCCTCATCCACAGATTCCCTGCGTCCAGATTCCAGTAAAGTCTGAAGTCTCGGACGCCATGAAAGACATCCAACTTGATGACAGGATGTCAGAAGTGTCAGAGGGCATTGAACAAGACCTTCTTACGGAAGGGCAACAGGAGGAGTCAACTGTGGCTCCTGAGACCAACGAGGAGGAGGCCAAAGCAGTTTCGATATCATCGGTTCCTAACCCAGAACCTGTTCCCTCGACGTCAGCTGCTCCCCCATCAGACGGCATTAGGACGACTTTGTCTTCAATTCCAACGTTGGTGCAGCAGATCCAGAAACAAACTGATAAGAAGTAAGCTGCGTTAAGGTTGGAGATGCGCCAACTTGCAGCTTCCCGTACGTCTCAGAAGAGACTTAACGTAAAGGATCTTCCTCCAATCTCGGATGTGAACCCGTGGAGGCATGCTGAGTACATGCCAATGTCGGCAGGTAAGATCTTCATTTCTGAGAAGTTGGGTACACTTCCCGTCGAAGATGTGGAAATCTGGCCCAGTTTCGGCTCTTACCCAGACTGCTTCGTCCATCTGAAGACTGAGACAGCTTCAAAGGAGGAGACAGAGCCGAAAGAGATCATAGTTTCAGACCATGCTAAAGCACAGTCTTTGCTGATGAGTACCTTGAAAGAGAGGGCCTTCACTAACTCAAAGGTGCTGGCTCTGAGCAAGAAGCATCCCTCCTTTGTTGCTTCATCTTCCCGGGCCTTCCCCTTTATGGAAAAAGGGTACAAGGCTGCCTTGAAGGCGATTGAAGCGAGGAAACCGTGTCCTACACTCAAATAGAGTAAGTTGCTCTCCCTAGTTTTACCGTTGGACCAAAAGGACTGGAAGGGTGTGCATTTTACCTTCTCAGTCGGGAAGTTGGAGGCTGACATTGCCGGAAGCCAGTTCAACGAGGACCTCCCCAAGTTGTCTGATTTTCTCCTGCGCAGGGAGCAGGAGACTAAAGAAAGACCTGCCGCCTCTATGTCTCTTCAAACTATGTTAGAGACAATGGCAAGCGAATCCTAGACTCCAGATATGTTTATAGTTATTGCCAAAGCACATCTGGTAACCTGGACAAAAGACATATATGGTTTTATCAAAGTCAGAAGAGCTTGCAGAGAGTTCGTGTTCGCCTCGGCCGTGGTGAGACACGAACCGAGGAAGCAGATATCGTCAAGTATCTGGGGAAAGGACCTCTTCGCAAGTGAAGCGGTCAAGGAAGTCGTTGACAAGGCTGCCACGGAGAATAGGAACCTTCTCCAAAAGTGGGGCTTGTCAATGAAGAGGAAGTCTTCCCCGGATGAGGGTCCCAATCCTAAGAGGAAGACAAAGGGACCAAGGGTGCCCTCTCGCCCCCCTAGACAACAACATCTTCCCGCGGCCGCGGTGCCCCAGGCGGTGGCACAACCACCTACCACGTACCAATTGTTTCCCCAGCAGTTGGTGACACAATCGCCAGCCTTTACCCCAGCTTTTGAGAGGCAGTCTACTACATTTGAGCCGAAAGCTAGAGGTTCATTTCGAGGATCCTCTAGACGCCCCTCAAGAGGCAGAAGCAACAAAGGTGGACGCGGCCAAGGAGTCAAGTCCTCTGGTCAACCTTTTTATTAGTCTTACCGAAGCATTATGTAACCCAAAGGTAAATTCCCAGAAAAACATTCATAACTCAGTTTTTTCCAGATAAAGGAGGAAAAATCACGAGTATAAAATCAAACACCTTGTTGTTAGAAGAAATAATAGACCAGCTGTTTTTGCTTCTCTGTTTTGTCCTTGTTCTTCCTCGATTTAGCTCTACGCATTCTTGTTAGGAGGAAAAATAGCAGACCCTTTTGTTTTTCCTTTGCAATTTTTTCTTACTCGAGGGGGAGAATTGAAGATACAAGAGCCATTCACGTAATCTTCTCTTACCTGATTCGTTTTCCATAGAATGAATTCATCATCATCATCGTCTACTACTACGCCTATTGACGCAAAAGCACTCTGATATATTTCGTCAGTCGTCTTTATCTTGAGCTTTGAAATGAATACTTCTCCATTCGTCATCTCCTACTTCACGCTTCATAGTCCTCAGCCATGAAGGCCTGGGGCTTCTAACTCTCCTAGTGTCTTGTGGAGCCGACTTGAAAGTTTAGTGAACTAATCTCTGGTGGGGAGTACAAAGAGCATGTCCAATCCATCTCTATCTACCCCTCACCATGATCTCACCCACAAAAGGTATTTGAGTATTCTTCCTTATAGATTCATTTCTAATTCTGTCCTGCCATTGAACTCCCAATATTTTCCTGAGAGTTTTGGATTACTTCAACATAATATCATGAGGATAACTAGAAATGATTGCAACTATCAAAAGAAAAAGTACATTAGTGTGAAATTCTCGCACCATATACAAGGGAATTAAAGAATGTTAAAACCTATATCTACATATGAAATTTTAAAATATTACTCATCTAATCTTTTAATTATTTCTTCCCAGCTGAATCATTAACTTTATAACATATATATATATATATATATATATATATATATATATATATATATATATATATATATATATATATATATATATATATATATATATATATATATATATATAATATATGTTTCCAAAACTGCCATATTATCTGAAGTTTTTGAACTTCTGGCAAAACGTCTTAATAGGTTTGCTGAAGATAATCATCTACCCCTAGTCTGCAATTTGGTTTTCGTAAAGGCCTTGGATCATGTGTTGCCCTTCTTACAATCTCCAATGCTGTACAGAAATCCCTTGATTGTGGTCAGGAAGTTCGTATGATTGGCCTTGATTTTAGGGCGGCCTTTGACCGTGTCAATCATGAGGCCCTTGTTTTCAAACTCAAACAGTTGGGAGTGGGTAGGTCTTTTCTTAGCATTATTATGGATCCCTTAAGTAATTGATCTCAAAGAGTTGTTGTTGATGGCACCATAGTGAGTAAAAGAATGTGATATACGGTTTTCCACAGGGTAGTTTTCTTGGCCCATTACTTTTCATATTATATACACATTACACGTGGTTTGGCTTAGAAGACAAGCTTTTTGTATATGCAGATGATGCTGCTCTCTTTGCCTCAATTCCATCCCCTGAATGCAGATCCGGGGTTGCTGAGTCCCTTAATAGAGATCTAGCTAAAATTGGTGCATGGTGCAAATTATGAGGTATGAAGTTGAATCCTAACAAAACTCAAAGTATGATTATAAGTAGGTCGAGGAAAGTGGCTCCTTAACAACCAGATCTCAGAATTGATAATGTTTCTTTAACTTTAAATGACTATTAAAATTTTAGGTGTGATTCTCGACAGCATTTTTACTTTTGAGAAACACATTAGGTCTGTGTCATCTTCAATTACCAAAAAAAATGGCTTATTGCGAAAATCTTTCAAGATTTCCGGTGATCAATCTATTCTGAAGAAGTGTTTCAATTCTTTCATTCTATCTCATTTGGAGTATTGTTCTACCGTCTGGTCTTCAGCTACTGATTCTCATCTTAATTTGTTGGACAGAAACTTACGGTCTATTAAATTGCTTATTCCTGATCTAGATATTAACCTTTGTCACCGTCATTCAATTAGTTCATTATGCATGTTGCATAAGATTTTTCATAATTCTGACCATCCTTTACATTCAGATCTTCTTACACAATTCCATCCTGTTCGTAATATTCGGCAGGCAGTTAATTCTAATAGACAGGCCTTCTCCATCATGAGGATCAATACTAAACAGTATTCTAGAAGTTTTATTCTAGCTATGACCAAGTTGTGGAAAGATCTTCCTAATCAGGTAGTTGAATCAGTAGAACTTTAAAAGCTCAAAGTTCCAGCATATGTGTTTATGTTGAACAGGCTAACATAAGTCTTTTTATAGTTTATATATGAGATATCTGTTTAGAAGTTGTTACTGTTTGTTGAATGATTTATTGTTAATTAGTTCTCATCATTTATTTATTTCCTTATTTCCTTTCCTCACTGGGCTATTTTTCATTGTTGGAGCCTTTGGGCTTATAGCATCTTGCTTTTCCAGCTAGGTTTGTAGCTTGGCTAATAATAATAATAATAATAATAATAATAATAATAATAAAAGTAATAATAATAGTAATAATAATAACAAAAATAATAATAATAATAATAATAATAATAATAATAATAACAATGATAATAATAATATATATATATATATATAATATATATATATATATATATATATATATATATATATATATATATATATATATATATATATATATATATATATATATATATATATATATATATATATATATATATATATATATATATATATATATATATATATATAAATGTTTTTCCACCATGTTGACTAGTTTTACCGACTTTTTACTATAGTCTATGGGTATCATCAATCACTTTATTTATAATTCTGAACATATTGTTTTTGTTATAATTCTCGTTAATCTACTTTTTAAGTATAATGTCTCTTTTTTTATTTCTATAAATTCTTATGCTATCTGGAGACATTGAGCGAATTCCGGGACCAGTACGTCCTAGATTTTGTCAATGTCGTCTTCTGTATTGCAATATTCGTGGTCTTCATTCAAATATCCAAGCCCTTACAGTTGCCTCCAGACAGTATGATATTCTTTTGTGCTTAGATGGGGCACTCATCTGAGCTCCTTATAACTGGTTTTAAGAGCCAAACATGTTGAAACGTGATGCCATCCCTAGGGCCAGGGGAATGGCAGTGTAAGTTAGGACCGAGTACCCTGCTTCTCATAAGTCCTGCTATCAATGTGGATGTCAATAGATTCAAGTAATAAAAGTTTGTGATAGGCATAACAACTTCTATTTGTGTTCGATCTACCGGAATCCAAACATGGATGATTCTATCTTCAAATGTCTTCTTACAATCATGGCTAAGATACAAGAAGATGATAGAAAGGCTTCTTTTGTCTTTGTTGGTGATTTTAATGCTCACCATAGGGGGTGGTTAAGTTATATCTCTCCTACCGATCTCATGGCTTAAGAGCGTTAGACTTTGCCTCTGAATCTGACTGTGAGCAAATCATAAATGAATCTACTCACAGGTCTGGTAAGTGCTTGGACCTCGTATACACTGACTCCCCTGGTGTTATAACTAGTAAGGTTGGTTCTCCGGTCGGGACATATAATCATGCCTTTATTTCATTAGTAGTGAAGACTAAGCAGCCTGTCCCCGATATATCATACTCTTGTAAAATTTATATGAAATCCCAAGCTGACTGGAATGGGATTTTGCATGGTCTTTTGTGCTTGAATTGGTCACATTTATATAGTAGTGTAGATCTTGTTGTCCCTTTGAATGAGAATCTAGTCAACATAATTGATAGGCGTATCCCTTCTCTTGTGCTAAGGTACCGAGTGAAGGACAAACCGGAGGCCTATCATCTTTGGAAGGGTAATAGATCAGAGTTGACCTGGAAAAACTATACTCAGATTAGAGCTTTTGGTCAGAGAATTTATGCCTCAATTGAAAAGGAGTACAATTTAACCATAAAAGAAACCCTTTCTGGTACAACTCAAGAACATAAATGGTGGTCTACCCTTAAATCTGCACTCTTTGGTGTAGATGCAACAGATCCTCCTTTACTTAAACCAGATGGCACAGTCACTCACTGTCCAAAGGAAAAGGCAACCCTTTTGGCTGATGTTTTTATATTTTTGACAGTAAACAAAGTAGTGAGAAACTTGAACTTCTTCATTCCTGTTTTCCTGAGGCTAAAATAACTAGTTTAGTTTATCGATCTTGTGAGATTGAAGCTCTGTTGATGGACCTTGATGCTTATGGAGGTGTAGACCCAAATGGTATTTTTCCTTTGTTTTTTAACCCTGGATAGGTACGCTCCTCGGACACCCCTTTAAGGGTATACTCGGACGCGAACGACCCCGACGCCAAAAAAAATTCTTGAAAAATCAGTTTTTGCAGTAACCTACTTTTTTCTTTTGCCAAAAAAAACTTCAATGAATGCTTAAAACAACTGTAAAGATAACTACTACTCATCTTCAGAAAAACTATTTATTATAAATATTTTAAAAAATTAAGTAGAAAAAAAAAGACCTGACATAAAAATTCATAAAAAAAAGTTTATACATATATACACAATTCCTTTTAGGAATTGATTCTTGAATGTTTAGGACACATCTTGATGTATTTTGGATGAAGTCAGACCCATGGAGGTGAAGATATGAAATGAGAAAAAAAGGGTAACTTTTTTTGGCCAAAAAAATTTGTCCAAATTTCATGAATTTTTTTGGGTACCCAAATGAAATAGGAAGTGGCTAATTTTTTTAGGGAATAAACATATGTTATCCTAAAATAGAAATATGTAAAAAAATCTTCATTATTTTGTAAATTACATTTATATCAGGGGCCATATCTAAAGGTAATTTTTTGAGTACTTAGAAATTTCGTAAAAAAATACATATATTTAATATATAATATGATATTTATGCAGGTAAAAATATACCAAAATATCACAAATTCTATAGGGAACAAGAATATATATAGATAGGGCAGCTTACGCTTCGGATATGTCCACAAAATGGCCGCCAACCACACTGACTCAGACTCCCTAATCTGCCACTTGAAATGTAGGAAGGGTATGTCAATTTCAAGGTGTTATTTACTAATCTAATTATTATTGGATATGCATAAAAATTGTATGGTGGGTTGCTGGATAATTGTCGATTATTTTACGACTATAAAATTAAAATTCTGACCCAAAAAAATTTTTTTGAAGGGAAATAAAATCGAAAAAAAAATGTAAAACAATATAATATTTTAGCTAAAAAAATTTGATGATATTCAATCAAAAAAAAAGTAAACAAAATTTTCCGACAAATAAACATCTTGAGGAATCATTACTCTGTGATAGTTCCTTAGTACGTAGTAATTTTGAAAGAATTGGGAAAAAACAAAAAAATGGCAATCACCGGAAAATCGAACACATACCTATATATACGCCATATCTGGCTAAAAAAAAGATAGGCATGGGTAGCCAGATCATCTAGAAACACTTTCCAACACTATAAAAATATAAGTTTTGCGACACTACTTGCCAATTCCTTACGGTAACATGACTAAGCAAAAAAATGCAAAACAAATAAAAAGGGGCACTCGCGGAAAAATGGCTAACATTCTAATATACGGCATTTCAGAAAAAAAAAATTCAGCCACGTGCTAGGCAAACCATCAAGGCACATTTTCCGACAAATAAACATCTAAATAAATAATTACTCTGTGATAGTTCCTTAGTACGTAGTAATTTTGAAAGAAATGGGAAAAAAACGAAAAAATGGCAATCACAGGAAAATCGAACACATACCTATATATACGCCATATCTGGCTAAAAAAAGAAGATTGGCATGGGTAGCCAGATCATCTAGAAACACTTTCCAACACTATAAAAATATAAGTTTTGCGACACTACTTGCCAATTCCTTACGGTAACATGACTAAGCAAAAAAATGCAAAACAAATAAAAAGGGGCACTCGTGGAAAAATGGCCATTCTAATATACGGCATTTCAGAAAAAAAAAATTTCAGCCACGTGCTAGGCAAACCATCAAGGCACATTTTCCGACAAATAAACATATAAATGAAATATTACTCTGTGATAGTTCCTTAGTACGTAGTAATTTTGAAAGAAATGGGAAAAAACGAAAAAATGGCAATCACAGGAAAATCGAACACATACTTATATATACGCCATATCTGGCTAAAAAAAAAATAGGCATGGGTAGCCAGATCATCTAGAAACACTTTCCAACACTATAAAAATATAAGTTTTGCGACACTACTTGCCAATTCCTTACGATAACATGACTAAGCAAAAAAATGCAAAACAAATAAAAAGGGGCACTCGCGGAAAAATGCCCAACATTCTAATATACGGCATCTCAGATAAAAAAAAAAAAGACATGCACGTGTTAGCCCAACCATCAAGGCACACTTTCTAACACATAAACATGAAAAAAAAATCAATAATATACGGCAATTCCTTACTACGTAGTAAATTTTTACAAATATTGAAAAAAAACAGAAATTGGCAACCGCAGTTAAATACCCAATATACCAATAACTACGTCGTATCTGACAAAAACAAAATCACGCATGGGTAGCCAGATCATCTAGACACACTTTCCAACACTAAAAAAGCAAAAGTTTTACGACACTATTTCGCAATATCTTACGGAAAAATGACTTGGCAAAAAAATGAAAAAAAATGAAAAAGGGACACTCGCGGTAAAATGCCCGACATTCTAATATACGGCATCTCAGATAAAAACAAAGGCATGCACGTGTTAGCCCAACCATCAAGGCACACTTTCTAACACATAAACATGAAAAAAAAAATGAATAATATACGGCAATTCCTTACTACGTAGTAATTTTTACAAATATTGAAAAAAAACAGAAATTGGTAACCGCAGTTAAATACCCAATATACCAATAACTACGTCGTATCTGACAAAAACAAAGTCATGCATGGGTAGCCAGATCATCTAGACACACTTTCCAACACTAAACAAGCAAAAGTTTTACGACCCTATTTGGCAATATCTTACGGAAAAATGACTTGGCAAAAAAATGAAAAAAAAATGAAAAAGGGGCACTCGCGGTAAAATTGTCCTCGTGGTGATGAACGACATTTTAACTAAAAAAAAAAATCATGCACATGGTAGCCAAACAATCCACCAAGACTTTCCACAACTGATAACCTATACAAGTTGCACCATTCTACGACAATTTCATAATACGTAATAACTTTGATAATTATGCAAACTACCTTAGAAGGGTAAACTCGGTCGCGCTCGACCCCGACGCGTCTCAGAAATCGGGGAAGGAGTACAGCTACAGCAATGCACATCTGGACACTACTAGAGCGTGTAGGGGAGACACCTCCTGCAGGTCGATCACCCACAAATTCAGTCACGGGGGTGAGTCACGTGAGAAAAACCTGTTTTTTTTTGACGCTCGGGGTCGCAAACGACCCATCGTACCTATCCAGGGTAGACAGCAGATTTCTTACCTGCAAATTTATCTGTTATTTTGCGGAAGTTAGCAAGAAGAGGAGCTTTTAGCACTTGTTGGAGAATTGGTAATGTTACTCCTATATGTAAATGTGTTCAATGTAGCTCAAGTCCCACTGATTACCGCCCAATTTCCATAACTCCCATATTTTCTAAAGTTTTTGAACGTCTTCTGGCAAAACGTCTTAATACGTTTTCAGAAGGGGATCATCTACTCCTTAGTTTGCAAATTGGTTTTCGTAAAGGCCTTGGAGCATATGATGTCCTTACAATCTCCAATGCTGTACAGATACCCCTTGATTGTGGTCGGGAAGTTCGTATGATTTACCTTGATTTCAGGGCTGCCTTTGACCGTGTTAATCAAGAGGCCCTTGTTTTCAAACTCAATCAGTTGGGAGTGGGTGGGTGAGTCGTTTCTTAGCATTAGTATTGATTTTTTCAAGTAATAGATTTTAAAGAGTTGTTGTCGATGGGCATCATAGTGTGTATAGAATGTGATATCCGGTGTTCCACAGGGTAGGGTTCTTGGCCTATTACTTTTCATACTATATACATATGACATGTGGTTTGGCCTAGAAAACAAGCTTGTTGCATATGCAGATGATGCAACTCTCTTTGCATCAATTCCATCCCCTGAATGTAGATCTGGGGTTGGTGAATCCCTTAATAGAGATCTAGTTAAAATTAGTGCATGATGCAAATTATGGGGTATGAAGTTGAATCCTAACAAAACTCAAAGTATGATTGCAAGTAGATCAAGGATGGTGGCTCCTCAACATCCGGATACCAGTATTGATAATGTTTCTTCAAGTTTGTATGACTCTTTTAAAATTTTAGTTGTGATTCTCGACAGCAAATTTACTTTTGAGAAACACATTAGGTCTGTGTCTTCTTCAGTTGCACAAAAAATTGGCTTATTGAAAAAGTCTTACAAGATTTTCAGTGATCAATCTTTTCTGAAGAAGTGTTTTAATTCTTTCATTCTACCTTGTTTTGAGTATTGTTCTCCTGTCTGGTCTTCAGCTGCTGATTCTTATCTTAATTTGTTGGACAGAAACTTACGGTCTATTAAATTTCTTATTCCTCATCTAGATATTAATCTTTGGCACCGTCGTTCAATTAGTTCATTATGCATGTTGCATAAGATTTTTCATAACTCTGGCCATCCTTTACATTCAGATCTCCCTGGACAATTCTATCCTGTTCGAAAGACTAGGTAGGCAGTTAATTCTAATAGCCAGGCCTTCTCCATCATGAGGCTCAATACTACTCAGTATTCTAGAAGTTTTATTTTAGCTGTTACCAAGTTGTGGTATTATCTTCCTAATCAGGTAGTTGAATCAGTAGAACTTCAAAAGTTCAAAGTTGCAGCAAATGTTTTTTTGTTGACCAGGCTGACATGAGTCTTTTTATAGTTTATATATGACCTATCTGTTTTGACGTTGTTAATAGTTTATACAGGACATATCTGTTTTGACGCTGTTACTGTTTTTAGAATTATATATTGTTAATTTATTCTTAGCATTTATTTTACTTCCTATCCTCACTGGGTTATTTTCCCCGGTTGGAGCCCTTGGGCTTATAGCATCTTTCTTTTCCAAACTAGGGTTGTAGCTTGCTTAATAATAATAACAATAATAATAATAATAATATATGTATATATATATATATGAACATATATATATATATATATATATATGCATATATATGTATATGTATATATATATATATATATACAATATATATATATATATATATATATACATATATATATATATATATATATATATGAATGTTTGTTTGTACGTGTGTATGATGTTCACATATATGCATAGAAAATTAAACTATAAATACACAAATAAAGATGATGATGAAAAGCTTTGGAAATATGGACTCATTAAACCAGGTATTATATATTTCAATCGTCATTCAATTATTTGATGAATTAATCAATGGCACCAAATACATTTATTAAGTGACCCTCCAACAAACAAAACCTATACCACAAACTATGATATATGCCAAGATTACACGAATAATTCTATTGTATAACATTACAGACATGGAAAGTGGATATCCTGGAATAGCACTTGCTGGAAAAACACTTATGTTTCCAGTGCTAATTCAAATAATAAGAGCGACTGAAAATAGAAGCTCTTCGAGGTCCCTGTTAGTAAAGGTAATATTACATGTCGTCGACCATGTATCGATTAAAAGAAAATATATATATATATATTATATATATATATATATATACATACATATATATGTTGTTTTCTGCGACTAGACTTAGTTAGTAAGCTCCCAAGAAAATACAGGAGGTGGCGTCTTGTGCATAATCTTTATCATTATCATTATCAGTATAATGGTCATCATTATGATATAATAATTATATATATATATATATATATATGTATATATATATATATATATAATTTATTTATATAAATGAATATATATATATATATATATATATACACACAAACACAAACACACACACACACACACACACACACACATATATATATATATATGTATATATATATGTGTGTGTGTGTGTGTGTGTGTGTATTTCATTGTCGTTATTGCTATTATAACAATAATCCTTGCAAGCCGGGTTGGACAAGCAAAAACCTACTAAGTGTCTCAATAAGAAAAGCGGCTCAGTGAGGAAAAGAAAGGGGTTAAAAAGCAAACCCTAGAATGAGATTAAAAATAATTAAGTATAACTAATAATTTTAAATGAATAAGTATCAGATGAAGGATGTTATGAGACTTATGTCAGGCTGCTAAAAAGATTATTATTATTATTATTATTATTATTATTATTATTATTATTATTATTATTATTATTATTATTCCATTAGGCTTTGTGAAAAATATTGTCGTTAGAGAGAGAGAGAGAGAGAGAGAGAGAGAGAGAGAGAGAGAGAGAGAGAGAGAGAAACTACACTTCTACCGGATTGACACTGACAGGAGCTTGGATATCTGATTGATGACGATCTTCCATCATTTGCTTAATGTACCATCATCCTCTTTATGGTTTCTTTATGTTAGGAAAGAAATTACTCCGTCGTACTGAGATTGATTGTCATGTTTACCCGAGAGATTTTAGGGTGAAGGTAAATTTTCGCATGCGGATATAGGTTCATTTTTATGATTGAGTGTTTGTCATCATCATTAAAAAAAGAAAGAAAGAAACTCTACCAATAATAATTTTAATGATAATGATGACAATGACCATATTGATCATTTTATTTTTTTTTCATAGTAATACTCTTTAGTCCACGATTTAGGACAATGAATTTTCTAATGATAGTATATTTAGACTTACTGAGTAATAAAAAAAGGTAAATTAAACGATCATAATCTGTTTCCTTTATGTAATTTCACATAGTGGTATTTACCTTAATTCAAAATAATTCATTAATTTTCTGTCCTCCTTGTGGTACTCATCCCATCATCCAATGCATCCCAAACAATTTGTGGGTAAAACAACTAGGAAACAATTATTAACCAACTGATAATTAGACAGGGGGAGAAAATAGTCGATCAAAGTGAGACTAACAGAGACACAAAGACTACGAGAAATACACAGTCTAACATATTGAATGATAGGGAGGACGGAAATGTGAACAGAGATATAAAGACTGACAGAGTGACTAACATACAGACAGTCAGGATTTAGAAAAAAAATAATACCAATAAAACGGAGAAAATCAGATCGGAAGACACGAGGCAATTAGACAGACAATTAGAGGCTAACAGATACTGGTAAATAGTAACATTTATGTGCGAGCATATCTACAAGCTTGGAGGTAATCATCCTTAATGCACATACACACACATTACAGAAAACCTACATACTTGAATTATAATCCATCTACAAGAGATAATTACCGTTCTAGATACACGAGACCTAAAATTCTCAGGAAAATTTAAATATCTGGTGTCTTGCTCTTCATTTCTCGGACATTAACTTAATTACCGTCTGACATTAAATGAAAGTAGCAGCTTATACATCACTTTTTTATTCCTGTATAATTTTTCAACATTCTGTGCAAGCGAGCCATTAGGAGGTGACTCAGAGATTAAGCCAATTGCAACTAGCTTTATTTCGACGGAGCATGAGTATATATATATATAACCCATTCTAGTCCAGAACGGCAAAAAAATTAAAAGACAATGATGCAAAAGCATATTGGCATAGACAGGTTATCAGTGCGAGGACACAGCGATAACAACTATATACAAAAAAACAGAAATATCGCCAAAGGTTAGGAGCGTATTTGATACGAGTGCAGGGCATGGGTCCCCTAAAAAAGACATACATGGGAAATAGGGTGCCCTGCTCTTGAGAGTCATGTGGCAGGTGGGTCATCTAACAGGAGATATACAGGCTTTAAGTGATGAATGGAGACCCAGTCTTCTTTGCCACTCATCTTGAGGAGGAATGCTTTCGACGTACGACGGATCATGAGGAACTGGCCATGTAAGGGGTCATTAATGGTGGTTACAGATCTGTTGGTATGCGTTACTTTTGAGGTTTCGTATGAAGTACTGGTGCGGATGCAGTCCTTAGCATCTGCAATAATGCTATGCTAAATAAACTTTGCTTTCAGTAGCTGTGTAGTAGAGCGGAACTAGTAATTTGAAAGGCCATGAATGAAATCAAACACCTGCCGGCACATGGAGAAGGTATCCACAGTCTAAGTCTACCAGTACTGACGTCACAAAAAAGGGAGGCATTGGAGTCGTCGAGAAGGATGTCCTTCCAACAAAGAAAAGTGCAAGATGTCCTACAAACTTGGTGCTCTAGGTCTTATCGTTGGGCTTCTGCCAAGGCATTGTAATCCAATCCCAGATGAGTGCGGCAAATATGTTTCTTGATAGGGCATCAGCAACTGGACTAATTTTCCCAGGGACGTACTGAAAAGTACAGTTGTATTCAGTCACAGTGGAAAGATGTTTGCGTTGACATGTGGACCGGGCATCAGACTGACAAGTGAAGGCTTGCACCAGTGGTTTGTGGTCCATGAGAGTGATGAATGGTGTACTGCCGGCAATACACAGTAGAAGGTCGAGTAATTGGATTACGCCTTGGACATTTTCTATAATAGAAATTCAATGGGCGGGGTGAGCCATTGACCACCTGCTCAAGGACTACCTCAATAGCAACGTTGCTGGCATTGATAAAAAGAAGGAGAGATGCATATGGCACGGAAAAGGTGAGAGCAGGAGTGCTTGATACAGCATTTTTTACATTGCAGAAGGCCACTTCTTGAAGGGGACCCCACTTCATTTCTTTTGGCTTGCCCTTTGGAGATGCTAAGAGGGGAGCAAGAGTGGCAGTAATGGCTGACAGGAAACGGTGATAATAGTTTATTATACTCAAGAATTCTTGCATTGCCTTGACGTTTGAGGGAGTGGGGAAGTTCTGAACTGCTTCTTCCTTATCAGGGATTAGTTGGACTCTTTCAGAAGCAATGCTGTGCCCTAAGAACAATACTTCACCGGTGTCGAAGGTACACTTGTCACAACGGAGTAAAAGGCTGTTCTGTTGTAGGCAGTCGAGAACGATGCATAGATGACGGAGGTGTCCCATTTCGAGGAAGAAAATACATAAGTTGTCCACGTAACATACACAGAAGGGGAGGTCCCCTAATATGTTGTCCATAAGACGTTTGAAAAGTGTCCCAGCATTACGAGGGCCAAAATAGGAGTAATTGAACATGTATGTACCAAAGGTGGTGGTGATGGCAGTCTTAGTGATGTGTTCTGGATTCATTGGCACCTGGTAATACTCCTTCAATAGGTCGAGCATAGAGGAAACCTTGGCTTTGTTCAAGTAGGAGGTCACGTTGGCGAAGTTTGGGAGGGGATGGTGATTCGGTTCTGTTTTCATGTTAGGGTACATGGAATCCCCACACAGAAACCCATCTTCCTTCTGGACGAGATGTAAGGGTGACTACCATGGGCTTGAGACCTTTTGGCAAAGGCCCCAATATTCTTTTTTGGTGAACGTTTGTTTGGCGGCTGATAAGAGATCCAAGGGCAGTTGTCTAAATCTGGCAAACACTGGTAACCCCGTCATCTTGATATGGTGATAAATACCATGCTTCGCGGGAACCATGGGTGTTTGACTAAGTTCTGGATGGAAAAACTTCCAGGTACGTTGTTAGGAGGTGAGCATTGACATACGTGGGTGTGCTGGTGTGGAGAGCAAGGTTGGAGAGGTCGGTTTGGAGAGACGTCGAGGAGTATGAATCCACGTTGACTAACCGTCGGTGAGCTACATCGACTAAGAGGTGGAAGTGTGAGAGGATATCCGCACCGAGTATTAACAATGTGACATCACCAACAAACAACTTCCAAATATATTTGGAGCTTCCAAATGAGGGTTCAAAAACCAAAGAAGGGTCTCTCAGATCCGTTGACAGCCAACAGTCAGATGTC
>NC_090736.1:127813875-127818875 GCF_036898095.1 Palaemon carinicauda
CTTCAACAAAACAAGAAGAAAAATAAGATATAATAGTGTGCCCGAGTGTATCCTCAAGCAAGAGAACTCCAACCCAAGACAGTGAAAGACCATGGTACAGAGGTTACAGCACTACTGAAGACTAGAGAACAATAGTTTGATTTTGGAGTGTCCTCCTAATTGTTGTTATTGAAGATTGCCTGGCCCTTTTGGCCAGACACAGGCTCTTGCAATCTTGCAGCCCGTTGCTTCCTCCTAAAGGGACTGCCTTTATTTATATGTTAAGCAGGGAGAGAGAGAGAGAGAGAGAGAGAGAGAGAGAGAGAGAGAGAGGGTGGTGGGTTAGTGGATCCGTCTTTAAATATATAAATACCCAGTAGCTAATAGATTTGACGACTCTTCACCCGGAGTGGATAGTAACTGTTGGCCGCAATAGTACCTAGCATTATACACCTGATGGTACAGTCTGGAGAGATCTGAATTATAGTGTGTGTGTGTGTTTGTGTATGTTAAATCCTGCAACGTCACAGACCGGTGTTTAAATCACGGGGCCACTACTTTGTAACGAAGAATTTTATGCAAATAAAGACAATTCTGGGTAAAAAACTTCATTACTTCTATTTCGAGTAAATGGACATGTGCGAGTACCAGTCAGAGTATGTAAAAATACAGTAACTCTATAATGCTGATAACAGCACTTATCGAGGAAAAAAAATCGAAAATATGACATTGAAATCCGTAATTATATACAACTCGTAAAATTAATATTACATCTTTGATAAGATACACCTGAGAATATTCGTATAAACACCATGAATGTTAAAGATGACTTTCATGCCTTCTGCAATACCAATTATACCCAATCCTACTATTCAAAGAAGATTTTATTATTATTATTATTATTATTATTATTATTATTATTATTATTATTATTATTATTATTATTATTATTATTATTATTATTATTATTAATGGAATATAGAAATTACAGAAGCAAAAAAATCAGATGTAGTAAGGTAATTCTTTCTCCTATAGTCAGTTGATTATTACTATTGGAGAAATATAATTGATTAATCAACACATACAAAACATAAAAATGTCCTATAACTGTAAAATATCTTAGGCCGACATCCCGCCCATAAATCTCCTTAGCCATTTCATAAATCTTCAAAGCATTAGATTAGAATTTGCTGTTCAGCGAACACCAAATCTCCTGCCACACTAACTCCATTCAGTTAACTCTCCTTTACAGAGACAGCGAGGCAGATCATTATAATCTTAATTGGTTGAGGGTCTTTACTCCTAATAACATTAATAGTAATAATGATTTAAATGATAGCGATAACAAATGCAATTCAAAATGTGTTGTAAAAAGGGGAATAATAAATAAACTAGTAAAATACGAAGACGTAAATCTAATTTTTTCTACTGAAAAACATCCTTAACATTTGATACTAACATTACACAAAACAGCAGACGACACCTTTCAATTTACTTTAAGATAAAAGTTGCCATGAAAATTGGTTATGGCTTTTCATGACTCAAGCACAAATTACATATAGCATTTTCACCTTCAACTTGTTATACCAATAATGAACAACATTTATGAGATTTAATTAGCATTCGCTACATAAGTCATTTATAAAAGTTATTTTGAAAATTAATAATTATTTTCATTGCTGGTATTATTATTACTATTGTAATTACTGTGTTAATTAAAATAGGACCTATAGGTAAAATGAATATAGAGGCTTTTAGTCATAAAAATAATGAGATGTAGGCTTACTAACTTAGAATTTCAATACTAAAACTGGAACGGCCACTAGGTAGAGCACATACCTTCACCACCACCACTTTTGTCAGCAAGGCAAAAACGAAATAAGACATCCAAAAGGATAATAGATGAAATGAATTATGCACATTTTGACACTAATTTCATGCAAATCGGATACAATTTGACCATGACATAACCAGACGATTTTTTACCTTTTCGTTACCTTGACCTTGACCTTTGACCTAATCACTTCAAACATCCAATCAAGTTGTCCTTGGATCATGGCTAATCATCCCACCAAATTTCATGAGATTGGGTCATTTTCTTAATTATGTGAATCACAAATACAGAGACAGATATACAACCAAATAATTACACAAACAATGGCAATGAAATCATTATATCATGTTGTATATCACAAGATAAGTTATTACATTATGTACATTTGGCACAATTTTCATGCAAATCAGACAGAAATAGGCGACAATATGGCAAAAAGACGTTTTTTACCTTTTCGTGACCTTGGTTTTGACCTTTAACCAGTCACTCCCAAAGTCTAATCAAATTCTGCTTGGATTACGGCCATTCATCCCACCAAATTTCATGGATTCGATCAGATATTTCTTGAGTTATGCCAATCATAAACACTAAGTGGACATACAAATAGATAAATATACAAACAACCGTAATGGCAACAGTATATCAAGTTGTATATTACAAAATATGCAATTGAAATATGCACATTTTTAGCACTTGTTTCATCAAAATCAGATGAAAACTAACCACAATATATAAAAAGACATTTGTTACCATTTCGTGACCCAAACACTCCCAACATCTAATCAAGTTGTCCTTCGATCAGGGTAAATTATCCCGCCAAATTTGATGAATTTCCGTAAAAATAGTTTTTGAGTTTTTTTGCAAACTTTGGCTTGACTTTTGACACAATTACTCCCTAAATCTAATCTAATAGTCTTTGGATCATGGCCAATGATCCCAACAAATTTCATGAGATTCGGTTGAACAGTTTTTGAGTTATGCAATTCACAAAAAGATGAACAGACAACGCCTATCAAAATATAACCTTCGCCGTAACAAAGTTGGTGAAGGTAACAAACCCACATACACTCATGGCACGCATGCACGCCAGCACGTACACAAAATATTCGTGGAGAGAGAGAGAGAGAGAGAGAGGAGAGAGAGAGAGAGAGAGAGAGAGAGAGAGAGAGAGAGAGAGAGAAGGTGATAAATCATATATATAAAAAAATCACCAAAAGAGAATTTTCATTCTTTGAAGTTGGGACCTCGAAAAAATCCAGGAAGTTTCATAATAAGACGAAAGTTTTAATGACTGTTATTCCACCCTCTACAAATTCCCTCTGAAGTGACTACAACCTCCCAAAAACATACGAAAATTATTAGATTCTTTTTCCAAACAATGGGGAGTTTGTGGCTTATGTTAGCAATAATTTGTTTTAATTGGTTTCGAGCTTTTGATATCCATTTGCCGATTAAGCTCTCTCTCTCTCTCTCTCTCTCTCTCTCTCTCTCTCTCTCTCTCTCTCTCTCTCTCTCTCTCTCTCTCTCTCTCTTTATATGTATATATATATATATATATATATATATATATATATATATATATATATATATATATATATATATATATGTATATATATATATATATATATACATATATACACACACACACATATATATATATATATATATATATATATATATATATATATATATATATATGTATATATATATATATATATATATATATATATATATATATATATATATATAAATATATATATATATATTTATATATATATATATATATATATATACATGTGTGTATAAATATATATGTACATATATATAAATATAAATTTATAGATATGTATATATATATATATATATATGTATATATATATATATATATATATATATATATATATATATAAACATATATATATATATATATATATATATATATATAGAGAGAGAGAGAGAGAGAGAGAGAGAGAGAGAGAGAGAGAGAGAGAGACATATATATATATATATATATATATATATATATATATATATATATATATATATATATATATATATATATGTATATATATATATATATATATATATATACATATATATATATATATATATATATATATATATATATATATATATATATATATATATATATATGCGTTAAAATCATAGGGAAACGTGATGCTCAGGTGCAGAAGAACCACAGGGATAAGGAAAATATGAAATATAAGATTAAGGCCCGACTAGTTTCGTGATAATTCTTCAGAGGACTGATTTATTGAGAGATGTTTCTTTACACTTTATAGGTACAGTAAACGTATGGACATACATATAGAGACTTATAGAACAATGACGTTCCCATACCAGCTACCTGAGCTGTTATCTGGTGTTTCTGGGTGGAGATCAAACCTTATTAGACACCTGTCAAAAAGGGTCATTTCTAGTGACCGGAAAATTCTTTCAATACAATTTCTTTATATCAATAAAGGTAGCCTTATCCATATAAATACTAAAGCAGAATTTTTTGTATATATAAAACATATCTATATATATAGATATATATATACATAGACATATACATACACATACACAGACAGGCATTCATATAAACACATATATAATTATATATACATAGCTATATGCATACGTGTAAACATACAGGTATACATATACAGACACATACATAAACTTACATATACATATATACATTTTATTTATACATGATTAACATGTATAAAGAGTTATGCACATATAACCTTATTACCATAAACATACAATTACGTATATATCAGTACTTAAATCTAACCTAACAATAATTATCACCAACGTACTTATGTATAATATATGAAATAATTGTACCCAACAGCTTAGGTCTAAATATTAATTTCATATATAGGTATTTATGTGTGTACCCTGAATATGTATATATATATATATATATATATATATATATATATATATATATATATATATATATATATATATATATACTGTATATTTATATATATATATATATATATATATATATATAATATATATATATATATATATATATATATATATATATATATATATATACTGTATATTTATATATATATATATATATATATATATATATATATATATATATATATATATATATATAGATAGATAGATAGATAGGTAAATAGATAGATAGATAGATAGATAG
>NC_090736.1:127828875-127833875 GCF_036898095.1 Palaemon carinicauda
TAACATTTACGTGTCGGTAAATGAATATTTAAATACTTGTGTTAAATTACTCCTGTTATATCGATAAAGCGCATAGTAAGTATTTTGTCCAGTTTGCGCATTATTCTGATAATCAATTACTTTAAACTAAGTGTTGACTATTAACTAGATACTTTATCATAACGAGAATAATATAGTATCTATAAAAATCAAAAGGTAACATTGCAAAGTTATCGAATTAAGCTGGTACAAATTAAAAGGAAATGTAAACTAGAACGTGCTAATTAGGTATGTTTAAAGTAAAAGAAATACCTTTACGTTTTAAAGCCTTGTTTACTGATTCGGTAGAATTGTTGTAAAAGTTTGTGATGTTAAGCGTGTCGTTTGAGTAGTTATGAAGTAGTTCGCCGCGTATTCAAGATCTCGAGGGAAAAAAAAAATTGTTCAGTTGTTAACTGTGAATAAAAGTTTTATAGTGTTATCGTAAGTTTCGCGAGACTCAATTTTGTATTTAAGCTATTTTTGTGTAATGTGATTTAATCATATAATTTTGTAATTTTGTGATCTCTCGATCTTGTAATTTTGTGATAGCTATTTTGTATTTCTGTGATCGAAAGATTGTTATTTTACGATCGTATGATCTTATACTTATTCTTATGAAGTTTGGATATTTATTTTAGTTTGTACTTATCTTGCGCCACGGGCTGCATTCAAAATGCCTTTCAACTTGCAACAATTTATTGTATCACCACGGGATCATGTGGAATCTCTCACAGTTGCCACAAAAACTGACCTAAAGAATCTAGCTCGCCATTATGATGTACAGGTTCCCGCAACTGCCGTAAAATGTGTAATTCTCAGTCATATTTTGAACTTCCTCGTAGATGAAGATATTGTTCCAGAAGAAGAATTGGCTGACGTTCGAGCTCTAACCGTTACCAATCCAAATGGTGACTTGGATAAACTAAGTCTACAGCTGGAGTTGGAAAAGATGAAGATGCAAGCCGCAACTGCCGCCGCTGAGGTAGAAGAGAGGAAAGCCGCTGCTGCTGAAAGAGCCGCAACTGCCGCAACTCTGGTAGAACGAGAAAGAGCCGCTGCTGCTGAACGAGCCGCAACTGCCGCCGCTGAGTTAGAAGAGAGGAAAGCCGCTGCTGCAGAGCGCACGGCTGCTGCCGCTGCTTCCCTAGAACGTATCAAGGTGGAAACTGCTGTGGAAGCTGCTGCAACTGCTTTGGAGCAACAAGAAAAAGAAAGTGAACAGAAAAACAAAGCTCTCCGTGTTAGGCTGCAGATTGAGAGAGAAGCGGCCACAGTAACAGAACGGGATCTGGCATTTATAAGACTGAAAGAAAAGGAAGAAGGTAAGCTAATTCCCGAACCCTTTGATGTGGGCAAGGTGCAGAAATTGCTGCCCACATTTGAAGAACGGGAACCTGATAACTACTTTTCTGTGTTCGAAGACACAGCCAAGAATCTCAATTGGCCTCAGGACAAATGGTATTTGATCATCCAGAACTCATTTAAAGGTAAAGCATTATCTGTATGTGCCACTATGTTAGAAGAACATTGTATGTGCCACTATGTTAGAAGAACATTGTATGTGCCACTATGTTAGAAGAACATGATTATTTCATAATTAAACAGGCAATCCTTGATGCTTATTCTATTACTGCGGAAGGATATAGGCAAATATTTCGTAATAGTCAGAAGCAAGTTCAGCAAACCTTTTTAGAATTTATGAATGGAAAGATTAAACAGTTTCAAAAGTGGGTAGACAAAGTAGATGTCAAAACTTTTGAGCAGTTGAAAGATTCAATAGTAATGGAGGAGTTCTTAAGGAAAATACCAGGTAGCATTAATGTGTATCTAAGAGAGCAGAATGAATCTGACCCTAAGAAAGCCGCTTTAAAGGCAGATGACTATGCTCTAATTCATAAAGTAGGTAAAACCCCGTATAGAGAAACTAGACCTAAGGAAACTTGTACATACTGCAAACAAGGACATCATATTTCAGAATGTCCTGATCCACATTGTGCAGCTTCATACTTAAAGAGAAAACCTAATCCCCCTCAATTCTCTCCTAAGCAAATGAATCTGCCCAAACAGGAACCAAAACCAAAGGTGGAGAAAAAAAAGACCTTCCATTGTGCATCACACGAGTCCCAAGCGTTTGCACCCTTCACTTGCTCAGGCAAAATAAATGGTAAACCTGTAACCATACTCAGAGACACTGGATCCTCTCAAACGATCGTCTCTCCTAAAGTAATACGACCTAAAGGTGAAACTCGCAGGTATGTTGCAGTTAATGACTTAACCAGTAAGTCTATGTTGCCTCTCATTAATGTAAACCTTCATTGTCCTTATTTCTCTGGAACTACTGAAGTAGCTGTAAATCCAGAACTGTTACCATGCAAGAATGTAGATGTAATCCTGGGTAATGACATAGCTAACACTGTTGTCTTAACAAACTTAATAGCAGTATCTCCAGGTGATGTTGTACAGGAGGAATGCCTAGCAGTGACACGAAGCAGTAAAAAGGACACCCCTACTGAATCATCATCAAACCCGTTGCCAGTCTCTGAACCTATGGATTTCAACGAGTTGATGAGTACATATAAGATCCAGCCTGATTCCTTTAGCTATCAACAAAGGAAAGATGTCACTCTACAGCAGTGTTTCAACCAAGTGAAACCAAAGGATACCAACAAGTGTTCTTATTTTTATATTAATAATAATGTACTAATGAGAAAATTCAGGTCCAGCAAGAACAGTCATCTAGAAACCTGGAAGGATCTATTCCAGGTAGTTGTTCCTAAGGATATAAGACCTCCGATCCTAGAATTGCCTCACTCTGCTGACTCTCATCTTGGTATCACTAAAACATATGAACGCATCAGTCAAGACTCTTATTGGCCAAACATGAAGAATGACATTAAAGAGTACGTAAAAAAATGTACAACATGTCAAAAAGTAAGTAGTCCTAATGTGAAAGTACCAGTTGCACCATTAAAACCTATACTTGTGCCTAAAGAACCTTTCAGTAAGATCATAATAGATTGTGTAGGCCCTTTGCCTAAGACAAAAAGGGGACATGAATACTTGCTTACGGCCTTATGCCCAACTACCCGTTATCCATTTGCAGTACCTTTAAGAAACATTTCAGCCAAGAACATCCTAAAGTCACTAGTGTCCATATTTACTGTTGTAGGATTTCCAACTGAACTACAATGTGATCAAGGAACCAATTTCATGAGTCATGCTTTTAAAACTGCTATGAAAGATTACCATACAACCCAAGTCTCATCCTCAGCTTACCATCCACAGACCAATGGAGCATTAGAACGCACTCACCAGACCATTAAAAATCTTCTCCGGAAATACATCCATAGTTCAGGTAACGAGTGGGATTGCGATTTGGAACTGATCATGTACATCATACGAGGAGTTCGAAACCAGTCTACTGGTATGTCACCTTTTGAACTACTCTTCGGTCGACGGCCACGAACTATCCTCAGTTCAGTCAAAGAACGCATCCTGAAGTTGGGAGATAATGAGGTACCTCTTTCCCAATATATTTCGGAACTCAACAGGAAACTTTCAGATCTTCTCCATTGCCAAAACTAACTTGATAACAGCTCAAGAGAAGATGAAGATTAACTATGATAAAAAGGCTAAAACCAGAAGTTTCAAAGTAGGAGATGCAGTGCTGCTATACCATCCGATTCCAGGCTCTCCCCTACGAGAGAAATACCAGGGACCTTATACCATCACTCAACGTATCTCGCCAACCAACTATATAATCACCACTCCAGATAAGCGTAAGTCTACTCAATTAGTCCACATAAACCTCTTAAAGGCCTATTTGTCTCCCTCAACAGCTGAAAGTAAAACGGTAATGATTACTAGTTCCATACCATACATAGATTGTCCTATGGATCAATTTACAGATGATCCAATAACTGCATCTTGGCAGGATTCTCAGAACTCGAAGATCTTGGAAAATTTATCTGACTATCTACAACCCTTATATGCATCAAAATGTAAATCTTTAGTAGCTTTATTCCATGAATTTCCTAGTATAACTTCAGATAAACCAGGCAGATGCACCATGCTAGATCATGACATAAAACTACAACCAGGTGCTGCACCCATTAAACAAGCTTTCTATCGAACATCACAGAAGAAATTGGGTATCATGAAAGAAGAAGTGAACTACTTGATAAGAGAAGGATTGGCAGAACCCAGTGCGTCACCATGGGCTTCCCCATGTCTCCTTGTAGGAAAGAAAAATGGTAAATTTCGTCTTTGTACCGATTACAGGAAAATTAATAATTTAACAATTAAAGATTCGTATCCTCTACCAAGAATACAAGATATCATTGACCAAGTAAGTAGTTCAACCAACTTAACCCAAATAGATTTGCTGAAGGGTTATTACCAAATTAAATTAACAGAAACGGCAAAGGAAATTTCTTCATTTATCACTCCATTTGGATTATTTAGTTATAATGTAATGCCATTCGGATTAGCCAACGCACCTGCCACCTTCCAAAGAGTAATGTCTTCAATTTTACAGGACTTGGAAAAAGTATTTGTATATTTAGATGACATCATTATTGCCTCTGACACCTGGGTAAACCATATTCAAAAGATAAAAGAAGTTTTCTCAAGGTTGAAACAACATGGATTAACGATCAACTTAGCAAAAAGTAATTTTTGCAAAGGTCAGGTATCTTACCTTGGTCATCGAGTTGGCAGTGGTAAAGTATTACCCCATGATGCAAATATTAGCGCCATAACTTCTTATCCTGTTCCAACTACCAAACAGGAATTAAAAAGATTTCTAGGTATGGTAGGATATTACTCTAAGTTCAGTCCAAATTTCTCACCGTTCACAGGACCACTATTTGCTTTAACTTCTTCAAAAGTAAATTTTTCTTGGAGCCAGCAACATGATCAAATATTTAACCAGCTAAAAACTTACTTGTCATCTCCTCCTATATTAATGGCACCTAACC
>NC_090736.1:127838875-127841375 GCF_036898095.1 Palaemon carinicauda
GCCAAAAATCCTGTAAGTAGGCCATCGCTTGTGGCGGTGGCCTCCCGTGTTTCTAATCTTTTCTTTTTACAGGATGCAAGAACGGGCGTGCGATTTTTGGTAGACACGGGTGCTTGTCATTCTCTTCTGCCAAGGAAACTCTTCAAGACACGACGTAGTCTGTCTACATCTGCCGACATCCGCTTGGTAGCTGCCAACAGATCTGCGATACCCACCTACGGTTACGAGAACCTCACATTATCGTTCGGAAACGGTAAATTCAATTGGAAGTTTCTCGTTGCAGACGTAACAATGCCAATCCTCAGTGCGGATTTCCTCTCTCATTTCCACCTTCTGGTCGATATCGCCCACCGACGATTGGTCAACGCAGGCTCGTACTTGTCGACACTTCTTCAACCCGTCCCCTCTAACCTCGCTCTCCACATCAGCGCACCCACGGATGCCTACTCCCACCACCTCACGTCGTACCCGGAAGTTTTCCGTCCAGAACTTCGCCAAACGCCCACGGTTCCTGCCAAGCACGGTATTTATCACCATATCAAGACGACGGGACCCCCAGTCTTCGCAAAATTCAGACGTCTGGCACCGGAACGATTGGCAGCCGCCAAACAGATGTTCGCCGAAATGGAGGAAATGGGCCTTTGCCAAAAGGCCTCCAGCCCATGGTCGTCACCCTTACACATCGTTCTGAAGAAAGACGGCTCCCTCCGTCCGTGCGGGGATTACAGGCTCCTGAACATGCAAACAGAACCGGATCACTACCCCCTCCCAAACATTGCCAACTTGACCTCCTACCTGCACAAAGCGAAGGTTTTCTCTACGCTCGACCTCCTGAAAGGGTATTATCAGGTGCCTATGAACCCAGAAGACATCCCCGAGACCGCCATCACCACTCCGTTTGGTACATGCACCTTCAATTACTCCTGTTTTGGCCTTCGTAATGCTGGGGCAACGTTTCAACGTCTCATGGATGGCATCTTAGGGGACCTCCCTTTCTGTGTATGTTATGTGGACGACATACTTGTGTTCTCCTCCTCAAAAGAGGAACACCTCCGTCACCTGCGCATCGTGCTCGACCGCCTGCAACAAAACGGCCTTGTAGTCCGGTACGACAAGTGTACCTTTGGCGCCAACGAAGTGTCGTTCTTAGGGCACCGTATCACTCCTGAAGGAGTCCATCCCCTCCCTGAGAAGGTAGCAGCCGTTCAGAACTTCCCCGCGCCCTCGACCGTCAAAGCTCTGCAGGAATTCTTGGGCAGGATCAACTATTATCACCGTTTTCTGCCAGCCATTGCCGCCACTCTTGCTCCCCTCTACGCCTCCCTCAAGGGCAAGCCAAAGGACCTGAAGTGGGGTGCCCTTCAAGAAGCAGCCTTCTGAAATGCAAAGAAGGCCCTATCAACCGCTGCGGCTCTCACTTTTTCTATCCCACACTCCCGTCTCCTTCTCTCCACCGATGCCAGCGACGTCGCTATTGGTGCAGTACTCGAGCAGGTGGTACAAGGCTCGCCCCGACCATTGGCCTTCTTCAGCAGAAAACTGTCCAAGACAGAATCAGGATATTCTACCTTCGATCGAGAATTGCTGGCGGTGCACTTGGCTGTCCGTCACTTTCGCCATTTCTTAGAAGGTACGCCCTTCGTCATTCGCACAGACCACATGCCTCTGGTGCACGCCTTCACTCGACAGTCTGACGCCTGGTCCACCCGTCAACGCCGACATCTCTCCGCCTTGGCTGAATAAAATTGCACCCTTCAATACGTCCCTAGAAAAATGAATCCCGTTGCCGATGCCCTGTCAAGAAACACGTTGGCTGCCGTTCAATTGGGATTGGATTACAACGCCCTGGCTGAAGCCCAACGACAGGATCCAGAGTATCAAGCTTGTAGGACATCTTGCACGTCCCTCCGTTGGGAAGACTTTCCCCCTCGAAGACTCCAACACCACCCTCCTCTGTGACGTCAGTACTAGTAGACCGCGACCTTGGATTCCTGCTCCCATGCGCCGATAGGTGTTTGATTTCATTCACAGCCTTTCACATCCCTCGTGCCGTTCTAGTGCACAGCTGCTGAAGGCAAAGTTCATTTGGCACGGCATTTCTAAGGATGCTAAGGATTGGGTCCGCGCCTGTACTTCTTGCCAAACTTCCAAAGTACATCGACACATGGATTCAGGAGTGGGCACCTTTCCTCAACCTCAGTGTCGTTTCGCACACATTCACGTCGATGTTGTAGGCCCCCTACCCACATCACAAGGACATCGTTACCTGTTTACCGTCATCGACCGCTCCACTCGTTGGCCTGAAGACATTCCCATGGAAACTGCAACGTCCGCCTCATGTACATCTGCCTTACTCTCTGGATGGATTTCAAGATTCGGTATCCCTGAGCATATTACTTCTGACAGGGGAACCACTTTCACCTCTCAATTGTGGACGTCATTAGCGAATCTCCTGGGCATCAGACAACGGCCTACAACCCCGCTGCTAATGGAATGGTTG
>NC_090736.1:127843875-127846375 GCF_036898095.1 Palaemon carinicauda
AAACCTCCGAAAAAAATTATTATTATTATTATTATTATCATTATTATTATTATTATTATTATTATTATTATTATTATTATTATTATTATAGTTGTTATTATTATTACTTGCTAAGCTACAACCCAAGCTTGAAAAGTAGGATGCTATAAGCCCAAGGGGTTCAACAAAGAAAAGAGCCAGTAAGGAAAGGAAATAAGGAGAAACTTCAAGAAGTTTCAGAACAATAAAAACACTAAACTAAATCTTTCATATATTAACTATAAAAAAAAAATGAAAATAAGAAGAGAAAGAGAAACTAGAAAGAATAGTGTGCCCGAGTGTACCCTCAAGCAGGATATCTCTAACCCATGACAGTGGAAGACCGTGGTGCACAGGCTATGGCACAGCCCAAAACTAGAGAACTATGGTTTGATTTTGGAGTGTCCTTCTTCTAAAAGAGCTGCTTAGCATAGCTAAAGTCTCTTCTACCCTTACAACGAGGAAAGTGGCCTCTGAACAATTGCAGGAGTTAACCTCTTGAGAGAAGAATAATTGTTTGGTGATTTCAGCGTTGTTAAGTGTACGAGGAAAGAGGAGATTGTGTTAAGAATATGTCAGACTATTCAGTGTATATGAAGGCAAAAAAATGAAATAAGCCGTAACCAGAGAGAGGGATCCAATGTATTACTGTCTGGTGAGTCAAAGGACCCAATAACTCTCTAGCGGTAGTATTTTCTCTGAAGAATTCGGTGTACTCATTGAAATGATTATCATGAAGAAAAATACATTAGTTATTCGTAGAAACTTCAATCTTTAAATGGATGACGCATCAAATCTTGATGTTTCAGCATTTATTGAGTTATTGGAATCATAGCAATTGATGAATAATGTTGATTGTGCAATTACTTTGACTGACCATACGTTGGACCTAGTTTTGAGTGACGGAATGAATAACATTATACAGTATTGGATGTCATAGTAGAAGAGAAGTGCACTATCTCTCCAGTGCACAAAGTTTATACTCTCTCTACAGAAACCCACAGAGGTGAAAAAACTTTAGGCATAAATCAAAAGTCTCTCCTTTGGTATTCATTGAAGAAGTTACAAAGAAAATAAATGATGATATCAGCATTTCCTACGATCGTAATAACAAACGTTTTTTTGGAGCTATGTATGCTGTATATGTCCACTGATGGAAAAGACTATAATTGTTAAAGTATAATACCCTTGGTTTGATGGGGAGGATTAAGAGAAAATGAGGGAAAATGTGATAAAAGAAGGATGAATCGGTTAAAATCTAAAAGTACTTGGGTAGAATACAAAACTGCAATGTACCAGTGTAATGATCTACTAAGAAGGAAAAAAGTGAATACTATAAGAGAAAGACTCGCAAAGCAATAACAGACATAATATGATATACAGTATAATAGCCTAAATGGTATATTGGGAAATGTAAATAAAAAAAAAGACTACTAGAGGAGTACAGTGACCAAGAACTAGCAAATAATTTTCTATATTTCTTTAAAAAAAGAAAAAAATATATAACAAAGACATTCACAAACATTCAACATAAGATTAATGCTACACCAGATACACAAATAAAATTAACGACCTTGAATAATACAATACAAGATGATGTCACCAGGATTATCAAAAAAGCAAAGAAAACAAACTGTGTGATCGATCCTATACCAATATCTGAAGTAACTGAACAAAGAAACTTTTCTAGTGTAGCTGATGTAATTATGAGAATAGTACAAACAAGCATCGATGACTGCAAGTTTTCCAAATCTGAAAAAAGGGCTAAAGTCACACCGGTTCTGAAAAGTCCTCTAGATGATCAGGAATTAGGCTCATAAAGACTTATTTCGAATCTATCCTTTAGTTCAAAAGTCCTACAATACGTAATTCTTGAACAGCTAATTACTTACTTATAAAAAAAAGAAGCTTTGCCAAACAACATATCTGCTCACCATAAATCATACTACATAGGGACAGCTATCTGTTCTGTTGTAAATGATATGCTGGAAATTACGGTATTTTAACATTACTTGAATTAGAGCTGCTTTTCATACAGTTGTGCATGAACCTGGTCTATCAGTATTGGAAGATCAAGCTTTTTAATATCTAAAATACTATTTGGTTGACATAAATTGGAAAACCTTATTCTTAATTTGAACCTTTAAACAGAAGGGTACATCAGAGGAGTGTTTTAGGCCCAATCTCATTCAGTATCTATACTATTGGTCTGTCGAAAATACCGCAAAGCCATAGAGTGAAGTTTAGACTATTTGCAGATGATACACAATTCTACTTCTCCATAAATGACATGGACAATACTACTGAAACTCTAAACCTAATTCTTGCTAGTGTTAGGGATTGAATGCCAATCAAAAATGTAAAATGGAATTAAAATAAAACTGAGTTTGTAGTGGTTGGAAAGAAAACTGGGTGATATTCAAATAAACATAAATAACTCTGCCCTGATATCTAGTAAAGTTCTTGATCTGGGCGTATCTCG
>NC_090736.1:127851375-127858875 GCF_036898095.1 Palaemon carinicauda
TCCTTCTTCCACTGGCACACTCTTTCAGGATGTAGACGTCTTAGTTGATCTTTGCCGTCTTCTATCCTTATCTTTTTCTCCTACTATCAATCATGGGCTACGTCAGCAGTTAATTCTGCAGACAGTATTTGATGGCTAGGCTAACAGTTCGCTGTTAACCCTTTCCTTGGACATTGTAGACCGATGCCGCTGGTTAGGTCCTAGGTATGTCTGCTAGCAACTGAGTAGCTTACCAGCAACTATCCTATGCCTTCCATCCAAATATTAAACATTATATTGCCGGCGGTTGCCGGCAGGTCTGGTAGATACCAGCCTGCCGGCATATGCCGGACTAGCCCAATATGCTGACAATGCCGGAAAGGCTGACGCTGTCGGCAGGACCGACTTTGTCGGCCACTTATATTATTATTTTATTGCCGGCAATTGCCGGCAGGTTTGACTAGACGTTGGCCTGCCGGCATAAGCTAGCTAGCCCATCATACCGACGTTGCCGGCGGGGGTGGCAGTGTTGGCGAGGCCGGCAGTGTCGGCAGAGCCGGCATTTCCAGCAAGCCCGGCATTGCCAGCGGGCCCGGCAGTGTCGGCAGGGCCAGCAGTGTCGGCGGGGCCGGCAGTGTCGTCGGGGCCGGCAGTGTCGGCGGGGCCGGCAGTGTCGGCGGGGCCAGCAATGTTGGCGGGGCCGGCAGTGTCGGCAGGAACAACAGTGTCGGCGGCGCCGGCAATGTCGGCAGGGTCGGCATTACTGGCAGGACCGTCAATGTCGGCGGGACCGGCAACATTGACGGCATACTTCCGCCGGCAACTGCTGTACCCAAAAAAAATTAGTATTTTTTCCAGCCTACAAGTGGTTCTTGTACAGCCATTTGTGAGTCCATCATATAGAGAGATGATTCTCTTCTATAATAATGGTTATATCCATTTAATATTATCCACTATATTGAACATTTTAAGAGGATGTGTCAAGAAGACACTAAATATCTTAGATATTTCCTCTATTATTATTTAATTCCTTATGAATTTCCTAGTTCAATATGGGGGGGGGGGGAGTCATAGCAAATGGCTGATCGGGAAACACATGTGGGTGTCTTTCCTTCTATAGCTTACCCTATCCAAGCTAAATATAATAACTGTTGCTATGTTGAAATCAGAAGATTTCACAGAAAACTCATTTGCTTTTTTTTTATCTACAGGAGGAGCATCCCGAGTGCGGGAACAACTTTTGTAAGGTCCGCAGCAAGGACATGGCGTGTGTAGGTCTCAAGCCCGGTGTTCCATCACCAAAGGGGCTATCAAGTACTGGGACCCGAAGGTATGTACCGTGTGTGAGAAGTTGGTTAAGGAGGCTTTTGATGAACAAAAGTCTACCGAGTCTAGGGATGCAGCTAGGGCTGCACTGCGTAAATGGGTAAGAGGTTTTCAAAAGAACACCTCGGGCCATACCTTCCTAATGCTAGAATGAGGGACTGTCTCTTCCCCGGAGCGCGTGATGGCGCTATCATCCCCCAGACGAAACCTGCAATCCCTTTGGTGCAGATTCAGGTTCAGAAGCCTAAAGAACCTGATGTTGCGGATACTTTGGAAAGTATCCATTTAGACAACAATATGTCTATTGTCTCTGAGGAGACCGAGAAAAATCTCCTTGTAGAAGAGTTAGACTAGGAGGCAGTTGTCCCTCCTGCTAGTGATGTGGAGAACGTCAAAGTGGCTTCGGTTTCTTCGGCTGCAGTGGTTGAGCCAGCACCCTCAACATCTTCACAACCGTCTCATCTGGAGACGATTACTAGTACTCTCCAGTCCTTAATGTCAATTGTTTATGACTTACAGAAGAAGTCTACCGAGAAAGAGACCCCTTTCGGGACAGAAATTGAGCAGTTAGCTTCTTCGCGCCTAGCCCCGAAGAAGCTAAACGTTAAAGACCTTCCTGCATTCTCCGACGTTAACCCGTGGAGGTATGCGGAACATATGCCAATGTCAGCAGGCAGGATCTTCCTCTCGGAGAAACTGGGTACCATTCCAGTGGAGGAGATTGAGTTTTGGCCCAGCAGAGGGGCCTACCCGGACTGTTATGTCCGACTCAAAAATGAACCGGTAGCCAAAGAAGAGACGGAGCCCAAAGAAGTAATTGTCTTTGAGCTCGCTAAGGCACAAGCTATGCTTACGGCAAACCTAAAAGAGAGGGCATTCACTAGCTCAAAGGTGCCGGCTTTGAGCAAGAAATACCCATCATTTATTGCTGACCCTCAACGTGCTTTTCCCTTTATGGATAAAGGGCTTAAAGCAGCCCTGAAGGCGGCGAGGGCAGGAAAACCCTGTCCCACGCTAGAAGAATGCAAGCCTTTCTTCCTTGCTTTCCCTTCAGATGATAAAGACTGGAAGGACGTTCATGTTACCTTCTCAGTCGGGAAGCTGGAGGCCGATATCGCTGGACGACAGTTCAACGAGGACCTCCCAAAGCTGTCAGAGTTTCTCTTAAAAAGAGAACACGAGACTAAAGAACGCCTGGCTGCGTCTATGTCTCTCCAAACAGGGCTAGAAACAATGGCTAGCATTCCTGATACTCCAGACATGTATATGGTCTTTGCCAAGGCTCACTTGGCTACAGTAACTAGGGACCTGTACAACTTTGTCAGAGCCAGGACGGCTTGTAGAGAGTTCGTGTTTGCTTCCGCCTCTGTAAAACACGAACCCAGGAAGCTCATAGCTTCTAATATCTGGGGAAAAGACCTCTTTCCTAGTGATGTGGTCAAAGAGGTCGTAGACAAGGCTGCCTCTGTGAACACAAATCTGCTCTCCAAGTGGGGCTTATCCTCAAAGAGGAAGTCTTCGGCTGAAGGAGGTTCCCAGCCGAAAAACAAGTCTAAACGACTTCGATTGCCCTCTCAACCAAGACAGCAAGACCAACAGCTACCTGTGGCCACAGTGTCCCACACAGTGGCACAACCTACCACCATCTTTCAACTGGTGCCCCAAACACTGGCGACACAGTCGCCAGTTTTCACCCCAGCCTTTGAAAGGCAATCAGCTTCTTTTAAGCCAAAGTCTCGAGGATCCTTTTGAGGTTCCTCTAGACGACCCTTCAGAGGAAAAGGCTACAAGGGTGGACGTGACCAAGGAGGTAAATCCTCCATCCAGCACTCAAAGTGAGATGCTGCCGGTAGGAGGGAGACTTCTCCATTTTCAGGATCGGTGGACCTTCGATCCTTGGGCCCACAGCCTGATCAAGATGGGACTAGGGTGGAGTTGGAACCCGACTCCACCAAGCTTTCATCATGTCTTCCAACCCTCAACCCCAGTTTTGGAAGAATATGTTCAGGAATTACTGGACAAGAAAGTAATACGGAAAGCAAAGTCCATCAAGTTTCAAGGAAGGCTATTCTGTGTTCCGAAAAAGGATTCGGAAAAGCTCAGTGTCATTCTGGACTTATCTCCACTCAACAAGTTCATTGTGAACTACAGGTTCAGAATGCTGACGATTCAGCACATAAGGACCCTTCTGCCCGAAAGGGCATACACAGTCTCCATAGACATGACGGATGCGTACTGGCATGTACCAATTAACCGTCAGGTTTCCCCCTACCTAGGGTTCAAGCTCCAGAAAAGAAGATATGTCTTCAGAGCCATGCCCTTCGGTTTGAACATTGCACCGAGAATATTTAAAAAGCTTGCGAACGCAGTTACTCGACAACTACGCCTCAAGGGTGTTCAGGTAATGGCTTACCTGGACGACTGGCTGGTGTGGGCAGCATCCAAGGAAGAATGCGTGCAAGCCTCTATAAAGGTGATCCAGTTCCTAGAGTATCTAGGGTTCAAGATAAACTTGAAAAAGTCTCGGCTGTCTCCAGCTCAAAAGTTCCAGTGGCTGGGAGTTCACTGGGACTTACAGTCACATTGCCTCTCATTGCCGATGGCAAAGAGAAAGGAGATAGCAGGGGCTGTCAAAAGTTTGCCTCTTTGACGGAGTCACTCTCAAGAGCAGGATTAAAAGATGCATCAGGGATCTGGAGAAAATTTGCTTACAACAATCGAAGAGATCTACTAAGACCATTACCAAGTCGTCTACGATCAATTCTCAAGCCATCGTCGGAAGTGAAGAGCTTAAGAGCAAAAGTACCCTTGCAACCACCCCCTCCTGCAGTCACCGTCCACACGGATGCCTCAAAGGAAGGATGGGGGGTCATTCTCGTCATCGAAAGGTACAGGGAACTTGGTCCCCCCTCTTCAAGTCCTTCCACATCAATTACCTGGAAGACATGGCAGTGTTTCTTTCCCTGAAGAAACTGAAACTTCGCCACTCTATCCACATTCGTCTGGTTCTAGACAGCGAAGTGGTTATGAGATGCATAAATCGAGAAGGTTCGAGATCGCCTCAGCTAAATCATGTGATACTAGCAATCTTTCATCTGTCCAAGAAGATGAAATGGCACTTATCAGCAGTCCACCTTTAAGGATTCCGCAATGTGACAGCGGACACTCTATCCAGGTTCAGCCCGATAGAGTCCGAATGGTCCCTAGGCGCAGGATCATTCTCGTTCATGTTGAACAAAGTCCCAGGATTGCAAGTAGATCTCTTCGCAACGAGCGACAACAAGAAGTTGGCCCGGAACGTAGCCCCGTACGAGGATCCTTTAGCGAAAGTAACGGACGCAATGTCCCTGGATTGGAACAGGTGGTCCAGGATTTACCTGTTCCCACCAACCAAGCTACTGTTGAAAGCACTCGAGAAACTGAGATCCTTTCGGGGATGGGCAGCGATAGTGGCCCACAAGTGGCCAGGCAGTGTATGGTTTCCATTGATAACAGAACTACGCCTGAAGCTGTTCCCGTTGCCGGAACCAGTTCTGACTCAGCTAGTACAGAAATTGACTGTCTAAGCTTCATCACAGAAAACCCAGAACCTTCATCTCATGATTTTCTCACCCTAGCGATAAGGAAAAGGTTCGGGATTTTGGCAGACAGTATTAACTTCTTAGAAGAGTACAAGTCAAAGTCAACGAGAAGACAATACAAAACCTCCTGGAAGAAATGGGTGGCCTTTGTTAAGGCGAAGAAACCTCAAGAGATTTCTACGGATTTCTGCTCGTCCATCTTCATCCATCTTCACGGACAAGGACTAGCGGCTTGTAAATCTGCCTTGGCTAGACCGATTATTTATGCCTTCCAAGTGGACTTTTGTAATGAAATCTTCAATAAGATTCCGAAAGCCTGTGCTAAACCTCGACCTGAAGCCCCTCCCAGGCCTATTTTCTGGTCCTTGGATAAGGTGCTTCATCTGGCTTTGACCTTGAACAATGAAGATTGCTCGCTAAAAGACTTGACTCGGAAATTGATGTTTTTATTTGCACTAGCCTCAGGAGCCAGAGTTAGTGAAATAGTGGCCCTCTCGAGGGATGACGGCCACATACAGTTTACACCAAATGGTGAACTAAATCTCTTTCTGGATCCGACGTTTCTCACCAAGAATGAGCTACCCACTAAGAGATGGGGCCCCTGGAGACTCTGCCCTCTGAAGGAAGATGCATCTCTCTGTCTAGTGGAATGCTTAAAAGTCTATCTTCGTAGAACTTCATACTTTAGGGAGGGCCAACTTTTTAGGGGAGAGACTTCTGGTTCAACATTATCTTTGAAACAAATAAGGGCGAAAATCACTTACTTTATTTGCAGTGCGGATCGTAATAGTACACCCGCAGGTCATGATCCAAGAAAGGTTGCCTCGTCTCTCAATTTTTTACAAACTACGTTGTTTGATAATCTGCATGCTTATACTAGTTGGAAGTCCTCCAGAGTATTTTTCAAGCACTATGCGAAGCAACTATAAAAAATAAAACTTAATGTGGTGGCTGCAGGCTGTGTAATAAAGCCTGTAGTTTGATTACTGCGAAGGACAGTGCACTAATTGGGACTGCTAGTGAAGAGTGTACATGATAGACTTCGGTATATCATGATATTGAGTATCGATATGGACATTATATACTGTCTTACTCAGTTAAGTGAACTTAAGCATAATATTTGACATGTGTGCCAGCATATTTATGCGTGATGTTTTTAGTAATAACATTTATTGAAATTTCCTATTTCATAGAGTGGCAATGTTTCTCTTGTAGACGAAACCTATTTATTTTGTTATTACCATTATGCTTTTTATGTCTATGTATAGCATAAAATATATGATTTAATCATAACTTCTGTGTTTCTTGTTAATAAACTATGGAAGGAATCTTTGCGTCTATCTCACCTCAAGATTATTTGATTATATTCAGAGCATCCTTGATACTCTTGAGATCTTGAGGGACAAGATCCCTTGTTATACAAACAGGTAAGTTTGGTTGTACTATGTTTTTTACTGTATTATGATTCCTAAAAGAACATAAACTTGTCTGATTGGCAGACTTGGAAGGTACAGTACTCTATTCAGTACCTGATACAAATTACTCTTTACGTTTATATGACACAATATACTTCTGCTTGCTAAATTGTTCCTTGAACTCACAATCCTCGGGTTTTTTTCCTAGAGGCTATACAGACTTTCCCTGTAGGGGGCAGGAAGAACTGGCATATGACATGCTCAGTTGATTGATGTATTGCGGTAACATCAAGTGTCTTTGGTCTTTATGTCCAATTAGGAAATAGTCAACTCGAGATAACGGCACAATTAAATCCACAGATACATTGATGCTCTGGTAAACTTAAATCAGCACGACATGGCCTGAGCCCAAAAAACGGATTTTGAGCGTAGTGAAAAATCTATTTTTGGGTGAAAGAGCCATGTCGTCCTGATGGACCCACCCTCCTTTGGTTAAAGGGTGTTTATCCCTCCCTATGGTACTGTATCTGTAATAAATACTTTAAAAGCTACGGAAGAATGTTTGATGGCGCCGCGTAGTGGTGGAAGCCCGAACTATATTACAGTACATTAGGAGAGTCGAGTGTTTTCCTCTCTAACGACTCTCCTATTTTTCTTGCCATATTCCCTCTCGTAATGAAAGGCTATTTGGGGTGTAAATAGCTATAAGACGTGTCAAGATACGTCCTTACGCGATATCCCTGGGAGAGATTTAAGGGATACTCGCTCCAGGAGTTAGAATTCTGGGTACCTTCGGTGAATTCTCTGGGATATATCACTGTACTCACATATAACTTAGGAAGCTACCAACAAAGGAACTTCCATCAGTACGACATGGCTCTTTCACCCAAAAATAGATTTTTCACTACGCTCAAAATCCGTTATATATATATATATATATATATATATATATATATATATATATATATATATATATATATACATATATATATATATATATATATATATATATATATATATATATATATATATATATATATATATATATATATATATATATATATATATATAGATATATATATATATAGATATATATATATAAGTGTGTGTGTGCGTGTGTTTGAGCGTGTTTCTTGTATACATGAATAAGTAAAATTATCTAAAATGAATTTGTCATTAACTATGTAGGAAAACGTCTG
>NC_090736.1:127866375-127868875 GCF_036898095.1 Palaemon carinicauda
ATATGGCTCGTCATGTTATTAGGCTACGGTTATTGAAACCGGAAAGTGAAAATCAGGCCATAATGTTTGTTAACATGAAGAAGTTAGAAAATATTTTGAGCCTTTTCACCGTTAAATTATCAATATGATTGCAAACATGGTCCACATGTTACAAAATAAAGTGCTAAATGTGTGATTTTCCTCTGATGCCCGAGTGTCTGCTTTATACTGTAGTGTGGACGCCTTAAGCACGTGAAATGCTTGATTGCAAGAGGTTTTACGCCATTTCTGCGCAGTCCTGTATAACTGATCCAAACTCAGTTCGTGACAGACCACTCATGTAATCCTATGTTGGTTACAGTGTGTACTCAGTGACAGGTGAGCAGGCAAAGAAGAAGTACTACGAGCAATACTTAGCTGCTGACTGTCGAGTGAGTCATCTGAGGCTTCCATTGTCATCAAGAGCCTTTCAATCGGCAGTCATATAAACTGCTATGAGATGAAACCGATAGCAAATGGCGTTGTCTGAGATATTATCATTTTGGTAAAATCAACTGCATACAACCTACGATGATATCAGAGTCATTATGCAGTGATTTTATGCATTTTGGATATATATATACCATTTCGGACTGATTATGCATGATTTCAGACTGACTATGTACCAGATTCTGCCAGACCGTCTGCAGTCAGAAATTAAACTTTTAATTTTACTGAAATTGGCTTCAGACAGCTTCGAAAAGGCTCACTGGACCACGTACAAAACCGGACTGAATACATTCCATTTCGGGCTCCAGTCCGGATGGCTGCAAACAGGAAATCTTTTCTGCCCGAGCTTGTACGAGGTTTTCTGAAAGCGGGTGTGAAAGGGAAGACTTGGAATGATCGAACACAAATCAAATGGTTGCATATATGGGGACTAGAGGTCGTCAATAGTGTGTCCATAGTATATCCAAAGTTCCCATACACTCTGCGTAATCTCTCTGTACTCTCTATGTTCAAACTCTCTTCGTACTGCATCCACCACCCTCTTAAGAAATCTGTGAAAATTTTCCACAAAATGGCCGATCTGCTGCTCAATCCTTAAGGGTTCTGTACTTTCCTTTTATCATCAACAACAACAACAAAAATAGACCAAATTCCGTAATTATTAGCATACATACAGCCACTGCTGTAATCTATACCGGGCAGTCGTGCATAGGTGTGATTGGGGTAGATGTTCAAAACCTTGATTCTACAGCAATATGTACTGCAATTAGAATAACACTTCTCTTCATCTCCAAATGTGTATCATACTTGATGGACTCTTACATTGATCTCAACTCTAGAAAGGTTGAAATATATGGCTGGGCAGATATATACATCCTAAATTTAATTTCCTCTTCGGTCTGAGATCTCAAAACAAAGTGAATTAGATATTTAAAGGTATTTTTGGATTCTTGTATGAATAGATGAAAAAATAGGTATCGAAATTGTTATTGAAAAATATACCATTTATATTTTGTATATATATATATATATATATATATATATATATATATATATATATATATATATATATATATATATATATATATATGTATATATATATATATATATATATATATATATATATATATTGAAATATTACTTCGTAGTTTTATTTGATTGTCTGTGTTGAATATTTTTGATGCACCATTATATTTGATTTACAAAGGAGAAAAATATTATTCCTGGACATATGTATAGGCCTTAATGATTTATATACATATGTAATTATATACATATTCATATATATATATATATATATATATATATATATATATATATATATATATATATTATTTGTTACTTGTTAAGCTACAACCCTAGGTGGAAAAGCAGGATGCTATAAGCATAGGTGGTCTAACAGGGAGAATAGCCTAGTGATGAAAGGAAACAAGGAAAAATTAAATATTCTAAGACGAGTAACATCATTAAAATAAACATCTTCGATATAGACTATATAAACTTTAACAAAACAAGAGGAAGAGAAATTAGATAGAATAGTATACCCGAGTGTACCCTAAAGCAAGAGAACTCTAACCCAAGACAGTGGAAGACCATGGTACAGAGGCTATGGTACTACCACAGACTAGAAAACAATGATTTGCTTTTGGAGAGTCCTTCTCCTAGAACAGCTGCTTACCATAGCTAAAGAGTCTCTTCTACCCTTAGCAAGAGGAAATTGGATACTGAACAATTACAGTACAGTAACCTCTTGGGTGAAGAAGAATTGTTTGGTAATCTCAGTGTTGTCAGGTGTATGAGGACAGAGGAGAAGGTTTGAAGAATAAGCCAGAATATTCGGTGTATGTGTAAGCAAAGGGAAAATTAACCGTAACCAGAGAGTAGGATTTAATGTAGTACTTTCTGGCCAATCAAAAAATGCCATAACTCTCTAGTGATAGTATCTCAACCGGTGGCTGATTCCCTAGCCAACCTACTACCTACAATGTTAATGGAGTCATATCAAAGGAATTTCCAATGAATAGCGGAGTAC
>NC_090736.1:127873875-127903875 GCF_036898095.1 Palaemon carinicauda
CAAAGCAGATTTACACACTGAAATCGTGTTAGCTGCCAACCCTTTGCCATGGAGGTGGATGAAGAAAGATAAGCAGAAGTCTGTTGAGATCTCCTGCGGATTCTTTGCCTTTACAAAGGCCACCCATTTTCTCCAAGATGACTCATATTGCCTTCTAGTCGATTTGCACTTGTATTCCTCTAGGAAGTCTATGCTGGCTTTCGAAATCCCGAAACGCTTTCTCACCGCTAGGGCGAGAAAATCATGAGCTGCAGGGTCTGGGTTTTCTGTAATGAAGCGCAGACAGTCGACTTCTGGACTCGCTGGGTCAGAACTGGATGTGGTAGCGGCACGAACTTCATCTGTAGTTCCAACGCCAAGGGGAACCACATACTGTTCGCCCACTTGTGGGCCACTATTGCCGCTACCCCCTTGAAGGATCTCAGTTTGTTGAGGACCCTCAACAGAAGGTTGTGAGGAGGGAACAGATAAATCCTGGACCATCTGTTCCAGTCGAGGGACATTGCGTCCACTGCTTCCGCTAAGGGGTCCTCGTACGGGGACACGTACAGGGGCAACTTCTTGTTGTCTTTCGTCGCAAAGAGGTCTATTTGCAGTTCTGGGACTTGATTCAGAATGAAGGAAAATGATCCTGCGTCTAAGGACCATTCCGACTCTATCGGTGTGAACCTGGATAGAGCGTCCGCTGTCACATTGCGGACTCCTTGAAGGTGATCTGCCGACAGGTACCACTTCTTCTTTTCCGCCAATCGGAAAATGGCTAACATCACTTGGTTGAGAGGTGGTGACCTCGACCCTTGTCGATTCAAGCATCTCACAACCACCTCGCTGTCCGTCACCAATCTTATGTGGATCGAGTGACGCGGGGAGACTTTCTTCAAGGTAAGGAGCACTGCCATAGCTTCTAGAAAGTTTATATGAAAGGTCCTGAATAGCTTGGACCAAGTCCCCTGGACTTTTTTCCGATGAGAGTGACCTCCCCATCCCTCCTTTGAGGCGTCTGAGTGAATCGTCATCGACGGGGGAGGTGGCTGAAGAAGAACCGACTTCTTTAGATGTCTGGCTTGGGACCAAGGTCTGAGAAGAGTACATAGCCGAGGCGGCACTGGTCTTCTCAGGTCTCTTCGCGCGTTTGATGCATACCTTCTCCAAACTCCGGTTGCATCCTTTAGCTGTGCTCTTAGCACTGGGTCTGTCACTGAAGCAAACTGGAGAGAGCCTAGTACCCTCTCCTGTTCGCGTCTTGATATCCTTTCGGAATCTAGAAGTCTCTTGACAGAGCCCGCTATCTCCTTCCTTTTCTTCGTCGGGATGGAGAAACTGTGTGACAAAAGGTCCCAGTGGATTCCCAGCCACTGGAACTTTTGGGATGGAGAAAGTCGAGACTTTTTCTTGTTGATCTTGAAGCCTAGGTACTCTAGGAACTGGATCACCTGACTGGAAGCTTGCAAGCATTCGGTCTCGGATGCTGCCCACACCAGCCAGTCGTCCAGGTAGGCTACTACCTGAATTCCCTTTAGGCGTAATTGTTTGAGAGCTGCGCTCGCAAGCTTCGTGAAAATCCTTGGGGCTATGTTTAGCCCGAATGGCATGGCTCTGAAGGCGTACAGTTTCCGTTGTAGCCTGAACCCTAGGTAGGGGGAGAGTCGACGGCTGATTGGAATGTGCCAATAGGCGTCTGACAAGTCTATAGAGACTGAGTATGCCCTCTTGGGCAGTAAGGTCCTTATGTGTTGTAGTGTTAGCATCTTGAATTTGCAATTCGCTATGAACTTGTTGAGTGGTGACAAGTCCAGAATGACTCTGAGCTTTTCCGAGTCTTTCTTGGGAACACAAAACAGCCTCCCTTGGAATTTGATGGACTTCACTTTTCGGATCACATTTTTCTCCAACAGTTCTTGAACGTACTCCTCCAAAATGGGGGTGGAGTGTTGGAAAAACCGAAGGCATGGGGGTGGAGTGCTGTACCAGCTCCAACCCAGTCCATTCTTGAGTAGGCTTTGGGCCCAGGGATCGAAGGTCCAGCGATCCCAAAATTTCATCAGTCTCCCTCCTACCGGTATCATTTCACTTGGACTGCCATCCTGAGGTCTTGCCTTCCTGACCACGACCACCTCTGAATCCCCTTCCCCTTGAGGGGCGCCTAGACGAGCCTCTGGCTGCTCCTCTAGGTTTTGCACGAAAGGAAGAAGACTGTCCTTCGAACGTTGGGGCGAATGTGGTTGACTGACCTGGCACAGCCTGGGGTACCCACTGAAAGGCAGTCGGGGTTTGTGCCACCATCTGGGGCACTGGAGGCAAAGGCAATTGCAGTTGCTGTTGCTGTCTATAAGGCTTGGCTGGCCGAGATGGTAGCCTAGTCCTCATATTCTTCCTCTTTGGTTGAGGACCCTCATCCGGGGAAGATTTTCTTTTGATAGTCAGGCCCCACTTCTGGAGAAGGTTTCTATTCTCCACGGCGGCCTTGTCAACAACCTCTTTGACCACATCGGTAGGGAAAAGGTCTTTTCCCCAAATGTTGGAGGAGATTAATTTCCTTGGTTCGTGTCTCACCGAAGCCCCGGTGAACACGACCTCCCTGCAAGCTCTCCTTGCCTTGATGAAGCCATAAAGGTCCTTCGTCACTGTGGCTAGGTGAGACTTAGCCACTACCATGAACATTTCATGGACCTTAGGGTCACTTGCCATTGTCTCAAGAGTGGTCTGATGAGACATTGAGGCAGCCAGTCTTTCTTTGGTCTCGAACTCTCTTCGTAAAAGAGATTCGGGCAGCTTGGGGAGGTCCTCGCCGAATTGCCGTCCGGCAATATCAGCCTCCAACTTTCCCACTGAGAATGTCAGATGGACATCCTTCCAGTCTTTGTGGTCCATAGGCAGAGCCAGCGACAAGGGTTTACACTCCTCCAGGGAGGGGCAAGGCTTGCCGGCCTCGACTGCCTTTAGGACAGCCGCAAACCCTTTTTGTAAAAAGGGGAAGGCTCTATCAGGAGAGGACACAAAAGAAGGGAGCTTCTTGCTCAATGCAGCTACCTTCGAATTCGAGAAGCCCCTCTCTTTCATCGAGGATGAAAGTAGGGCTTGAGCCTTAGCGTGGTCCATAATAATGACCTCCTTCGGCTCTGTCTCCTCCCTTGAAGCTGGTTCTTTTCTCAGCCGGACATAGCAGTCCGGATATGATGCCTTGCTGGGCCAGAATTCTACCTCCTCTAGGGGAACTGAACCCAGCTTATCCGAGATGACGATCTTACCAGTCGTCATCGGCATGTGCTCAGCATACCTCCATGGGTTAGCATCTGAGCATATGGGAAGGTCTTTCACATTGAGCCTTTTCTGGGGCCCATGTGATTCTGCTAGGGACTGCATACGCAGATCCATTGCAGCCGCCTTCTCCTGATTCTCCTTCTGCATTTGTTGGATCATTCCAACAATCGAAGAGAGGGCCTGTCCCAGTTCTACTGGGAGACCAGCCGATGTTGAGGGGATAGGCTCCGGCATCTGAACCGGAGTAGCCGACACCTCGTCGACCTCATCCTCTACGACATCCGGGGTTTGAACTTGATCCTGACCTTCTGCCAGGAGGTCTTCTTCCAAACGTTCGTCCAGGTCAGACATCCTGTCACACAACTGGATGTCTTGCATCGCATCTGCGACTTCCTCGTCCACCTGGACTTGATCTTGAGGGATCTCCTCTTGAGGCTGGGGAATCACTGCCTCAGCTGATGCCTGGGGAAAAAGATACGCCCTCATCTTCTCACTTGGAAGATAAGGGCCAGAGGTGTTCTTCTTGAAGCCCCTTACCCAAGTACGAAGCTTTTCCCTAGCTATATCCCTTGATTCCGCCGTTCTAGGGGAATCAAAAGCCTCAGTAATCAGGATAGTGCATACAGTACATACCTGAGGGTCCCAATACTGGAGATCATCCTTGGAGACAGCGCATGCTGCGTGTCTCCTACAACACTCATGTCCGCAGAGGTTCTTGCTGCGGACATTGCAGAAAACATTTCCGCACTTCGGAGGGTCCTCCTGTAAAGAGAAGAAATTTCCATGAGTATCAAGTGAACTATGTATCACTGGATATGCATAGTATAGAATAACAATTCATAAAGGAAAGACACACACTTGTGTTTCCCTCACAACCCATTGTTGCAGCCTTCCAGATAATAAAATCAAAATGGTTTATCTCTACTAGAGTAACCAATGCAAGGTTTCCAGAGGAAACAGGTGGAGCTCACACCTAGGCAATGATTTTAAAATCCTGGATAATAGACAGGGAAGAACTCAGCTTCCTATCTGAGGGCAACAGCAAAGGGCTGTGCAAGAAAACACAATAGTGTTAGAAGATACAGTGCTGTACCTAAACCTTTACTATAGTTTTCTTCTTACTGTATATGCTATACAGAAGAATACTAGTACAGTATAGGAGGATGTGTGCCGGCCTGCCTTTGCCAGCCGGCACACACCACAACTAGCTTTAAAGTATACTACTTAACAGCTATAGGGCGGCAGCACTCTGGTTCAAATGCCTGTGCCGGCGGCAGCAGCTGCCGGCCGGCAACAGCCAGTGTTGGCCGGCAATGACTGCCGGCCAGCAACTACACAAGGTAGTACCCAGCTGCCGGCCACACTCTTGGTGACCGGCAGACAAGGACTGACATAAGCCGGCCGGCAAAGGTACAAGACCGATGCCAGCCGGCAGCAAAAGAACCAGAAGACTACACCTGCCCGGCTGCCGGCCTATGAGGCCGGCAGCCGGGCAGGTACAGCACCAGAAGAAAATAGAATGGATGCCGGGATAAGAGTGTACACAACCCCCCAAGCCCGGCAACCGAAAGAGTGCATATAAGGAAGGGGAGAAACTTAATTCAGGCTTCCTTGACCAATGCCGTCCGGCTCTGCCGGCAGGCATGGATGAGGGACCAAGAGAGGTCCGGGCAGCACTCGAAAACATAAGACCCTTGCCGGCCAGCATCTCTGCCAGCCGGCAATGGGCTTAGTCAATTCCACATCCCAACCTATACTAGGTCCAGAAGTAGAATGACGTACAGTACAGTAATACCCCTGCCGGCCAGCTCTGCCGGCCGGCAAGGTACAGTACAGTAATGGCTAGGCCATTACGGAGATAGAGGGGGAAGGGACAAGAGGGTCCTGCCAACCTTGCTTTAGTGACAGATCACCCGCAGCCAAGAACTTTGTCTTAGCCTAAGGGAGATCTAAGGGAAAGGGCCAGCAATACTTGCCAGCTTCCAGAGCACCAAAGCAAGGAAGGCGTTGCTACTCCCAAGGGAAGAATTTATCCTCCCCCGAGAACAGCAACAGGACTTAGTCTGGTCGATCACAAAAGAAGGAATCATAACTTACAGAAACCTTCGGTAGTGACCTAAGGGAGCTAAGCTCCCTTTGTAAGTGTTAGGTCAGCGAGGGGGACTCTGCCCCAAGCCAGACAACACGGACTCAGACTAAAAACTCTGTTGTTCTGTCCCTCTTTGAACCAGACTTTGCTGGAACAGGAAGGTACAGTAACACCCTAGTATAGTTTTATCGAAAATAAATTCGGAAAAAACCACTTAGGGATAAGCCCAAGGCTTAAACAGAGGGAAAGGGATTGCATACCTTCTCCGAAGAAAAGAAAGCAACCGGGGAGTATGATAAAGTATACTAAGGCTCCATAAGCAATTAGCCTAGGCACCAAGAGAATCGATTACCTAATTCACCGAAACTCTCACGTATACAATCTTGGAAATATTCCACACAGTCTAAAATGTATAAAATATAGCCTAAAGCTTCAATAAAATTTTAATTACACTCGGAAAGACCAAAATCATGCATTAAGTACTAGGACCAAACGACTAGGCTACATGGCCTAGCGTAGGCCAGAATGGCGAATACTTCGCCAAATAATACTAAGCACGAAAGGAAATCCTATGTAAAGCTAAATAGCTAAAATTTATTAAGCAAAACAACCAGGAATGTCACTCTGACTAACTAATTTATACCTAGCGAGTGACAGTGTCCAGGACACCTCTGGTAGGCTACGGCTCTTGTATCAAAGATTAATCCTATTAATCACTCAAAATTTTACCAAGAGCCTACATTTATACATAACAGACACTATACTCAACTTATCCGAGGCCAACGAAGACGGAGAAGCCATGAAAAGCTGAATAAATCCAAGATTTGCGAGAAAAACAGGAAAAAACACCGAGTTGTTAAGCTACGCAAAAAGGAATACAGATGGCGCCAGGATTGGCGCCAGGCACGCATACGAATCGGGGGATAGGGAAGCCTTGGGAGCGGCTCCCCTTTTTCTTTCCCGAATTCGTATCTCGTCAATCTCCCTCCTACGAGACGAAATCTCTGTTCAGGTCGTAGATTGCCATGTGACGTGTCTAGAATACGTCCTCTGATATGTCGCGATATCCCTTTCACGAGGGATACTCGCTCCAGGAGTTAGAATTCTGGTACCTTAAGGTAAATTCTCTGGGAATATCGCCGTAGTTGTAATATACCCTAGGAAGCTACCCTATAGGAACTTCCATCAGGACGACATGGCTTGAGCCCAAAAATATATATATATATATATATATATATATATATATATATATATATATATATATATATATATATATATATATATATATATATATATATATGTATATATATATATATATATATATATATATATATATATATATATATATATATATATATATACATATACACACTGTGTGAGAGGAGACTTATAGGAGAAGGGGATTGATGAGGCAGAAGCACAGGATAGAAAAAGATGGAAACGGTTCATCCGCAACGGCAACCCCATATAAAAATGGTAACCAGCTGGGAAGAAGAGGAAGAAGATGATATACGTATACACATATATATACACACATATATATACACACACACACATATATATATATATATATATATATATATATATATATATATATATATATATATATATATGTATATACACTCTATATATATATATATATGTATATATATATATATATATATATATATATATATATATATATATATATATATATATATATATATATATATATTTATATATGTATATGTATATATATATATATATATATATATATATATATATATATATATATATGTATATATATATATATATATATATATATATATATATATATATATATATATATATATTTGTATGTATATATATTTATATATATATATATATATATATATATTTATATATATATATATATATATATATATATATATATATATATATTTGTATGTATATATGTATATATATATATATATATATATATATATATATATATATATATATATATATATATATATATATATATATATATTTGTATGTATATATATATATATATATATATATATATATATATATATATATATATATATATATATATATATTTATGTATATATATATATATATATAAATATATATATATATATTTGTATGTATATATATATATATATATATATATATATATATATATATATATATATATATGTATATTTAAAGCCTAAAAAAATACTATAATATTCACAAGAATAAGCAAATTAAACTATAAAGTTGTAATGGAGCGCCATAAAAAAATCAACTACCTCACATTCATATGTCAATTCAGGATTCTTTGACAATATTTTCTATCTCTTTAATGAAACTTAACTAGTATGTTCCTTAGCTCTTACACCCTTCATGAGATGGTTTCTAAATTGATATTCAATATTTTGACGACAATGCTGTCCAGAGCGTTCGCTTTATCAGACATTCCATAACGATGACTGTTATGTTCATACTGTTATAGAAATAATTTGAGAGCCATCTTGCTAAGGATCATCCTATAATATTTCTGTGTATTTTATTTCAGTCTTTCTATTTTGCTTTCTTGCGTGTCTCTAGATTATAGTATCATACTTTATATGGAGGGGGTTTTGATACTTATAATATTAAAGATGATAATGAAATTTATGCCAGCAATACTAACAGTGATAATGATACTTAGGTTTTAGTGTTTCCTTCAGACATAATTTGTTAAACAACAATGCGGCATCAGTTTTTTAAGAGATATTCTTTATTCATTTTTTTTGTGGTTTTTCATTAGTACTTATTTCATCAAATACTTTGGATAAATTCATTCGATATGAGGGGAATTATACTAATCATTTCGTTCTTTTCTTTTATTCATGCATATTATAATCTAGTACGACATTTCTACGGGGTACGTATCAGGGAGGATGCTCTCGTTTTCTTTTCTGTGGTTTTCCAGTATTGATAATAGAACTTCCAGCATTATGGGAGGTTTTTGTTAGGTTGTGGGTAGAGCTCGTATCCCCATTTCTACAGGTGACTAGTAGAGTCGAAGGTGCAGAATCTATATGGGAATCTCAAACATGTTAGGGGGACAGGTGCAGTCAAAGAAACCGCAAGCCACCCAAAATGGTAACTTAACGAGTAAGATCTATTTGACTCGGACTTTCGAGGGTGTTCGAGTCACCATAGCAGCAAGCATATACATCTGTATATTGGTAATGGGTTTTTAAAGAAGGCTTCCCAGCCACGTCAAGCAAGGTGCCATAAACAATCCAATCCTTTAAGACCACAGCTGGTGACTTCCTTATCGATAACAAAGGAAGCATGTCTCTTGCCCTGCGAAAATAGTTGACAGTCCGTTACAGGAACGAACACGAGTGCCCACCCATCAAGCACCCCGCCCCATGTAGCTTCCGTAAATACCGAAACTGTCAAATAGCAAACCGTCCCCTGGAATTACTGGAGTTGATTGACTCATTATTGCCACTCCAACAAAGCCATGCCTAGCTGAGGCACTATCTGACAGTTCCAGCTTTGTACGACTTCTACATTAAGCAGCTTCCACCCACATCCTACACATAGCTTATAGTTATTTTGAATCTTGTAGATTGATTGATTGATTTAAGGTTTTCGGCATCCTGATTTCTAAGGTCATTGACACCAAACCTTGCAAAATGCTGATAATCTTTAGTTTAAGTACTAGAAAACCACAGTAGACGAGATAAGAAAAAGGGGAGCAGCAGCCCCTGAAACGTCATCCGTAGGACTGCCGTACTATAAATGCATGAATAACATTAAAGAACAAGAGAACAAGCTTATGAGTGATCCTTGCTTATTTAAAAAAGGAAAAAAGCCAGATTGTTGTACATGATGAAAGAAATACAGATTGAAGATTACCACAATAAGAGAAATAGAGAAAATCTAATAGAAATCATGCAACAGATACACAATTCTCTAGTAAATAATAATGATAGGAACATCGGTCATAAGAATACAGAAACAAAAAGAACGAGTATTTTGCCCTTTAACTTGCATTACAATGAAGATTAGAATTTTCTAAAATATGCATATAAGAAGAAGTCCATGTGTCGTTTGATTTTATTTCAATCTCTCTTCAAAAAAAATAATTATAATAAGAAACCACTCCAGGAGTGCAGGCCTCCACCACAACAGCTTATTTTCTCGAAACCTGCTTGCCTTTCCGATATTCAACTTAGGCCGTAGGCGTAAGTGAAGTCTGAGTGACGGCCATGTACGAACTTTGGGTTAAGGTTAGAGTTAATTTAGTCGAACGCTTGCTCAACATTGACCTTGACCTTTGACCTAGGACTTTCAAAATTTAATCACCTACACGCTTCGACATAGCAATTATTCCCTGAAAGTTTCACTGCTCTATGAGTAAATTAATTGCCAGGAAGTTGTTCACAAACAAACAAACGAACAACCGCACAAACACGTGGTAAAATAACAGTAAATAATACAATTATTATTATTATTATTATTATTATTATTATTACTATTATTATTATTATCATTTCTGTTGTTATCATAAGCGTTATTAACAGTATATACTACTACTACTACTACTACTACTACTACTACTACTACTACTACTACCACCATTACTACTACTACTGATGATGATGATGATAAGGATAATAATAATTCTTTCATTAAACAGAATACTTCTTTCTTAGAGCTCAAAGGATTTAAGAAATTATATATATATATATATATATATATATATATATATATATATATATGTGTGTGTGTGTGTGTGTGTGTGTGTGTGTATGTATTTGTGTGCATGAATGTGTACGGCCTATATGTATTTATATATATTTTTATGATTTATTTGAATAATTTTTCAATGATCAACACAAATTACATGTAAATAATTTAGTTCCATTTAAGAATACCAGATAAAAAAGCCCATTTACATACCCAGCTGCCGTAGGGTTAATCATCTGTACGACGAATACGGCGTGTAAAAATAGGTTAATCTTTCAATCTGGGCAAATAAAGGGCTTAGAAGTAAAGAGGTTTATCCACACTGTCCGGGACAGTCTAAATTGAGTGGTGGGTCGGTCTGAATCCTACAACTCAAGAAGATTAAAGCGTTTTATCTCCTCTGTACACAAGCTTTTAGCGGCGATGTAAAATTACATTATTCATTACATTTGTGCTTTTGGAAGAATGTCAATGACCACTGACCATAAAGGGAATTAGTTTGACCTTAGGAGACAAAGCCTTTGTGGCTTTATTCCCTGTTACTCGGTGGGAAAGGGTATTAAAAGGTTATACGTATATAAAATTATCGACAGTCAAAGTCAAATTCAAAGTCAAAAACCTTTATTCCATTATAAAATGGTTATTCTGTTACATAACAATATACATTATTTACAGAAAATTCACAATAATTGGATTGTAAAAAATTAGGATATATATACATTTAAGTAAAATTTTAAAAAATATTGCTTAAGTTTCTTTTTGAATAAATCAGAACTAACATTTATACATTTTCTTATTTCCAGAGGTAGTTTATTCCAGCAAGCTGGGCCCCTTATTGCCATTGAGCGTGAACCCAAATCAGTTCGATAGCTGTCTACAAATAGATTTTCATTCTGTCTGGTTAATGCATTCCTACAATTACCAACTGTAGGAAATGTGTATAGCCAGTTGGGATATTCTTTTCTCAAACTTTTAAAAACAAAAACACAAACATCGTACATACACTTTTCTTTTAATTTTATCCACTTTAATTGCTGGAGGGTTGGGGTGATGTGATCGTGTTTGTTCACCCCAATAACGGCTACTCTACCAGCAAAGTTTTGGATTTTTTGAGCTTTTTCCATGTGCATATCATTAGTAGACCCCCATATCTTAATACAGTAGTTTATTACACTCAAGACCAGACTTTCCACAATAAAAGCTCGAGTAGTATCATCAAAGTAATCTTTTACTCTACTTAAATACATTAGAATGCCACTAACTTTTCGACTCAGCTCGTCAATGTGAGTACTGAATGTCATGTACCTGTCCATGTGTAGACCTAGATTTTTCACATGTTGACTTATCTTTACTTCATCACCATCGCATTTTATTATAATGTCATTTGGAATTTTGCTAATATACTGTAAGCTACCCACAAACATGCACTGTGTTTTAGTGGCATTTAATAATAGCCCTTTTCTTAGAAAATATTTCTTTATTTTGAGCAATATTAGTTCAGCCCTTTTTATCAAGCCATCTAAATTTTCTATTTGATCAGCCAAAAGAACTTGGGTGTCATCAGCGTATTGAATTAGCAAGCAGTTTTCTATGTATTTAATCATGTCATTAACGTAGACTAAAAACAGAATTGGACCTAGGACAGATCCCTGTGGGACTCCAAATTCAACCTTTTCAATGCAAGAATTTACGTCTCCTAATCTAACTACCTGACTTCTATCCTTCAAGTAATCCTGAAACCAGAACGTATCAATGTAATGTTCCTTAAGAGATTTACACAATTCATCATGGTTGACACTATCAAATGCCTTTGATAGGTCACATAAAATTAATATGGAAACTTTTTTCTATCAATATTTTTATAAATTTCATCTGTTAATTTCATCAAAGCTGTTTCTGTTGATAAACCTTTACGGAATCCATGCTGAGTGTTAGAAATCAAATTATTTTTTTCTAGATGGTCCATTAACTGATTACATACAATCTTTTCTATTACTTTCGATATTACGGGAAGGATAGAAACAGGTCTATAATTACCAGGGTCGTCCTTGTCTCCTTTCTTGTGAAGAGGGTCTACGAGGGGTTGTTTCCAAATAGAAGGATATTTCCCAGTTACAATCGATGTATTTATGATAACCGTGATATAATATGCAATAACTGTAAGGGAATCTTTTAGAAAACTAGTAGGAATACCATCCGTTCCGTAAGCATTACTATTATTCAAACTCTTAACTGTTAATATTATTGTTTCTACTGTAACTGGTTGCGGTCTAAACAATCTTATATTATTGCCAAAATTATTTTGAGTGTTTCTAATATCTTCATTTTCGTACTTTTGTAGAATTTCCTGCGTTTTATCATAAGTTATTTTTCCTACATTAGCAAAGTATTGGTTAAATTGATCTGCTCTAGCTTTTGGGTTGTCGTATTCAATCTTTTTATTTGTTTTAGTAGATACAATATTTTTCATAATTTTCCATGTTTCTTTGCGAGATTTACTTTTCTTGATCTTGTCTTTGTTATAATAAGCTTTGGCAGTACGCATTTTCGAATTGATGAGTTTTTTCATTTCCTTATACGAATTGTTAAGATTCTCATCATGTCTATTATGTTTAAGCCTTTCTTGCATTTTGTCCCTTTCAATCATACTGTTTTTGAGATCATTGTCTATCCAAGGTGCACTGGGTCTCCTTATTTCCTTCGTGGTTATTGAAGCACATTTATCTAAGGCACTATTATATACTTTATTGAAAATTCCTGTTTGAATATCTGTGTCATCAGTATGCATGATTGTATCTAAAATTATTTTCTGGTCTAGCAATGTATTGCACAAAAAATCTGCAGAATAATATTTTAAACACCTAGAGGTTACCGTGACTGGTTTACGTTTTGGCTTCTTAATATCTATGATAAATGAAATATGTTCATGGTCAGCTACAATACTTGGATTTACCTCAATTTTAATGACACTTTCCTGCTTGTTTGTTATTAACACGTCTAGTAGTGTGGATGAGATGGGGCTAACTCTAGTAGGTTTATTAATCATTTGATTTAATTTGGTGACTTAAAATATTATGTATCATTGCTGAACCTAACATCAAATCATCATTTAGATCACCTATTACATAAATTGATTTATTCTTTAGAGAAATCATTCTCAGACATTCCAAAATATAGTTAAAAGTATCATTTGAAGCATGCGGATGTCTATATAAGCAACCAATGATAACAGAAGGTAGCTTACGAGATTGTACAGAGAGCCAAACCTCTTCTACCCCCTCTACTCTTTGAACATTAAGATTACAAATATTAACAGAAAGATTATTTTTTACATAAATACAACAACCTCCACCTCTTCCTTTGTCACATCTATATATTGTATAATTAGGAAATTCAATGAGTGAATCGACAACATTCGGGGTTAACCAAGTCTCAGTTAAACATAATACATCAATATTTCTGTTTAAGAGCATTAATTCAATTTCACATATCTTACTAAGGAGAGACTGTACATTCAAATATTCTATACACAAAAGATCGTTTTTTGGAGTCACATGATTATCTATCCCAGTACCAATGTCCGGGACGAGCACTTCTTGTGTGATAACTGCCTCTTGATGGAAGAGGCGGGAAGTCATATTCCCACGTATCTGCTCGTGACCAGTAATTGTCATGGGAGAGGTCACGGTAGTCATAAGGCTGCGCTGAGTGACCTCTATTTGTTGATTGCCTATGGGGTGGTCTCCTATTGTATTCCTCACTTCGGTATTGCGGGGTGATACTTGGTGTTGTGGGTAGGGCCTATTATCATGGGAATGGTAGGAGTGGGTATTCCATCTAAACCCCGTCCGAAATGGCTGCTTAGGCCTACCTACATAAATATGGAGCGTTTGTGAGTTGTTTCTAGTTAAGTGGTTTCGCTCTGTTTGTTACAATTTCAACAAGTATGTAATGTCTATACTAATAGTTGTATTTTATTATTATTGTTTGGTCTAACCATCTAGTAGAAAGACATATATTTATCCTAATTACCAAAGTGATGACAGTGATAACATTATTGCAAAACTTAAAATATAAAAGCCTCCATGCGAAAGGCTTCGTATTGACAAGCGTATCCAAAAACCGTGAAAAATTCGAACAGTTAAGAGGTCATTGTCTTTGTTAACACTACAAATATATCTGTTCAAAGTGACAAGTATGTTTTGTACATTTATACACATCTATCATGTGCAGGCATCAACAATTGAAAATATAAATCAATGATTACATATTCTCGGAGAGTATAACCACTGACCAATGAAATAGCCGGCCAAAATTTCATCTTCTGGAATGCTGAGCGCTGTAAGCGTTAGCCTACTACCTAATTCTCCAGCGTTTGAAATTCGTCGATTATAGCTTATCGTTATTACATTTAAACTAATTCAAAAATACTAAGACACTCCCAAGTCAATATCGTGTCTATTCACCAGAAGTCAAATGAAAAGTAAGGCTGAAATGAAGAAATTAATCAAGTACTTGAGCAAGCTCTTTGTATGCTAAGACGATTTCCCTCGTACTCATATTAAACTTTTCCGCCTCACTCTTCACCTTATGAAGGTGACCTGGATGAGAGTCATCGACTCTTCTGTTTATCTGAATATTCACTTGGGAGAGAGCTTTCAAGAAAGTAAGTTGACACGCTTCTGTTACATCGGTGAAATCCGGGATTTTAATGAGAGAGAGAGAGAGAGAGAGAGAGAGAGAGAGAGAGAGAGAGAGAGAGAGAGAGAGAGAGAGAGAGAGAAATCTTAAAATCTAGGACACAATGACATTAAGGTTATTCATGGCTAACATTCGCATGGTAGCAGGTCAATCCCAGCTCATGACCGGGAGTTTAAGCTGTTTGTTGGGGAAGATACTACTATGGTTGGGCACCATGGTGTGGGGTTGTACATGCCCGGCTGACGTTCTGGTGCGCATCCCTTTTTATAATATTATAACTGAAACCAGGCACCTTTAACTTTATCTCTAATGTTCATTGGAATCAGAAATTAGTGGATCATTGACTTAGTAAAAGAGAAAAAACCACTTGAGTCGTTCTGCTGAACATAGAAAGATCATGGTTATTATATTTAGGGCCATTAAGCCTGAGAGAGAGAGAGAGAGAGAGAGAGAGAGAGAGAGAGAGAGAGAGAGAGAGAGAGAGAGAGAGAGAGAGAGAGAGAGAGAGAGAGTTAGTAATTTCTTAATCGAAAACACGTTTTTAGCAACGTCCAATTGTCTAATTGCATTTTGATCGCGTAAAGCGATGACAGTAAACAGTAAACAAAAATCATTTGTTTTATAGCTTTAATTTCACATCATATGTAGTTTTTATTTGTTCTTTCTTTGGAGAACAGACGGACCCACTCGTATCCAATCACAGAAATCCTTGCATAAGGCAATAGTGTTTAATCAACTGCATTTCAAAGACAAGGGATTCTCTGCATCACATGATTGGAATTTCATAAAGTTTCAGGTGAAATGAGAGAGAAAATGAGAAAATAATAAGGTGTAACTTAAGAAAGATATTTCTTGCCTTCTTGGCAACCCTCAAATCTATACTGAGTATGTTTTTACTATATTCACTGACAGCTTTATACACCTTTTCCCTATTCTTTATTTAGCATTTTTTTTCTATGTAGTACCTTTCATTTCCTTATTTTCTGTTTCAACTTCCCTACGCCATATTTTTTAGTCCATATCCTTTTCCTTGTCTTCTATTGCATATCCCCTATTTCATCATTTGCTATTTCATATATCTCTCCTTTGTTTACTATTTCATATCCCTCATTCTTGTTTTGTATCATCTGTATCACTTAGTATCTTATATACTAGTTTCTATCCTTTATTTCCGTGTTAAATATTTCATATCTCTCATTTTGAGGCTTTGTATCCATTATCACTACTGTATTTTTATTTGCAATTTTATTTTAGGGCTCAGGGCATGTCGTCCTGATGGAAGTTCCTTCATAGTAGCTTCCTAGGTTATTTTTAACTACAGTGATATATCCCAGAGAATTTTACTTAAGGTATCCAGAATTTTAACTCCTGGCGCGAATATCCCTGGCTTTCGCCTTTAGGGATATCGCATAATATCAGAGGACGTATTCTTGACATGTCATATAGCTATCTTCACCTCGAATAGCATTTGCACTTCGAGAGGGAAAGTGGCAAGAACGAGAGGGGAGCCGTTATTAAGGCACCACTCCTTACTGTTTTGAGTACCTATATGACGTCATATCCGACCGCCATCTTGTTATTCCTTCTTTCGTAGTGCCATTACTCAGTGATTTTCCTGTGTTCTCTCGCTATTTTGGAAGAAACTTGGATTGATCATGCTTTCTCCAGCATTATCTGCGTCTGGAAAGTTGAGTATTGATCTTTACTTTGTATAAATGTAAGCTTTTGCCTTATTTTTTACAAATTAAAGTTAAATTATCTTTGCAAGAGCTGTTGCCTAGCCGGAGGCATCATGGACGCTGTCGTTCGTAATGCATGAGTCATTTAGTTAGCCAGATCGACCTTCCCGGCCTTTATAGCATTAACATCTTTAGCTATTTAGTCTTCATTGCTAGGAATACTTTATATTATGCCGATGGTATTAATTTTAGTTTCGGCAATTTAGGTAACCGAACATATTGATGCTAGGCTTCCTAGCCTAGGCATTCAGTTTTAGTACTTCATGCATGATATAATAGACTTTCCTTGTGTTAACATTTTAATGAAGCTTTAGGCAAAATTTTATACAAGTAAGATATTTATACAAATGCATATTTCCTCTTCCAAGATAGTATACGAGAAAGTTTCGATGATTTAGCTAACCGATTTTCACTGCCTCTAGGCTATTAGCCTAGTGGCTTTAGTATACTTTCATACATGTCCCCAATTCCTCTTATGTATCGTGTTATTCTAGTGGAGATAGATATCTCCTAGGCTTTTATAGGACGATACTAGCCTCCTTCGAAAATTTAAGAGCAATTTCTTTTTCCCTCTGAGTTATCCTAGGCTTAACCCTAGTCAGTGATGCCTTGAATTGCATTCAGGTAGAAGTAGGCTAGGGTTTTCTGTCCTCCGCTGTAACCGCAGATGCAGGTTGTTGGGATTGGTCAGAAACTCAGAGTATTTGTCTGTGGTCGGTAGCTGTCTGGCAGGGTGAATGACATTCCCCTGTTAGGTTAGGCTGCCGACATAGAGGCTAGACCTCCCTAAGCCACACCTGAAGGTGTTGTATGACATACCTTCTCCCTGTGGTGTAGCAGACTAGTCCTGTGCCGGAGGACCCTAGGCTGAAGAATAGAATTCTTCTACTGCTTAGGAGACATTAGCACTAGAACTCTGTTCCCTTTGGTTTAGGGGTTTTCTGTCTGTAGCTCCGCTGTGCCGGCTGCCAGCAGAAGTCCCTATTTTGTTGAGTGTTCTTCAGCCCTCTCTTGGAATGCCATCCATAAACCTTGCCGGCAGGGATCGGCAATGTTATGGATGGGTGGAAGGTTGAATGTTACATTCTCCCCTTCCATTTGAACCCTCATTCTGGATGGAAGGCAGTAAGGCAGAACTCTTACACATCCTTCGATCCATGCTTTCTCTCTACCTCTACTGGCTAGTACCACTAGGTCCTAACCTGGCGGCAACTATTACTAGCTGCCGGCAGCCGGATGGGCCGTCGACCGCCGGGTATAATACCTAATCGCCAGCTGGCATAGACTGCCGCCAGCTGGCGACCCTCCGGCGGCCGGCGACCCTCCGGCAGCCGGCGACCCTCCGACGGCCGGCAATCTTCCGGCAGCCGGCGGACTGCTGCCTATTATCCCAGAAGGGAAAATATCTTCTGAACCGTACCCAGGTGCTAGCCTGCCGGCATATGCCGGCGGGTACTACAGTATATCGTTATACAGTACCCAGTATAATTACAATATAGATCATACTGCAAACAGAAAACTACAGTATAGATTATACGGTAGCCCAAAAGATTCTCCTAACATACTCTGTGTTGCCATGTGTAATATGTAATATTATACAAAGCTCATATTCTATGCTCACATAATCCGTATTCTAAGAGATACGTAATCTGCATTTTAAGAGAAAAGGGTAGATGAGACCATATAATATAAAGAAAGTAAGTTCTTTCTATAACTTAATTAGTGATCACTGACAATAATACCCAATATTAAAACCTCTGGAAGATGGTGTTAAGTTACACTTTCCCATCCTCATAGGATAGAAATGTTCCAATGGTTCCCTGCATAGATTTACCAATAGTTTTAATTTTGAGGGAGGTCACAGTAATTGGCTGGACAGGAAGCACATGTATGTGTCTTTCCTTTTTCCCTTCTAGCTTTTCTATTCTAAGCTACATGCAAAAAAAAAAATATATTGTATACCTAATCTTGTGAGATTATTCACCGTATACTCATTGAATTTTCCTCTCTTTACAGGAGGACCATCCCAAGTGTGACAGCATGTTCTGCAATGTCTAAAGCAAGAACTTCTGCGGCCATGGGTTGTGCAGGACGCATGCACGCTGTGCGACTACTAAGGGACCTCTGAAGTATTGGGACCCCCAGGTAGGAGACATTTGTAGTAACTTGGTTACTGAGGCTTTTGACGACCAGAAGTCGACGGAGTCAGGGGATGCAGCAAGGAGAAGCTGCGAAAATGGGTCAGGGGTTTTCAGAAGAACACCACGGGGCCTTACCTTCCTAATGAGAAGATGCGGACCTATCTTTTCCCAAGGGCATTAGCAGATGCAGTTATCCCTCAGCCTCATCCAGAGATTCCCTGCGTCCAGATTCCAGTAAAGTCTGATGTCTCGGACGCCATGAAAGACATCTAGCTTGATGACAGGATGTCACAAGTGTCAGAGGGCACTGAGCAAAACATTCTTGCAGAAGGTCAGGAAGAGGAGTCAACTGTGGCTCCTGAGACCGACGAGGAGGAAGCCGAACCAGTTTCGATTTCATCGGTTCCTGCCCCAGAACCTGTTCCCTCTACGTCAGCTGCTCCCCCATCAGACGGCATTGGGACGACTTTGTCTTCAATTTAAACGTTGGTGCAGTAGATCCAGAAACAAACTGATAAGAAGTAAGCTGCGTTAAGGTTGGAGATGTACCAGCTTGCAGCTTCCCGTACGTCTCAGAAGAGACTTAACGTAAAGGATCTTCCTTCGTTTCCGAATGTGAACCCGTGGAGGCTTGCTGAGTACATGCCAATGTCGGCAGGTAAGATCTTCATTTCTGAGAAGTTGGGTACACTTCCCGTCGAAGATGTGGAATTCTGGCCCAGCTTCGGGGCTTACCCAGACTGCTTCGTCCGTCTGAAGGCTGAGCCAACTTCAAAGGAGGAGACAGAGCCGAAAGAGGTCATAGTTTTTGACCATGCTAAAGCTCAGGCTTTGCTGACGAGTACCTTGAAGGAGAGGGCCTTCACTAACTCAAAGGTGCCGGCTCTGAGCAAAAAACATCCTTCCTTTGTTGCTTCAACTTCCTGGGCCTTCCCCTTTATGGAAAAAGGGTACAAGGCTGCCTTGAAGGCGATTGAAGCGAGGAAACCGTGTCTTACACTCGAAGAGAGTAAGCCGTTCTCCCTAGCTTTACAGTTAGACTAAAAGGACTGGAAGGATGTGCATTTTACCTTCTCAGTCGGGAAGTTGGAGGCTGACATTGCCGGAAGCCAGTTCGGCAAGGACCTCCCCAAGTTGTCTGATTTTCTCCTGCATAGGGAGCAGGAGACTAAAGAAAGACTTGCCACCTCTATGTCTCTTCAAACTATGTTAGAGACAATGGCAAGCGAACCCTAGACTCCAGATATGTTTATAGTTATTGCCAAAGCACATCTGGCAACCGTGACAAAAGACATATATGGTTTTATCAAAGTCAGAAGACCTTGCAGAGAGTTCGTGTTCGCCTCGGCTGCGGTGAGACATGAACCGAGGAAGCATATATCGTCAAGTATCTGGGGAAAGGACCTCTTCCCAAGTGAAGCGGTCAAGGAAGTCGTTGACAAGGCTGCCATGGAGAATAGGAACCTACTCCAAAAGTGGGGCTTGTCAATGAAGAGGAAGTCTTCCCCGGATGAGGGTCCCCACCCTAAGAGGAAGACAAAGAGGCCAAGGGTGCCCTGTCACCCCCCTAGACAACAACAACATCTTCCCGCGGCCGCGGTGCCCCAGGCGGTGGCACAACCACCTACCACATGCAAATTGGTTCACCAGCAGTTGGCGACACAATCGCCAGCCTTTACCCCGGCTTTTGAGAGGCAGTCTATTACCTTTCGGCAGAAAGCTAGAGGTTCATTTCGAGAATCCTCTAGACGCCCCTCAAGAGGCAGAGGCAACAAAGGTGGACGCGGCCAAGGAGGCAAGTCCTCTGGTCAACATTTTTATTAGTCTTACCGAAGCATTATGTAACCCAAAGGTAAATTCCCAGGAAAACATTCATAACCCATTTTTTTCCAAATAAAGGAGGAAAAATCGCGAGCATAAAAACAAACACCTTGTTGTTAGAAGATATAATAGACCAGCTGTTTTTGCTTCTCTATTTTGTCCTTGTTCTTCCTCGATTTAGCGCTACGCATTGTTGTTAGGAGGAAAAATAGCAGACCCTATTGTTTTTCCTTTGCAATTTTTTCTTACTCGAGGAAGAGAATTGAAGATACAAGAGCCATTCACGTAATCTTCTCTTAACTGATTCGTTTTCCATAGAATGAATTCATCATCATCATCGTCTACTACTACGCCTATTGACGCAAAAGCACTCGGATATATTTCGTCAGTCGTCTTTATCTTGAGCTTTGAAATGAATGGTTCTCCATTTGTCATCTCATACTTTACACTTCATAGTCCTCAGCCATGAAGGCCTGGGGCTTCTAACTCTCCTAGTGTCTTGTGGTGCCCACTTGAAAGTTTGGTGAACTAATCTCTCGTGGGGAGTACAAAGAGCACGTCCAATCCATCTCTATCTACCCCTCACCATGATCTCACCCACAAATGATATTTGAGTAATCTCCCTTATAGATTCATTTCTAATTCTGTCCTACCATTGAACTCTCAATATTCTCCTGAGAGTTTTGGATTACTTGAACATAATATCAGGAGGATAACTAGAATTGATTGCAAATATCAAAGAAAAAAGTACATTACACTGTGAAATTCTCGCACCATATACAAGGGATTTAAAGAATGTTAAAACCAATTTCTGAATATGAAATTTTAAAATATTACTCACCTAATCTTTTAATTATTTCTTCCTACCTGAATCATTAACTTTATGATATATATATATATATATATATATATATATATATATATATATATATATATATATATATATATATATATATATATATGTATGTATGTATGTATATATATATATATATATATATATATATATATATATATATATATATATATATATATATATATATATATATATATATATATATATATATATAAATACATATATTTATATATATATATATATATATATATATATATACATACATATATATATATATATATATATATATATATATATATATATATATATATATATATATATATATATATATATGTTTCGATAACTGCCATATTATCTGAAGTTTTTGAACTTCTTCTGGCAAAACGTCTTAATAGGTTTGCTGAAGGTAATCATCTACCCCTAGTCTGCAATTTGGTTTTCGTAATGGCCTTGGAGCATGTGTTGCCCTTCTTACAATCTCCAATGCTGTATAGAAATCCCTAGATTGTGGTCAGGAAGTTTGTATGATTGGCCTTGATTTTAGGGCTGCCTTTGACCGTGTCAATCATGAAGTCCTTGTTTTCAAACTCAAACAGTTGGGAGTGGGTAGGTCTTTTCTCAGCATTATTATGGGTCCTTTAAGTAATTGATATCAAAGAGTTGTTGTTGATGTCACCTTAGTGAGTATAAGAATGTGATATACGGTTTTCCACAGTGTAGTGTTCTTGGCCCATTACTTTTCATATTGTAAACACATTACATGTGGTTTGGCATAGAAAACAAGCATTTTGCATATGCAGAGGATGTTGCTCCCTTTGCTTCAATTCCATCCCCTGAATGCAGATCTGGGGTTGCTGAATCCCTTAATAGACAACTAGCTAAAATCGTTGCATGGTGCAAATTATGAGGTATGAAGTTGAATCCTAACAAAACTCAAAGTATGATTATAAGTATGTCGAGGAAAGTGGCTCCTCAACATCCAGATCTCAGTATTGATAATGTTTCTTTAACTTTGAATGACTTTCAAAATTTTAGGTGTGATTCTTGTCAGCAAATTTACTCTTGAGAAACACATTAGGTCTGTGTCATCTTCAATTGCCCAAAAAAATGGCTTATTAAGAAAATCTTTCAAGATTTCCGGTGATCAATCTATTCTGAAGAGGTGTTTTAATTCTTTCATTCTGTCTCGTTTTGAGTATTGTTCTACCGTCTGGTCTTCAGCTACTGATTCTCATCTTGATTTCTTGGACAAAAACTTACGGTCTATTAAATTGCTTATTCCTGATCTAGATATTAACCTTTGGCACCGGCATTCAATTAGTTCATTATGCATGTTGCATAAGATTTTTCATAACTCTGACCAACCTTTACATTCAGATCTTCCTACACAATTCCATCCTGTTCGTATTATTCGGCAGGCAGTTAATTCTAATAGCCAGGCCTTCTCCATCATGAGGATCAATACTAAACAGTATTCTAGAAGTTTTATTCCAGCTATGACCAAGTTTTGGAGTAGATCTTCCTAATCAGGTAGTTGAATCAGTAGAACATTAAAGGCTCAAAGTTCCAACATATGTGTTTATGTTGAACAGGCTGACATAAGTCTTTTTATAGTTGATATATGACATATCTGTTTTGAAGTTGTTACTGTTTGTTGAATGATTTATTGTTTATTTGTTCTCATCATTTATTTATTTCCTTATTCCCTTTCCTCACTGGACTATTTTTCACTGTTGGAGCCTTTAGGCTTATAGCATCTTGCTTTTTTTACTAGGGATGTAGCTTGGCTAGTAATGATAATAATAATAATAATAATAATAATAATAATATATATATATATATATATATATATATATATATATATATATATATATATATATACATATATACATACATACATACATACATACATATATATATATATATATATATATATATATATATATATATATACATATATATATATAAATGTTTTTCCTCCATTCTTGTTAATATAGGTTTTAAGTATGATGTCTCTTTTTTATTTCTATTAATTCTTATGCTGTCTGTAGACATTGAGCGCAGAACCAGTACGTCTTAGATTTCGTCAATGTCGTCTTCTGTATTTCAATTTTCGTGGTCTTCATGCAAATATCCAAGCCCTTACAGTTGCATTCAGACAGTATGATATTCTTTTGTGCTCTGATGAGGCACTCATCTGAGCTCCTTATAATTGGTTTTAAGAAGCCAATAATGTTGAAACGTGATGCCATCCCTAGGGCCAGGGGAATGGCGGTGTATGTTAGGACCGAGTATCCTACTTCTCATAAGTCCTGCTATCAATGTGGATGTCATTAGATTCAGGTAATAAAAGTTTGTGGCAGTCATAACAACTTCTATTTGTGTTCGATCTACCGGAATCCAGACATGGATGATTCTATCTTCGATTGTCCTTTTTCAATTATGGCTAAGATACAAGAAGATGATAGATAGGCTTCTTTTGTCTTTGTTGGTGATTTTAATGCTCACCATAGGGAGTGGTTATATTCTATCTCTCCTACCGATCTCAAGGCTTAAGAGCGTTAGACTTTGCCTCTGAGTCAGACTGTGAGCAAATCATAAATGAATCTACTCAAAGGTCTGGTAATTGCTTGGACCTCGTATACACTGACTCCCCTGGCGTTATAACTAGTAAGGTTGGTTCTCCAGTCGGGACATCTGATCATGCCTTGATTTCATTAATAGTGAAGACTAAGCAGCCTGTCCCTGATATATCCTACTCTTGTAAAATTTATATGAAATCCCAAGCAGACTGGAAGGGGATTTTGCATGATCTTTTGTGCTAGAATTGGTCACAATTATATAGTAGATTAGATCCTGTTGTCGCTTTGAATGAGAATCTAGTCAACATAATTGATAGGCGTATCCTTTCACTTGTGCTAAGGTACCGAGTGAAGGACAAACCGGAGGCCTATCATCTCTGGAAGGGTAACAGATCAGATTTGACCTGGAAAATCTATACTCAGCTTAGAGCTTTTGCTCAGAGAGTTTATGCCTCAACTGAAAAGGAGTACAATTTAACCATAAAAGAAACCCTTTCTGGTACAACTCAAGAACATAAATGGTAGTCTACCCTTAAATCTGCACTCTTTGGTGTAGATGCAACAGTTCCTCCTTTACTTAAACTAGATGGCTCAGTCACTCACTGTCCAAAGGAAAAGGCAATCCTTTTGACTGATGTTTTTGACAGTAAACAAAGTAGTGAGAAACGTGAACTCCTTCATTCCTGTTTTCCTGAGGCTGAACTAACTAGTTTAGCTTTTCAATCTCGTGATGGACCTTGATGCTTATGGCAGTGTAGACCCAAATGGTATTTTTCCTTTGTTTTTTTAAAGACAACAGATTTCTTACCTCCAAAGTTATCTGTTATTTTGCGCAGGTTAGCAAGAAGAGGAGCTTTTAGCACTTGTTGGAGAATTGGTAATGTTACTCCTATATGTAAATGTGTTTGAGGTACCTCAAGTCCCACTGATTACCGCCCAATTTCCATAACTCCCACATTTTCTAAAGTTTTTGAACGTCTTCTGGGAAAACGTCTTAATAGGTTTGCTGAAGGTAATCATCTACTCCCTAGTTTGCAAATTAGTTTTCGTAAAGGCCTTGGAGCATGTGATGTCCTTACAATCTCCAATGCTGTAGAGATATACCTTGATTGTGGTCCGGAAGTTCGTATGATTTGCCTTGATTTTAGTGATGCCTTTGACCGTGTTAATCATGAGGCCCTTGTTTTCCAACTCAAACAGTTGGGAGTCGGTGGGTCGTTTCTTAGCATTATTATTGATTTTTTAAGTAATAGATCTTAAAGAGTTGTTGTTGATGGGCACCATAGTGTGTATAGGAATGTGATATCCGGTGTTCCACAGGGTAGTGTTCTTGGCCCATTACTTTTCATACTATATACATATGACATGTGGTTTGGCCAAGAAAACAAGCTTGTTGCATATGCAGATGATGCAACCCTCTTTGCATCAATTCCATCCCCTGAACGTAGATCTGGGGTTGGTGAATCCCTTAAGAGATATCTAGTTAAAATTAGTGCATGGTGCAAATTATGGGGTATGAAATTGAATCCTAACAAAACTCAAAGTATGATTGTAAGTAGATCAAGGATGGTGGCTCCTCAACATCCGGATACCAGTATTGATAATGTTTCTTTAAATTTGTATGACTCTTAAAATTTTAGGTGTGATTCTCGACTGCAAATTCAGTTTTGAGAAACACATTAGGTCTGTGTCTTCTTCAGTTGCACAAAAAAATTGGCTTATTGAAAAATTCTTACAAGATTTCCGGTGATCAATCTTTTCTGAAAAAGTGTTTTAATTCTTTCATTCAACCTTGTTTTGAGTATTGTTCTCCTGTCTGGTGTTCAGCTGCTGATTCTCATCTTAATTTGTTGGACAAAAACTTACGGTCTATTAAATTTCTTATTCTTGATCTAGATATCAATCTTTGGCACCGTTGTTCAATTAGTGCGTGTTGCATAAGATTTTTCATAATTCTGGCCATCCTTTACATTCAGATCTTCCTGGACAATTCTATCCTGTTCGTAATACTAGGTAGGCAGTTAATTCTAATAGACAGGCCTTCTCCATCATGAGGCTCAATACTACTCAGTATTCTAGAAGTTTTATTCCAGCTGTTACCAAGTTGTGGAATGATCCTCCTAATCGGGTAGTTGAATCAGTAGAACTTCAAAAGTTCAAAGTTGGAGCAAATGTTTTTATGTTGACCAGGCTGACATAAGTCTTTTTATAGTTTATATATGATATATCTGTTTTGACGTTGTTAATAGTTTATACAGAATATATCTGTTTCGACGCTGTCACTGTTTTTAGAATTTTATATTGTTGATTTATTCTTATCATTTATTTATTTCCTTTCCTCACTGGGCTATTTACCCCTGTTGGAGCCCTTGGGCTTATAGCATCTTTCTTTTCTAACTAGGGATGTAGCTTGCTTAATAATAATAATAATGATAATGATAATATATATATATATATATATATATATATATATATATATATATATATATATATATATATATATATATATATATATATATTTATTTATATTCATATGAGTGTTTGAACGTGTGTATTATGTTCACAAATATGCATAAAAAACTAAAATATAAATACACAAATAAAGATGATGAAAAGCTTTGGAACTATGGACTCAATAAACCAGACATTACATATTTCAATCGTCATTCAATTAATTGATGAATTAATCAATACATTTATTAAGCGACCCTCCAACAAGCAAAACCTAAACCACAAACTATGAGTAAGGCCAAGACAACACCAACAACTCTACTCTATAACATTACAGACATGGAAAGTGGATATCCTGGAATAGCACTTGCTGGAATCGAGCTAGTGTTTCCAGCGCCACCTCGAACAACAAGAGCGACGGAAAATAGAAGCTCTTCGAGGACACTGTCATTGAAGGTAGGATTACATCTCGTCCATGTATCGATCGAAAGGAAAAGACCATCTTATGCTGTTTTTTGCGACTAGAAAATACAATGGGTGGTGCGATGTACATAATCATTATCGTTATCCTTATCAGTATAATCATTAAATATATATATATATAAATATATATATATATATATATATATATATATATATATATATATATATATATATATATATATATATATATATGTGTGTGTGTGTGTGTGTGTGTGTTTATTATTGCTATTATTACAATAATTCTTGCAAACCGGGATGGACAAGCAGAAAACTACAAGCTTAAGGGTTTAAATAAGCAAACCCTATAATAAGATTAAAAGTAATTAAAACAGATACGTGTAACTAATAATTCTAAGTGAATAAGTATCAGATGAAGGATGTAACGAGACTTATGTCAAGCTGGTCAAATAATAATAATAATAATAATAATAATAATAATAATAATAATAATAATAATAATTATTATTATTATTATTATTATTATTATTATTATCATTATTATTATTATTATTATTATTGTTGTTGTTATTATTAGGTAATTAAGCTTTTTGAAAAATATTGTAATTCCAGAGAGAGAGAGAGAGAGAGAGAGAGAGAGAGAGAGAGAGAGAGAGAGAGAGAGAGAGAGAGAGAGAGTATCTACAGTTCTACCGGATTGACATTGACAGCAGGTTTGGTTTTTGATTGATGGTGATCTTCCATCATTTGCTTAATGTACCATCATCCCTTTTGTGGATTCTCTTATGCCACGAAAGAAATTACGTCACGAAATCCGTAATTCTGAGATTGATGGTCGTGTTTACTCAATTGGGGTAAAGGTACATTTCTGCATGTGGAAATAGGTTCATTCTTATGATTGCGTGTTCGTCATCATCATTAACAACATAAAATAACTATAAAAATAATAATGATAATAATAATGATTATTATGAAAGATAATAATGGTAAAGGTGATATTGATAATATCTTTTTATACTATTATTCTTTAGATTCCACGATTTAGGATAACGAATTTTCTAATGATAGTATATTTACACTCATTGAGTAATCAAACAAAATAGTGTAAAACAATCACAGTCTGTTTTCCTTTTTGTTATTTTACATAGTGATATATACGTTAATTCTAAACAAATAATCAAATAAATTCCTGTCTTCGAGTAGGGAACTCCTCCCATCATGCAATATCTTCCCAAAAATTTATGACTAAGGCAACAAGGAAACAATTATTAAACAACTGATAATTAGACAAGGCGAAAAAATAGTAGGAGAGACTAATAGAACGACAAAGACGAAGAGAAATACACACAATCTAACATTGTGAATGATAGGGAGGATGGAAAGGTATAACAGAGATATAAAGACTGACAGAAAGACTAACATACAGGTAGTCAGGATTAAGAGAAAAGGATAGCCATATCAACGAGAGAATCAGAACGGAAGACACGAGACAAATAGACAATTAGAGACTAACAGATATTGGTGAATAGTAACATGTATGTAATCAACCTTAATGCAGGTATACACACACTACAGAAAAACATACATACTTGAATTATAATCCATCTACAAGAGGTAATTACCGTTCTAGATACATGAGACCCAATATTCAGTTTGTTAATCGCAACTTATCGAAAGTAAACTAAAATTCTCGGGAAAATTTCCATAGTCGGTGTCTACCTCTTCATTGCTCAGACATTAACTGAATTATTGTCTGACATGAAATGAAAGTAGCAGCTTATACAATTGCTTTTTTATGCCTGTATAATTTTCAAACATTCTGTGCAAGTGAGCCGTTAGGAAGTGACTGAGATTAAATCAAATGCAACTAGCTTTATTTCGACGGAGCATAAGTACATATATAACCCATTCTAGTCGAGAACGTCGTAAAAATTAAAACACAATGATGCAGGAACATACTGGCATAAAAAGGTTACCAGTGTTCTTTGCCACTCATGTTGAGAAGGAATGCTGTCGGCGTACGACAAATTATGAGGAACTGGCCGTGCAAGAGGTCATTAATATTGGTTTACTAATGTCACTGTGCAGGCAAACAAGGGTTTTTGAGTGCAGATCTATCGGTATGTGTTACTTTTAAGTTTTCGTATGAAGCACTGGTACGGATCCAATCCTTAGCATCTGCAGTAATGCCATGCTAAATGAACTATGTTTTCAGTAGCTGTGTAGTAGAGCGTAACAAGGGATGTGAAAGGCCATGAAGGAAATCAAACACCTGTCTGCACATGGAAAAAGGTATCCACAGTCTAGGTTTACCAGTACCGACATCACAAAAAAGGGAGGCATTGGAGTCGTCGAGAGGGATGTCCTTCCAATGAAGGGATATGCAAGATGTCCTACAAGCTTTGTACTCTAGGTCTTTTTGTTGGGCTTCTTCCAAGGCATTGTAATCCAATCCCAGATGAATGTGGCTGATATGTTTCTTCACAGGGCATCGGCAACTGAATTAATTTTTCAAAGGACATGCTGAAAGGTAAAATTGTATTCAGTCACAGCGGAAAGATTTTGGCATTGACAGGTGGACCAGGCGTCTTACTGACAAGGGAAGGCATGGACCAGAGGCTTGTGGTCCATTAGAGTGATGAATGGTGTACCGCCAGTAATACACGGTAGAAGGTCGAGTAATCGGGATCCGCCTTGGACAGTTTTCTATCGAAGAAAGTCAATGGGTGGGATGAGCCATTGACCACCTGCTCAAGGACTGCCCCAATAGCAACGTTGCTGGCATTGGTGAAGAAAAGGAGAGGTACGTATGGCTCGGGAAAAATGAGAGCAGGAGCAGTTGATAGGACATTCTTTACATTGCAGAAGGCCGCTTCTTGAAGGAGACCCCACTTCAGGTCTTTTGGCATGCTCTTTCGAGATGCTAAGAGGGGTGAAAGAGTGGCGGTAATGGCTGACAGGAAACGGTAATAATAGCTTATCATGCTCAAGAATTCTTGCATTACCTTGACGTTCGAGGGCATGGGGAAGTTCTGAATTGATAATTGCTTTTCTAGGATTGGTTGGACTCCTTCAGAAGCAATGCTGTGCCCTAAGAATAATACTTCACTGGTGTCAAAGGTACACTTGTCTTAACGGACTAAAATGCTGTTCTGTTATAGGCAGTCGAGCACGATGAGTAGATGAAGGAGGTGCTCCATTTCGGAGG
>NC_090736.1:127908875-127918875 GCF_036898095.1 Palaemon carinicauda
AGAGTGTCATGGAAGTTGAGGGTCTTGGCGAAATTACAAAGGAAAATGGATTCCATTTTTTAAGTTTATGTTCAACAAAAAGTCTTGTTTTTGGAGGTATTCTTTTCCAGAACAAGGGCATCCTCATATACTCATGGACTTCACCATATGGCAATTAAAAATATTGAATAGATCATATAGTCACTAATAAAGAGAGAAGGAGGACTCCAAGAAATGTAGGAAATAGAGAAGTGCGGATATTAGTAATGGTCATCAGCTCCTTATTGCCACACTAAAGTTAAAACTGGAAGCGCCCAACAAAAATACAGGTAGAATACCTAGGTTGGATTCAAATAAACTTCTAGAAGATGAGAACAGAAAAAATTCACAATTGAATGTAAGAAGCAATATCTAGTCTTAGAGACTTTTAAGAGACAAAAATGCAAACAATTAAGAAAGTGTTGTGACATTATGAACATATATCAGTCATCCAGTTACAAGAAGAAAACCATGCGATATTTGCGATCCTTCAAAAAGGAGAAAAAGACAAAAATTGATTACTGAAAGTTTCCGAAGGAGAAATGAAAATCACAAGGTAGAGCATGCTAAGTATTCCAGTACCGAGAGGGAGGTCTGTACCAACCGTGTGTCACACGATAGTACATAGTTCATTTTGTGTATATATTATGCTTGTATCTTCACTCTTCCCTCGCACTAAAAAGAACCTGAATAAACATGCCTGTTTTTCTCACCGTTAACGGTGTCGGTTTTGAACATGAAATTTCCTGTTACATTGAGCTTTTGTATATAAAGGATAGTGTTCTATAATAAACTCACTCAGTTGCTTTCATCCTGTCTTTGAGTCACAACCTTCTCTCGGCTCGTCACATTGGTGACCCCAGAAGTCAACTCGCTCCTCCCGCCTTCCACCCCCACCCTCGCCCCTCCATCGTTGGTACTATGGCCAACTCTACAGAAGTTAATGCTGTGGCTCCCCTATTGACACGTTCGTCATTCGCCAGCGGAGAGGAGTTTGCTTGGTTTCAGCGCGCAGAAGTCCAGTTTCGCATCAAGGGCGGGACTCGCTCAACCACCAAAGTAGATTATGTTCTCGTGGGGATACACGAGGACACCTTCTCAGAAATATCCGACAGGCTTTGTGAACAAGGAGACACCCCAATAGCGTATGATGCCCTCAAAACATACCCTCTGCACCAGTACTCGCTGTCGCCATCCGACCGTATAGCAAAGCTTTTTCAGGTCTCGCAACAACCGTTGGGGGACCAAAGGGCTTCACTCGCCCTCAGGGAAATGACCAGTATCACTCGCCTGCAACCTGCCGCAGCCGGCTCTCCTCGTGAGGTGAACCTACTCTGTGCCCTTTGGATACGCCGTTTACCCAGACCTATACGCGCTGCCATACCCAATGTCGATAGTTTACCCATGAAGGACGTAATGATCAAAGCCGACGCCCTTATGGACACCCAATTAAAGACCTCCATCATCGTCTCCACCCCTGACAACGTCAACGTCAACCGAAGCTTACATGAATGCGGTAGGACATACACACCTACCCATTGACGTGCAGAAGCGGCGACAAAGCCACCCACCACCCACCACTGGCTCGCGCCCAAACCAACGCCTTCTACAGCCACTTACTACTTACCATCTGACGCAGTTTTGCTACTACCACGTCAATTTCCGGGCAACCACAAAGAAATGTGTCAAGGATTGTCAGTGACCAAACAACGTGTAAGTAGGCCATCACTCGTAGCGGTGGCCTCCCGTGTTTCTAATCTTTTCTTTTTACATGATGCAGGAACGGGCGTGTGATTTTTGTTAGAAATCGGTGTTTTTCGTTCTTATTTGCCATGGGAACTCTTCAGGACACGGCGTAGTCAGTTTACGTCTGCCGACGTCCACTTGGTAGCTGCCAACGGATCTGTGATACCAACCTACGGTTATGAGAACCTCACATTATCGTTTGGAAACAGTAAGTTTAATTGGAAGTTTCTCGTTGCTGACGTCATATTGTCAATCCTCGGTGCGGATTTCCTCTCTCATTTCCACCCTCTGGTTGATGTTGCTCACCGACGATTGGTCAACGCACACTCGTACTTGTCGACATCTCTTCAATCCACCCACTCCAACCTCGCTCTCCACATCAGCGCACCCACGGATGCCTCTGCCCACCTCCTCACGTCGTACCCGTAAGTTTTTCGTCCAGAACTTCACCAAACGCTCACGGCTTCTGCCAAGCACGGTATTTATCATCATATCAAGACGACCGGACCCCCAGTCTTTGCAAAATTCAGACGTCTGGCACCGGAACGATTGGCAGCTGCCAAACAGACGTTCGCCAAAATGGAGGAAATGGGCCTTTGCCAAAAGGCCTCCAGCCCATGGTCGTTACCCTTACACATCGTTCTGAAGAAAGACGGCTCCCTCCGTCCGTGCAGGAATTACAGGCGCCTGAACATGCAAACAGAACCGGATCTCTACCCCCTCCCAAACATCGCCGACCTGATCTCCTGCTGCACAAAGCGAAGGTTTTCTCTACGCTAGACCTCCTGAAGGGGTATTATCAGATGCCTATGAACCCAGAAGATATCCCCAAGACTGCCATTACCACTCCGTTTGGTACATACAACTTCAATTACTCCTGTTTTGGCCTTCGTAATGGTGGGACCACTTTTCAATGTCTCATGGATGGCATCTTAGGGGACCTCCCCTTCTGTGTATGTTACGTGGACGACATACTTGTGTTCTCCTCAAAATAGGAACAACTCCATCACCTGCTCATCGTCCTCGACCGCCTGCAACAAAACGGCCTTGTAGTCCGGTACGACAAGTGTACCTTTAGCACCAACGAAGTGTTGTTTTTAGGGCACCGCATCACTCTTGAAGGAGTCCATCCCCACCTTAAGAAAGTAGCAGCCGTTAAGGACTTCCCCGCGCCCTCGACCGTCAAAGCTCTGCAGGAATTCTTGGGAATGATCCACTACTATCACCGTTTTCTGCCAGCCATTGCCGCCACTCTTGCTCCCCTCTATGCCTCCTTCAAGGGCAAGCCAAAGGACATGAAGTGGGGTCCCCTTCAAGAAGCGGCCTTCTGCAATGCAAAGAAGGCCCTATCAACCGCTGCGGCTCTCACTTTTCCTATCCCACATGCCCCTCTCCATCTCTCCTAAGATGCCAGCGACGTCGCTATTGGTGCAGTACTCGAGCAGGTGGTCAACGGCTCGCCGCACCCATTGGTCTCCTTCAGCAGAAAATTGTCCAAGGCAAAATCGGGTTATTCGACCTTCGATCGAGAATTGCTGGCGGTGCACTTGGCTGTCCGTCAATTTCGCCATTTCTTAGAAGGTACGCCCTTCGTCATTCACACAGACCACATGCCTCTGGTGCACGCCTTCACTCGACAGTCTGACGCCTGGTGCACCCGTCAACGCCGACATCTCTCCGCCGTGGCTGAATACAATTGCACCCTTCAATACGTCCCTGGAAAAAGGAATCCCGTTGCCGATGCCCTGTCAAGAAACACGTTGGCTGCTCTTCAACTGGGATAGGATTCCAACACCGTGACTGAAGCCCAACAACAGGATCCAGAGTATTAAGCATGTAGGACATCCTGCACGTCCATCCTTTGAGAAGACTTCCCCCTTGAAGACTCCAACGCCACCCTCCTCTGTGACGTCAGTACTGGTAGACCGCGACCTTTCATTCCAGCTCCCATGCGCCAGCAGGTGTTTGATTTCATTCACGGCCTTTCACATCCCTCGTGCCATTCTACTGCATAGCTGCTGAAGACGAAGTTCATTTGGCACAGCATTTCTAAGGATGCTAAGGATTGGGTCCGCGCCTGTACTTCTTGCCAAACTTCCAAAGTACATCGACGCACGAATTCAGGAGTGGGCACCTTTCCTCAACCTCAGCGACGTTTCGCACACATTCACGTCGACGTTGTAGGCCCTCTACCCAAACCACGAGGACATCGTTACCTGTTTTCCGTCATCGACCGCTCCACTCGTTGACCTGAAGCCATTCCCATGCCAACTGCAATGTCCGCCTCATGTACATCTGCCTTACTCTCAGGATGGATTGCAAGATATTTGGTATCCCTAAGCATATTACTTCTGACAGGGGTACCACTTTCACCTCTCAATTGTGGACATCATTAGCGAATCTCCTGGGCATCATCCTACATCAGACAACGGCCTACAACCCCGCTGCCAATGGAATGGTTGAACGTTTTCATCACACCCTCAAAGCAGCTTTTGTGTCCTGCTACAAGGATTCCAACTGGCTTACTCAGCTTCCCTGGGTCCTCTTAGGACTAAGGACCACTCCTAAAGATGCCCTCGACGTCTCGGCAGCTGAAATGGTGTATGGCGACCCGTTGGTCGTCCCTGCCGAGTTTTATCCATCTACAACCTCCTCCGACGATCTCCAGCGCATACACGTCACTAGCAAGCCACCACTAACGCCCCCTTACACGGATCCTATCCTTGTGATCCGATGCAGTCTGAAAGTATTCCTACTAAACATTATCTCCTGCCAGATGACCCGCCTACAGTTCGCCTCTCTTGATCAGGGTACCCTATTTAACATGTATAGTATGTCATTTTTAGGGGGAGAGCCATGTACCAACCGTGTGTCACACGATCGTACATAGTTCATTCTGTGTATATATTATGCTTGTATCTTCGCTCTTCCCTCGCACTAAAAAGAACATGGATAAACATGACTGTTTTCTCACCGGTAACGGTGTCGGTTTTGAGCATGAAATTTCCTGTTGCATTAAGTGTTCATATATAAAGGAGAGTGTTCTATAATAAACTCACTCAGTTACTTTCATCCTGTCTTTGAGTCACAACCATCTCTCGGCTCGTCACAGGTCAAAAGAAAAGCCAAGAATTAATTTAGAGAATATTCAGACAGGAAAGCATATGAGGCTGACAAAACTATGAATTCAGGGAGTGGCTATGGTGTAAGAATTGCAAATAGGAGAATTTCTGAAATCATTACTCGGGCAAAGAAGAATATACCCATCAAATAGAGATGGATCTCTTATAATAACAGAAGATAAAGTGAGGCAACGTTGGATGGAACACTTTAGAAAGGTCATGGATAGGATTTATGAAGGGAATAATTTGATGGAAATACCTGAATCTGGGGAAGACCTTGATGTGTCTATGAATGATTTAAATATGGTTGAAGTCAAAGCTCTCCTCAGAAAACTAAAGAGAGGGAAAGTCCCGGGAAACGATGGAATAACTGCCGAGATGATACTGGCCGAAAATGAAGTGACTCCCAGAATACTTACAAGATTATTTTGTAAACTGGGGCATGATGAGCCAAAACCTGATGACTGGGAACAAGGAGTGTTGGTAAGAAATAGCAAAACAAAAGGAGATATGACTGATTGCAATAATTATAGAGGCATCAAACTTACATCAGCTGTCATGAAAATATGTAGTATGCACACTCCAAACAGAGTAGAAAGAAATATTGATGAAAACCTGAGAGATGAGCAAGCAGGATTTTAAAAAGGTAGAAGTTGTAATGCCCAAATTTTCATTTTAAGATATGTTGCACACCAATGCGTAGAATATAGAAATCCACTTTCGATGGCATTTGTGGACTATGATAAAGCGTTTGCTAGGTCGCATCGGCCAAATTTATGGAGAGTCCTGCATTATTATGGAGTTCCTCTCAAATATGTAAATAAGTCTGCTCATGAGCACAGCAATTACAAAGTTTATGTTATTGAGTCTTATCAAATGGATTTCCAGTGAGCAGTGGAGTACTCCAAGGGAATGTATAATCACCTATGCTATTCATCATCCTCATGGATTTTGTAATTCATAGAACAGTTGGGAAAAGCAAAGAAGGATTGGATTGCTATGGTAATAGGAAATTAGCGGACCTAGAGTTTGCTGATGACACTGTCCTTACTAGCAAAACTCCTCAGGACTTGCAAAGCTTGCTTACCAGAATGTATGAAATATCACATTAGGTTGGATCAAGATAGATAGAAGAATGACAGAGATGATGAAAATGGAATATGCAACGGAAGATGAAATATCAGTAGAAAGAGAAAGGATTAATGAGGTGAAATCATTAAGATATTTAGAAGCTATGATCTCTAAAACAGGGTATTTAAACTGGAGTTTAATGACAGATTGAATTAAGCAAATCAGACAATGGCTATGCTAATTAGAATTTGGAGATCAAATAGCTTGGATTTACTCATAAAAATCAGGCTATATATCATTTTAGTGAGATACGTGTTACTGTATGGACATGCATCGTGGTATGACAATGAAACAGTATCCACCAGATTTAGTAGATTTGAAAAAAAGTCTAAGACGATTGTTGGCAGGCGAAGGATTAGATAGGAAATTATAATGGAGATCACTCGACGACCATAAGTGGCGATGGGTAGAGGAAGATAGTTTGGGCATGCTTTTCTTACTCCCCAAGAGAGATTAGTTCAAAAAACGTTTAACTGGTCTCAACAAGGAGCTAGAAGACTTGGAAGACCCAGGCGTGCATGGCTGAGGACTATGAAACATGAAATAGGAGACGATGAATGGAGAAGTATTAAATTTAAAGCTCAAGATAGAGACAACGGGTGAAATCTAACCAAGGCCCTATCCGTCAATGGACGTAGGAAGAAATGATGTTGATGATGATGAAGATATATATATATATATATATATATATATATATATATATATATATATATATATATATATATATATATGTGTGTGTGTGTGTGTGTGTGTGTGTGTATGTATATATATATATATATATATATATATATATATATATATATATATATATATATATATATATAGTCATTCTAGAGAGAGAGAGAGAGAGAGAGAGAGAGAGAGAGAGAGAGAGAGAGAGAGGGAGAGAGAGAGAGAGAAAGGAATATCTTGGATATATAGATTATTCATCAGAGCTCTAAAATGTGATACATTCAGTAATTTCCCAGTACATTTGATAGCAATAGATAACCATTTCTCCCTTTACTCTTATTAAACATAAGCTATTAAATTAACTTGGTAAATCCCCGTCAGTTTTATGGATGTATTAATGACTCCTTCTCTAGTTAATATCTCGGACCCTAATTAGGAATATGATAAAATGCATCATAAAAAGTAAGGAATTAGCCCAAGATAACCGATAGTTATCGATGTTTTAAAGTTAGCATACTATCATAATTCGACGGTTAGGTAATTTTTGATTCCATATATATACATATATATATATATATATATATATATATATATGTATATATATATATATATATATATATATATACATATATATATATATATATATATATATATATATATATATATATATATATATATATATATATATATATATATATATATATATATATATATATATATATAAGAAAGACTCAGCTGTCTGTATTGGGTTTTTATTTATATGGAGCATAAAAAGAGTTTTTTTTTTATGTCCAATATCGATATTTTCTATTTTTATTCAAATTTATATAACGTAGAAAAAATACTATTATATGTAAATGTGTATACATGTGTCTGGTTGCATGCATCTTACCTGTGGTCGTATTATAATCTCAGCATCTTTTAGTGTATAAATGATTAATTAGTTTGAGAGTATTTACAATTAATTTGTCTCTCCAGCCATATTAATTGAGAGTTTTTATCCCTTTCATCAATGCATTAAATTGTAGCAATACAATTATATAACAATGGAGATTCAAAACGATAAAAGAGCAAAATGGTCGATGAAATTTCAATAAAGAAAAATAATGTCGATATCTTCCCATCAAATAATTGGGAAAACCTCAGACATTTCCCCTAAATCGGTGAGTTATTACTTGCTACCATGGATTTGATTATCGAAATTCGATGTTTGTAACAAATGTGAGCATTTATGCCGTCGATATTTCGATGCTCACCGAAAAGTATTTTCCCGATTCCTTCCTGTCCTTTTGGTATGTGATCGTTTTATCATTTATTCCTTGTTTTGCTGATAATGTGTGATTCGTAAAGTAAAAGCAGATTTTTTACCATTGTTGAATTTGATTTAATTATTCGATTGAGTTTTCAAAGTGAAATACGTATTACTCTTTCTTATATTCCTTGCATAATCTCTATATTTCTTGAAGTAAAGGCAGATATATACAATATATATATATATATATATATATATATATATATATATATATATATATATATATATATATATATATATATATATATATATATATATATATATATATATACGCACACACATATACATGAGTGTGTGTATGCATTCATGAAAACAGATACACATCGATTCCTATTTCCAGCAAGAGATTGGATCTTCCAAAATCCTACTCCAAATGAAAATAATAAGAAGACGGGAACGTGAGATCATTCCTATCCATAGGGTTCTAATCGACCTTTTCAATTTCCTCAAGAACAACGAGGAAAACCGACATTTGTCAATACCGGACCTGTTTCGATGGTGAGGAAGTATTTTGGGCGTTTTGATTGGTTGCTTTATTTCGTTGGTTCATCTATTTAGTTTCTTATCTATTTCATTTATGTTTTCACTATTTTCCATTAATTTCATTATAATATAAATGATTATTTTGGTGTTTTTTTTTTTTTTTTTTTTTTTTTTTAGAGGTTATTTAACTTTAGTGGTAAGTATGCAATAAAAAATTTTATGCACTTATATGCGATATTTTTTACTGACTTATTTTTCGTTTCTTTTTTTCTTTTTTTCTTTTTTTGAGAAACTCAAATTTTTCGTTCTGATATTTTTTCGAGTCCTTAGTTTTAAATATTTCATATGTTATAATTAAATTTTTCTCTGAACTTTAAATCTATCCTCATCGTCAGCTTTAGTGAAAACTTTACAAATATTGATTACTAGTAGGTTCTTGAGCATCAATCTCAACTTGATCCAATAATAATATAAAGCATTACATTCTACGTAATATTCCCGGCATAAGCTTCGTTACATAGTAAGACTCAGGTTTGTACATTTTATATTTGTGAAAAATGAAAATATATTAATTTCAAAATTAATATTCCGTATCTATAGCAAGCACTATAGACTAACCAAAATCAAATTTCCATTTACAACCAGTTAGCTCGCTAAAGCTGAATATTTAATTTCAATTTCAAACAATTTTTTATAGTGAAGGTGATTATATTTCATGATCTCATGTTATGAAGTCTGAAGAGAGCTTTCTTTGCGTAAAAGATGCAAATTATTTCGTTAATAAGATTTGACTCAGTTTATCTCGATTTAGCGACTGTGCATTTGACTTTTCAGTGTTCAGTATATATATTATAATAGTATTAACAGTTCAACACTATATTCAAATCCACCATTCGAGAATCATCAGTTAAGGAGTTTTACTCTCTCTCTCTCTCTCTCTCTCTCTCTCTCTCTCTCTCTCTCTCTCTCTCTCTCTCTCTCTCTCTCTCTCTCTCCACTTGTGTGTATATGTATTTGACCATGTACATGTGTACAGTATATGTATGCACTTTTATGTTTTTACGCATGAGTGAAAATCATAATACGATATACGATATTCAATTAAGCTTATAATTGGATGATCCTAGGTTATGTATTAGGACAAATTATTTTATTCGCTGAAGTCATGCAGGTATCTCTGTTGCATACGTGTACCAACTGTAATGGCAGAAATGCTTCATTTAACCGAATGACAATTCCCTTGACGATGATTGAACTTAATAATTGAATTGGTTTTCATCTCATTAAAATGTTATGTTAGTCACACGTGGTTGAGATTGTGTAGGATGAGTGTACATACGCAGAGGTGTAGAGAGGCGTAACAAAGGAGTAATTGTGTCTGCGGTCGAGAGTTTGTGATGGAGTGTACAAGGTAAACAAAGGCATAGTTGTGTGAGGTGAGCTCAGAGCACACTCTTCAATTTGACAACGACCAGTGTAGAGGGGAAACGGTGTTGCTCCCCTTATTATGTGAAAC
>NC_090736.1:127926375-127938875 GCF_036898095.1 Palaemon carinicauda
GGTAATTCATAAGGAAATAGTCATCAACTTGAAAAATACGCTTGTAAGTAAAAGCCCAACCTCAGTACAAGAAGAGTGAATAGCATGAGAGGTAAATCAACCAACAAATAGGCTAAATAGTATACAAACAAGCAAAAAAAAAGTAATTAAGATAACTCAAATATGAACCAATTTAGAAGTCTCTCTGAAACTATGTCCAAACATATGGCTGATTACGTGAATTGGACATTTTGCTTGACCTTGACCTTGACCTTCACCTTTGACATTGACCTTGACCTTTGACCTTGACCTTTGACCTTGACCTTCCAATATTAAATTATTTCCAGCTTTTTACATAAAAGTTAATTCCTGAAAGTTTCATTTCTCTACGACTAGAATTGTAGCCAGAAAGTTGTTCATAAACAAACACACACACACACATACACACACATATAGGCACACAAACACACAAACAGGGGCGAAAACCTAAGAATATTCCAACTTCATTGGTGGAGGTAATAAGGTGAGTGACTGTATTGTGGGTAACTGTCTAAAAACAAATCACAAAACAGGTGGGTTGTGAAAAATAACAGTAAATTGAAGACCTTTAAATTCCGTTGTTACAATGAACTAAAAACCTCAATAATTTTTGCATAAAATTATTATTGTCAAAGATATAAAATAATGCATTTATTCAAGAACTGCATACTCAGTCTAATGTGCGTATTTCCTTATTTCTGATGGGTTCATAGACACGTTGATGAAACTGATGAATTGAAGCTATAGATGTTTACGCCATTAATATTTCCCAGAGGAAAAGCATCAGAGATAGGAAGTAACCTGCAACGAGTGACAGAATAATCATATTTTTAAGAGCAAGATTAGGAAATAAGACGACGTTTAAAGAAGATTATATCAATATTTTCCGAAGCAAATTATGCGGATATTTGTATCAACATGATGTCATGATATCAGTAATTCTCAGATGGAATAAAATAATAGACGTAATGATTAACAAATAAGAGTTAAATAATAACAAGATATATTGAAAATATTTTGGCCGGGAGAAAATTACCAGAGACAGGAATTAATAATACGTAAATAATCGATATTACTAAAGAAAACTTAGCTGACATATTTCTAAACCTTCAATGATTGCTTTAAAATTAATAAATATTACAGGAAATGTAGTATCCATGAATATATTAGCTTGACAAGACTGCTACAATATCAATTCAAAATGTAAACCAGCAGAGACAGGTATTTACCAGCAACAAGCAGTGTAATATAGGTAGTAGGTTGGCCAGGTCACCAGCCACCCTTTGAGATACTACCACTAGAGAGTTATTGGGTCCTTTGAATGGCCAGACAGTACTACATTGGATCCTTCTCTCTGGTTGCGGTTCACTTTCCCTTTTCCTAAACATACACCGAATAGTCTAGCCTATTCTTTACATATTCTCCTCTGTCCTCATAATCCTGACATCACTAAGATTACTAAACAATTCTTCTTCACGTAAGGGGTTAACTATTCCATTGTAATTGTTTAGTGGTTACTTCCCTCTTGGTAAGGGTAGAAGAGACTCTTTAGCTGTGGTAAACAGCTCTTCTAGGAGAAGGACACTCCAAAATCTAACAATTGTTCTATATTATTTGATAGTGTCATAGGCTTTGTACCAACGTTTTCCACTGTCTTGGGTTAGAGTTCTCTTGCTTGAGGGTACATCCGGGTACAGTATTCCATCTAATTTCTCTTCCTCTAATTTTGTTCAAATTTTTATAGTCTATATAGGAAATATCTATTTTATTGTTGTTGATATTCTTCAAATAAATAATTTTTCCTTGTTTCCTTTCCTCACTAGGCCATTTCCCTTGTTTGGGCACACGAGCTTATAACATCCTGGTTTTTCAACAAGTGTTGTAGCTTAGCAAGTACTATTAATAAAAACCATAATAATTTCGCCAAATAACATCACAATCTCACCTCCGACAAGGACTATGATTGTTCCAGCAAAAGCTTCGACGTTTAGAACGCTTATTTCGTTGGCTCGTCTGTCATCAGAGGGAGATTTCAAGCAGTGGCTGACATTCATCAGTTGTTGATCGAACCAATTATTTAGGATTCCGGACTCTTTCAGGGCAATGATACTGTTGGTGAGAATTTTGAATTGAAACCTTTTTCTTATAGCTTCGTTCTAATACATTATTTAATCCAAGGTAATCTTATTACAAATACATTGATTCCAACCTGGTTTTCATGTTATAATCTCTGTTAATAAATAATCATTCCATACTTGCGTTGTAATAAAATAGAAAACTTCAAAAAGTCCTTATAATCTATTTTCAAAGCCTTATCCATTACACAACTGAAGAATCCTTCAGTTAGCAAAGAAATCTCGCATAGGACTGGATGTTCAAATTAGAGTAAATTATTATCAAAAGCTATACGTTAAGAGTTAGAAGTTTAATTATAATATTTATATACTTGAAATTTAACAGAATAGTAAAAGGATTAACAAATTATATTTAATTTTTTTTTTTCATTTTAAGCTATGGGAATAGATTAAAAGAATCATGGCCTTTATATTAGTAGAATAACATACCGGTATATCCTAGGCCAAAAATACTCAAATTATCTCAAAGTATATGAAGTCAGTTGCTAAAGCATAGTTTTCTACTGGTATATCAATAATAAACAAAAGTTTTTTATTACTCTTTAAATTTATATGTAATCAGTTTTTAAGAATATAATTATCAGATTATTCGAGTAAAGTTATCCATAGGTAAGGATACTCACATTTTATTGGCCTTTTCAAAGTATGGAGATCCTCTTTTGAAAGCCATGGCCATTAGATTGTTAGAGTAAACATTTTCTCGTGCTTTGTAAGTGTGGCACTTCCCTGATGTACTGAATAGATAGGGGAAAGAAAGGAAATTCAAATCACAGGTACTTAAATTTGATCGGTTGTATTTAAGATACTACTCCTGAAACGAATTAAGTTGTGCTCAGCTCAGAAGCAAAATCCAATAATATTGGTAAAGCATAATACTCTTGAATATTCTAAAAGGTATTCCTAGTAATAAATAATGTTCTTCATATAATAGAACTCAATTATCCATTATTATTCAAACCTTTTGAAAATAATTTCTATTTCCAAATATATGACAGCTTCATGAACTGTATAATCCAAACAAATAAGTGACAAAAAATAAAAGAAAAATTGTCAATGAAATTTATGCAGAAATAATCTAAGCATTGAGCTTGTAGTCTATATTTTCTACCATTGAATCGGTATCAATATTCAAAATTAAGAAATAAAGCAACATTAATATGAGTAACACTTACATACACGTGAATAAATGAATACATTTAAGATAATGTAAGTCAGAAATGCATTAAATGATATGAAACGTTTTGAAGTATTTTGTCAGTATTTCTTATTCTGATCATCTCGTATCTTACAAGAAATAATTCGGCTATCGGAGACGGAGACTTTCTCTATCATTGACATTTACACTTATTAAAATACTGTTTATTTTCCATGGCAATTTTCTCTCCGACTACCGTCAATTTCACCATCATATACCAGCAAAAGATTTATATCATCTGGAATCCACACTTCCTTCTCAACAGCAATCGTTGTTGGCCTTTCCCATTGATTTGAAATTTCCTTTCACTTGGTTATCTTTTTTTTTAAATACCTGAAGTCCCATTCCATCATGGAGAGGAGGGACACTTCTTCACAAATGATTGCATAGTCTCCCTTGGCGACGGCCATTACGCTCCCAAAGCATGACGAAATTTCGCCTCCTAATCCTCGGTAAGCCTTTTGAAGAATGGCGTTCTTGGATTCCTGTTTATGTTTGAAAAGAAATAAAATATGATGTAGCCATGAACTATTTAGGGATAGTAAACATTAAACCGACGTGTAATACCCAGCTCTATGTCATAAATCCAGGAGACCCGTGGTAAGGTGGTTTTCGACATAGGTCGGATATTATCTTTATAAAGTTACTTGTACACGTAATTTGTATGAAAAAACACTTACAACCTGTTATCTTTTTTCTGATAACCACATATATACAAAAATAGTCATAGGTACTATACAGTACTAGTAATACCCCCATGCTACGTCAATAACTCGTTTCAAGAATCCTAATGTGGAATTTAAAAATTTGCCGGAAAAAAAAATGAAAAATTAAAAATCGTGATACTGATTCATTTGCAAATGAATCATCTCACGATTTTTATGGTGATATTACGGTCATCAACAAAGTATGGTAAAAATTGCGATCGCCTGTATTCTATTGAAATACGGACGAGAACAGTATATTTTTACGGAAAATATCCGTTTAAAATTATGTTTTTTTTTAACAGTATAAGGTGAATTTTTACGTAGGTAGGATTTGACACGTATGAGGTTATTATACGTTCCCTATACACGTAATAAACGTCAAGACGTACATAAATCATCTATTGTTTTATAAATATCCATACCTACATAAATAAGTAAACTACCATGTAAAGTACAAGGATTATACAGTACTGTAGAGTACTAATAATACCCCGCCCTACGTTGTTAATTAATTCCAAGAAATCAGATTTAAGGCGATTTTCGACGTAAGCTGGAGCTTACACAGATAAAGTGACTTACATGTTCCCGATATATGTAACAAACAGGAAAAAGTACATACAACCTGCTATTATTTTCTAAAAACCACATACCGACTTAAATAAGCTTCCATGTGAAATACAGTTAATGTACAGTACAGTAACTTTTAAAAGTAGAGAGAGAGAGAGAGAGAGAGAGAGAGAGAGAGAGAGAGAGAGAGAGAGAGAGAGAGAGAGAGAAATTACGGTACAATAAATAGCAGTATTAATGATAATAACACATTGCTTATTGGACTGGAGGTATTAATGAGGAATTAGTTGTTAAATGAAGATGATGACATGGCAGAAGGTGAGGATAGAACTGTAATTGTTCTAGTTGCAACATTAGATTTTTTTTTTTATCATAAAACCCCTCCTCGATGACAGTGTTTCTTCGACCTCAAGATCGATTGATGACTTGGTAGCCTTTCATTATTGTACTTTATTCTTGTTAGGGACTGATCTAAAGTTTGTTGAATAGTGTTCTTCTCCTTGTAATAAAAAAGTATCATACGCGGCAGGAATGCATCTTTAAAATCATTAGTTATTTCAGCATATTGTTCCATTGAAGGAACTAGGCCATGGGCTGGGAGGGGTCCACATGCACCCCGATGTCCAACATCTTAATGAACAAATATATTTCAGAAGCCTTAGTATACAAGTATATAGAACATGAATATCAATTTTAATAGGGAAAATTCTGAAATGCAATATGAGTTTTGTATGTTGAAGTGAGAGTACCTTGAAATTGCAATTTTGTGATTCGCATTGTGTCAAGATTTAATAGGAGACAAAATTTATCACTGGAGTTAGATTATTTTATATGTCATGACATGTAAAACCGTATTTGAAAGCTAACTCCATGTACAATGCACATGTAACGTAAAAACAGAATTGTACACTCATCTCAGTATACGCATGTAACCTAGCATACTTTATTTTTCAGATAGCTGCTGAATTCTATGTGGGGATTTCTCTTACTTACACATATTTTACACTATTTCTTATGTAGATATTGATACCAGATTATTTGTATAAGAAAGAGCTTTTAATGATATTTTAGATATTGTAAGAACTCTCACCATATCTTCAGAATTCATAAAGATATTAGAGCTGACACTATGTATGGAAACAGCCATTGACCAAGCAGTAGACCAGTCATCACATTTGTTGTTCAATCAGATTATCCGAAACTCTGGGTCGAACTATGCATTTAATTCTAAATTGGATAATTTTATCCAACTCACCGATGAAATCTCCGGTGGTGAATCTAACTATACTGCTCATAGTATCATGTTACAAGAAACGACTGGATAAATAGAGGTATCCAGTGGTGATATCCCACTTCTAGAGAGATGCAGCCAAATATCCCTACATCTTGAGGATGTTACTTTGTCTGAATGTTATCTTACAGTAAGGAAAGACCCAAAACTTAAAGTAGTGAATCTATCATATGATGAACTTCTACCAGCCATGTCTATGTCTAGGCTACGCCAGATGTTATGGTTTCTCAGTCATGTTTTATATTAAAATCTGCATCTTGTCCCTGGGACCTCAAGTTTTATTTCACAGATAGGCCAGGTTCCAGTGAAGCTTACATGTATAGAGGAAGCCCGGTCATCCAAACACATAGATTACAGCTCTGTTCAAGAGTGTCCTAAATATTCCGAGGAAGACATACATGAACTTGGCCATTAATATCAGATAACTAAATTTGGTCTCTGGGTGTGTATAAATCGTTTTCATTATTTTGTAATATCATGAAAAATACCCCAAAACACATCATTCTGCCTGGCAAGTTTCCTCTCATCTGCGAGTACTTTGAGAAGGTTGTTAATTGGATGGCAGGCTTAGGCTTGTTCGACATCCTACTCAAGGCAAGTCTAATCACATCTAAATCAGTCAATGGTCTTATAAAAGGCAAAAATTATTACAGGCCAATATACTGCCACAAAGATTAGTTGGAGTCATTAGAACAACTTCTGTTTGAAAATTTCTTGTCTTACAGAAGGTGATGATGAATTAGTTGTAATATCAACTGATAGGACGCGAAATGGAATTACATATTTTTCCTCTGATGAAGGCCCCTGGTCCCCTCAATGATATCACCAACAACGAGGAGCTGGTAAAAGTTTTGGATTCACATTCGCAGTTCCACGGAGACGTCCTGAAGGGGTCAATTGGGAATACAGCTCAACTTTGGGTTTCCTATATAGGCCACATATGGTTGGTGCTCTCTGTTATGGGAGTTGTGAAGTACAACCTCTACTTGCATGCCCAATGTTTATGCAAATGCCAGGTCTGATTTTTAGCTATGGAGTCAACAATATGCAAGATATAACGTTTTTTTTCAGCTGAGGGCAAAACTGGGAAAAATGTCAGTTACTTTTCAAGTTTCCTTGCAATTCTGGATAAATCTCATCCTGGTACCCAGGAATTGGTGAATTCAGGAACATTCAGTGCCACCTGTTCTTTAATTCCTGGTAATCGAGCTAATATTGACAAAATCATGGAGTAGGTCTGTATGAGACATACCAAGTCCCATGGTGTACTTGCTGGATCAGGAGTAACATGTTTGATCACCAATCTCAATGCTTACCAGCAATAGGCCTGATGCACCCATTCAAGGTCTTAATATGTCAACAAAGCATTACAGATAGTTCGGGAAAGATCAAACAGCCTAGAGGGTACTCATTGATACCCAAGACCAACAGAGGTCTCTCGAAACAACAGACATGTGAAGAAGGCCAGGGAACCAGTGAGAAGCTTCATCAGTTCATCTGTTTTCTGGAGCCACTTTTTTTTCACGAAATGTGACAAACTATATCCTGCAAACCGAATATGTGGGAAAAGAGACAAGAGATAAAAGTCTAAGAGCAGGGAAAGACGTATTTTAGCCAATCAAATAACTCAATCTTAAAACTTCAGAGAGCATAGCTAAGCGAGTAAAGGTAACTGGAATTAGCAAGAAGGTTGATGAGTACAACCAAGTAAACATTGTTTTTAAATTATCTATTAAGAATCAGCAGAATATAAACCTTCGCTTGGACTTAGCAGAGTTACTCACCTAGCCACTTACCCTAATGCTGTACAGTTTAGTTAATGGAGACTTATAATTGACCAAAAACAACATAAAAGTATCAAAGGCCTTTCATCAAGTGAGTAAGAACGTCGGTGATGATAACTTGCCTTCTGTGATGAAATGTTCATGATCTATGATGAAATTGCAACATTTTATTACATGAAGGGTCTTCCTTCAAATCTCAGATTGATATGACTAAAGGTATTCAGCCTTATGCCAAAGAGGAACATAATCTTCAGCACTGATTCAATAAAGTCTATGGAATTTCAAAGAAGAGGAACATCTGAGAAGCTTATCCTTAAAGGTGAAAACACAAAGCAACCAAAGGATTGGAAAGACATTCCTACTAATGATTCTAACAAGAAACCGTTCATTGGATTGCTGTTTGAAGAATGGAGTAAAGAAGAGCGTACTGGAAAGCTCCAAGAACATCAAGTTAAGGCCATCCGAGATGGGTCTACAACTCTTGCTATGTCTCAAGAGGTCAAGACTACAGGACAAGGAACTATAGCATAATAAATTGAAGTCATCCTAAGAAGAATCTGGTAATAGGATCGTGTACTGCAAATATACTGAGGGTGTAAATATTACAATGTGAAAATACCTGACACAGATTTCTATCTCATCCTTTTCCATTATTCCAGAAACAAGACTTGTATAATAAAACTGTTCGATACAGATATCTGTTATTATCATTACTAAAATAAGGAGATTAATCAGCCGAATAAGTGAAGTTCGACTCTTACAGAGCTGGCCAATACACGTACCGACACCAATCACAGGGTGCTGAACAATACAGAGTTGACGAATGCCAACACACTATTGCACATTCCTCCAGCTGATCAATGTATATTTTGAATAAGACACAATGAGTGCATTCAAGGGACTTGGTAAAGTGATGACAATCAGAGTCTTGCAGAAAAATAGTTTCCTGATTCATTGTCTACAGTTTGATGAGCTTATTCAAGAATGCGATGCCTTCAAATGTGTTCTGTATGGGAAGCCCAGAATAGCCAGGGTGGTTGCAGTGAGGCACATCAAAATCAATGAACCTGTTACCAAGTAGCCATGTGGATGCTGGTGCTGGACCCAAACCCGCATGTGCCTGATGCTGTAGACCATGGCTGGAACATGGTTGATAGGAAGCTCAAGCCATTGAAGTACGAGGGAAGCATACTGTCATAGGCCCTAGTCAGTGAAACAGCAGACCTCCTTAATGATACTGTTGAAAGCGATTAGGTACCAGATAAGAACATCACTACATATGACACAAATCAGCAAGAATCGTGTAATTTTGACTGTGATGGTGATGAGTATTTAACTATTGAGCTGTGAGTCATAGCATAATATCCTAAAGATTCTGCGTATTATTATACGACAAGTTTGTTCTCATGAAATTCTTTAAATTCTGAAATTTAGATATCAATTATGTTTTCAGGACTGAGCTTATAAAGTATGAATATTTTATATACCCTTACATAGTTTCAGTTCCACTATTTTATTGAAGTCTGAAGATATTTTGATAGTTCTTGCAACATCTATAGAATAAGCAAAAGCTCTTTCTTATACAAATAAGCAGGCATCAATATCTACACAAAAAATGTGAAATATATAATAGTAAGAAGAATCCACACTTGATTTCAGGGGCTATCTGAGAAATAGAGTATGTTTGGTTACATGCATAAACAGAGATGAGTGTACAAACTCTACGAGTTTTGGAGTTACATGGGATTTACATGTAATTAGCTTTCAAATGAGGTATCACATACCATGATATAGGAAATAATCTGCATCCAGTGATACATTTTGTCTCCTTTTAAAATTAGACACAAGGCAAATTGCTAAATTGTAATTCCTAAGGTACTCTCACTTCAACGTAGAAAACTCATGTTGCATTCCAGTAATATCCATATCCAAAATGATTTTCATGGTCTAGACATACTAAGGCTTCTGAAATATATCGGTATATTAAGATGTAGGGCGGGAGGGTGCATCTGGACCTTCTTAGTCTATGGAGTATGAACTAATCCTGCGACTCAATGATTAACAAACACTTGGATAAATTGTATAAACCCCGCTGCATTTCTCTGAGCTTTAAGTTCCTATATTCAGGATTGAAGAATTTTCATCAATTTGCTGTTGTTCCTCTAACTCCAACAATTCTTCATTTATCAGTGATTGTTTGTGAGTCTTAAACAATTATTCAAATTCCTCCAACTCCATCCGCAGTATTTCACTCAGGGTTACGGGCTCATAAAAACCTTTAAAGTTATGCACTAATTGAGGGTCCATTCCTTTCCATACACCATTCATTGCTGTTTGAGTCCCTTTAGTCCAAGAACCTATTCAAAGACCAATGCCCCAAATCTTTTAAACATCCATAATCAACAAACGTTGAGTTGACAATATCTTTTTTTTTAAAGATAGACATCACGTTACCTTTCCTTAGAATATATAGATTCATTTCATTCAAATGTCGTGTTTACTTTAGATTTAAAACATAATAATGAAATATAAATTTTGGACACTTTGATTTTGCGTTGTGATGAATCTTTGATACTGGTATATTTTACTACGTTCAGATTAAATTTCTGTCACACTTTGTTCTCTTTCAAGTCAAATTTTTGTTACACCTTTCTTTTTATGGCTTTCAACGTCATCATATTTATTGTTCCATGATAAAATTACATTTCTAAAATAATCTTTTATTAATAGCTGTTACCTATCCCACCTTTTGAAAATCCTAATACATTTTTTTTTAGATAATGTATTCAGACTAAAATGCTACTGTAGTAAATTTAGAAAAAAAAATGGATCCCCTTAATATGGTTTAATCTATACAGCCGAAGATTAAATAAACAGGAACTTTAAAGTATCCTTTTTACCGGAAGAGCTATACAGGACCTTACAGAGCACTGGTTCATCATTCAGTATCTTATAAAGCGGAGTTGGGTAGTGGAAAAGGAGTGCAAATGGTGAAACATGCAACAGGTGTGGCATGAGGACTTTTATTATTCCAATAAATAAAAATCTACTTCCAGCCATCTCAGTGTATGGATATTTTCGAGATGATGACACTTTCTCTAAATGGCCAATAAATTTGCACTTTATTTCAAATATTTCAATTCCATAAGCCTACAAAACTTGTCCATACAGTGACTGTGAATTCAGATTTTAGCGTTCTTACAGTCATTAAGAGAAAAACTTAATCAACGTTTCCGATATGACCACAATATAATCACCATACTTCCGTAGGAGGCAAATATATATCTTGTTGGGTACCAATATTTTTCTTGCATCTGTCAGTTTTAGCAATTGCAATTGCAAAGAACTTTGTAGTTAAGTCAATATTTGTAGCACTTACATCTTCCATGGCATCCCTTCTTGCAGTTGCACTTATTAAATTCTGTGCAAAATTTTGCTACTCCTGGAAAATCTGTCCAACACAGAAACCGGGCACCATCAACCTATTGCCATCCTCAATGTCTTGAGCAGGGAAAAACTTGATGACATACTAAAGACTGGCCAAATGTGCACTCCTTGAAAGGCAGCTTTCTTGCAATGCTCTCTATGAGCAGCCCTTTCAGGGAGAATGCAATCAAAAGCTCTTTGCTTCCTTGCTAAGAGATCAAATTTTTCCTCATTTAAATCTTTATATGAACTGCTTTGGTCGTACATTAATTACCCTCAGGATATCTTCAATGATTTGTAGGTCATCATCTTCTACAGCTGGTAGTGTTGAACTTAGTTTGGTAAAGGTATGTATGGCACGTCGAAACACAGTTCACGTTTGCCATGAAGATTTCTTCGCCTTGCCATGAAAGGCAGACACTGTGAATCCCACTAAATGCATGGAAAATGGAAGGGCTAAGGCTTTTGGTCCCGTGGATGCAGCAGTTCCATCAACTCATATCTTTTCTTCTTACGAAGTTTATTCATAGTTTTTTTTTTCTTTTTTTAAACCAGTTTTTGCATGGTAGATGCTATTATGTGAACAATATCAGTGCTTGATCTACATATAATTGCACTTTGCAAAATATGCCGCATGCAAAAGAACTCTAGTATATGCTTCTTCGCAAGTGTAGGTTTGCAGGTCAGTAGTGTCCTGTGTAGCTTTGCTACTAAGTGCAGTATCGCCTTTGGTGAAAATAATGCATCTGTTTTTAGATGAAACGGTGGCCTCTGCTAAATATGAGAATAGTCCAGTCTTGTTCAGGTCATACCAGAGTTTTTGCAGCGCTAGTCCCTCTGTCGAAAATGTCTGTGCCTCTGTTTTGTCTAGTTTGTTCTTTCATACGGTATGGCCTATATACATCAAATACAAATATGTATAATGTATACACAGTATATATACATGTATAAAAAGGTAATGCCTTTTTAAGATATATCCTATCCTTCTGGAAAAGGTATATTGATAAAATATATGTACTTTGGCTCACTCACACAATTCCTGCGTACGCACTTCAGCCACATACCTTTAAGTAGTTCAAGATGAATGTGCCAGGAAGCATCCTCCACGGGATTTCCCTCTGCGAGACCAAGTCCTCAAGTGAATCCACGGGAATGTCAACTCTTGGGACGGTCAGCATTGCTGTCAGGATTCCGCTAAAGCAGGACATGAAGACGAGAGAGGCCATGAGCCAGGTCGCCATGATGATTCTGCCGCCATCTTCCTTTGGAAGCCAATGCGAACCTAACAACAGTTTCTTATTACAGTTCATATTGTTACTATAGTTATTTCATAAAAAATTCACAGTTTGATGGCCACCAGAAGAACTCTAGACGTTT
>NC_090736.1:127956375-127961375 GCF_036898095.1 Palaemon carinicauda
CGTATTTTGAAAACCAAGATGTTATAAGCCCAAGGCTCCAACAGGGAAAAAAAGCTCAGTGAGGAAATGATATAAGGAAATAAATATACGGTATAAGAAGTAATGAACAATTAAGATAAAATATTTTAAAACATTAACAGCATTAAAACAGATATTACATAAATGAACTATAAAAAGACTAATATCAGCCTGTTCAACGTAAAAACATTCGCTGCAAGTTTGAACTTTTGAAGTTCTACCTATTCAACTGCCGATTACGAAGATTATTCCACAACTTCGTCACAGCTGGAATAAAACTTCTAGTATACTTTGTAGTATTGAGCCTCATGGGGCAAAAGGCATGACTATTATAATCAACTGCATACTTAATGTTACGCACAGAATTTTACCGTCCGGGAAAATCTAAAACTTGAAACTCCCAAAAAGTGTAGATCTTAATATCTTCTTATTTGGGTTTTCACAAATGATTGGAAAACTCAGGTATAATTCCCTTACTATGGGTTGCTTTTACCTAGCCCGGGGTGATATAAGGCCACCTTAAACACGCCCCCCCCCCCCTCTTTTTTTTTTTTTTTTTTTTTTTTGTGGGGTCCTTGAATTCAAACCCGTTGAGAGATAAGTCCGTCGAATAGGAAACGGTTTAAGCTTATTCAGTTTTATGAATTTAGGAAATGTCAATACGCGGGCTATGCTGTAATTCATTTATTTGGCCATTTTTAAGTATTGTTTGAACTATCATCAAGAGTTCATGGAAAGAAATTCTACGGTTTATTAAATTCCTTATAGCTCATCTGGCTATCAGTACCTCTCACCGCCGTTCGATTGGTTGTTTGATTATGCTTTATAAGATGTTTTATATATCTGACCTTTTCATCCAGGCCTTCTCATATATATATATATATATATATATATATATATATATATATATATATATATATATATATATATATATATATATATATATATATATATATCCACAGCGTTATATAGGGTACTCATCTAACTCTAAGAGCTTTACCTTTTCTATGCTATGACTCAATAATACGCAGTATTCAAGTAGTTTCATTTTTGCTATGAGCAAATTGTGGAATTATTATTATTATTATTATTATTATTATTATTATTATTATTATTATCATAAATAGCTAAAATACAACCCTAATTGGAAAAGTAGGATACTATAACCCCAAGGGCTTCAACAGGGAAAATAGCCCAGTATGGAAAAGAAATAAAGAAACATATAGATTAGTGTACCTTAGTGCACCCTCAAGAAAGATAACTTTAACCCAAGACAGTGGAAGACCATGGTACTGGGGCTACGCCACTACCCTGGACTACAGAACAATGGCTTGATTTTGGAGTGTCCTTATCCTAGAAGAGGGGCTTACCATAACTGAAGAGTTTCTTCTACTTTAACAAAGTGGAAAATAGCTACTGAATGATTACAGTGGAGTAGTTAACTACCTTAGTGAAAAATAATTATTTGTCTTCAAAATCAAATAATTTAATCAGTGCAATTTCATAGGTTCAAAGGCAGTGTAAACTATTCCTCTTGATCTGGGTAATAGGGGCATCATTCAAGTGTTTAACAATGTTATTTATCATATTTTATCATGTTTTTTCCCTGTTATATCTCTTTTCAAATGGGGGACTTTCCCTTGGGTTTCTAGCTTGGACAGTAATAATAATAATGATGATAACGTCAATGCTAATTATACATTATTATTATTATTATTATTATTATTATTATTATTATTATTATCATTATTAATCTCTCCTATTATCACAATCACTGTTGTTATTATTGTTATTGATAATTATCATCACTCATAAATATCATTGCCATTATCATTAATACTTCATTAAACAATTAAGGGAGTAAAGTATACTGTTATATGATACACAGTCTCACATGCTATTTAGTAACTGTTTATATATTCACGAAATAACACTTGGTAGATCGTAGGTTTGGCGAAGTGAATACAATTGCGACATGTTTTCAGGCTTCAACAACTTCATTCCATTTTATGGCAGAAACGTCGTTGTTGTTGTTGGATTGGAATGATACATGGTAAACCAGAGTATCTTGAACAAGGTCAACCCAGTGGTGGGGCAAAGGTGCGAAGCAGATTTGGTCATATCGATGCGGAGATAGAGGGATTTGATGACAAAGATTTAAGTCATTTCAGCCTCCGTTCAATCACAATGGAAACGGCATAAATCCGCAACTAAATCAGGAGGGCATCTTCCTGGTCAGTCCTCCAGAACTTCATAATTTCTTTCTTATATTTCCCCGGATACACATGCGCCCGGTGCAAAGAAATATTTAGCGATTTTCCAATCTCATCCTGCTCATGTTATCGAGTTTTCAGAGAATATTAAATTCTGATCCTATTTTTTTTTTTTTTTATACTTGATTGTCTATTCGAACTATGGTTTAGGTGACATAGATGATTGAAGCAGTCACTGTGAAATCATGCTGGGAGAGCAAGAGTTCGGAGCTGGATCAAGAGAGTGGTGCACATCCCCTGAACATTTTTTTTCCTGATTATTCCTATAAAAGTTGACAATTTCTCTACTATAGTTCCTTTCATGTATAGTACCACTAGAGAGTAATTGGGTTCTTTGACTGGCCAGACAGTACTGCATTGGATCCCTCTCTCTGGTTACGGCTCATTATGTCTTTGCCTGCACATACACCGAATATACTGGCCTATTTCTATCACATTCTCCTCTGTCCTCATGCACCTGACAACAATGAGATCGACAAATAATTTTTCTTCTCTCTAGGGGTTACCTACTGCAGTGTAATTGTTCAGTGGCTACTTTCCTCTCGGTAAAGTTAGAAAAGACCCTATAGCTATAGTAAGCAGCTCTTCTAGGAGAAGGACATTCCAAAATCAAACCATTGTTCTCTAATCCTGGGTAGTGCGAGAGCCTTTGTACCATGGTCCTCCACAGTCTTGGATTAGATTCCTCTTGCTAGGGGGTACACTCGGACATGCTATCCTATCTTATTTTTCTTCCATTTGTTTGTTTTCATTTTTATTTAAGTTTTCATAATTTATATGTGGAGGATTCAAGTTAATGTTACTCTCCTTGAAATATTTTATTTTGATAATCTATCATTCTCTTGTAGTTTCTTTATTTCCTTGTTTCCTTTCTTCAATGGGCTATTTTTCCTTGTGGATGCCCTTGGGTTTATAACATCTTGCTTTTCCAACTGGGTTTATAGCCTATTTTGTAATAATAATAATAATAATAATAATAATAATAATAATAATAATAATAATAATAATAATAATAATAATAATAATAATAATAATAATAATAATGTGGGTCAGATGTATAAAGAAATGCAGTGATCATTGAGTTAGCTTCCTCACTTGGTAGTCACTGCAGCATCAAGTTCTCAAGAAGTATGAAATTCTTTCTCTTTTCTTTAATACTTGATGGTCTATTCAAGCTGTTGTGATTGGTAATTCCAATAGGGTAATGTTTTTACTATTAAGATTGGTGCCGTCTTGTTGGGTTCTTGAAAATAGATTTTCTTGTCTTGCAATATATTGCCTTTCTCTATTTCCCCCTTCTATTTTATTCTGATGGGTGGGAAGGAGTACGATTTAAGGCGGATTCTAAAAGGTAATGACTCTATAAATGTAAGAAGGCAATTGTCCTAAGCCTGCGGGATAATTTTCGTATTTTTGCCAATTTCCTCGCTTGTTGGTTTCATTTATCTATTTCCATGAAATGGGTTCAATATGTACCTTTATGAAAGTGACAAGAAATGCACTTGCTTAATCTCGTTGCAGATTTTCTGCAAAGCTATTAATTCTTGGTACTAATGAATGAGACACAGAATAACACTGTAAACCCATATTTCCACAGAGTTACGATGAGTGGTGATATCTGTAAAGATACTTGATGTGGAGCTTTGCCCTTATGCATCATGACATTGCTTTACAAATTATGTATATCAACAACATGTCTAAATGTATTTATGTTATTACATATTATAAATACCCTTATCAGCCAACCTATAACCCTAGTAGGAGAAGAAGGATGCTGCAAGCCCAAGGACTCCAAGAAGGAAAAAGAAATTGAGAAATAACAAATAAACTATAAAAGAGAAATAATAGAAAACATATATATGAAAATAAGCAACAAAATTAAGATAGATCAACCATACACGAGACTTACGTCAACCACTTCAAACAGAAAAGCATTTGCAGCGAGTTTGAACGTTGAAGTTTTTCCGATTCAGCTGCCAGAGTAGGGAGATCATTTCACAATCTTATGACAGCTGGAATATAAATTCATGAATAATTTTTAGCATTGAGCCATATGATGGAGAAGGCAAGACTGTTATATTTAATAGCTTACATGTTACTTCGTAAAGGATTGTACACTCTAAGAAGATCTAAAGGCAAGGATGATTAAACTTATGAAAAATCTTATGGAAAAGGAACAAAGAACTAACTGACCAACAGTTCCAAAGACTGTGATATCTATATCAGGAAAAGAGTATGTAAATAGACCTCAAGTTTTGTCTCAAAATAAAATGCGATTCGGAGGCTGAAGAACAGACATCGGAATATTTTTTTTTTCTAAATAGTAGAATAAAGAGTTAAAACCTTTCCTCAGGACAGACTTAACAATTTGCCCCATTTTTCAGCAATTGAAAAAGAAACAAACTGGATGTGATTCTCCATAACAAATCTGCAATCAAGAAACCCACCTAGAATTTGTTAGGGCTCTACTTCAAGCCCCATAATTTGGCCCATGCATTAATTTTAGCTAGATCTCTATTGGGAAATTTAGAAACCCCAGTTCTATACGTAAGAGATGTATCTGATGCAAAGAGAACACCAACTGCATATGAGACAACCTTGTTTTCTAGGCCAAACCACTTTTTCATATATAGTACGAAAAATAATAAGTCAAGAACACTTCCTTGAGGAACAACAGATATTACATTCATTTAGTCGTTTAGGTGTGCA
>NC_090736.1:127976375-127981375 GCF_036898095.1 Palaemon carinicauda
TTTCCTTCGAAAAATGCTTTTTGACTTTTTTTTATATTACACAAAGTACTATTTGAAAAGAGACATATATAGATAAAAATTAGTGATTTTTTGTTTTGTTTTACTCAGAGCACTAAGTTCGTTTGAGAGTTGACATTAAATTTTTGTACCTCCTTTGAACACAAATAGTTATATCTTAAAATTAAGTTATGAAGGTAAGGCTTAAGGATTCCCATTTTCAAAGAAACTTGTAGCTTTGGAGAAGGTTCAATTATCACTAAAAGGATTTTAAGAAATATAATCAAATCCATAAAGTAGTTTAACACCAAAGCTTGATAACATTTTTCAGTATAACCTTAACAACAATTGCGTTCCTATTTTACATTTTTAACATACGTATTATGAATATAGTATAGTTTTCCATCTGATGCTTCTGCGGAAATCATCATCTCCTCCAACGCCTATTGACGCAGAGGGCCTCGGTGAGGTTTCGCCAGTCGTCTCAGTCTTGAACTTTTAATTCAATACTTCTCCATTCATCATCTCCCACTTTGCGCTTCATAGTCCTTACCCATGTAGGCCTCGGTCTTCCAATTCTTCTAGTACCTTGTGGAGCACACCTAAATGTTTGGTGAACTAATCTCTCTTGGGGGGGGGGGGGGGGGGGGGGGGGTTGCAAGAGCATGCCCAAACCATCTTCATCTAACTCTGATCATCATCTCATCCACATACGGCACTCGAGTAATCGTCTTATACTTTCATTTCTAATCCTGTCCTGCCATTTAACTCCTAATATATTTCTGAGGGTTTTATTCTCAAATCTACTAAATCTATTGGAGATTGTTTCATTGTCATACCAGGACTCATGTCCATACAGTAATACCGATCTGACTAAACTGATATTGTACCAACCGTGTTTCACACAATTGTACATAATTCCTTTTGTATATATTATGATTGTATCTTCGCTCTTCCCTCACACTAAAACGAACATGAAAATTCATGTCCGGTTTTTCCTCTGTGATATTGTCTGTCTTGTGAACTTGTTCTGTCCTGTTGCCTTGAGGATTTGTATATAAGGAGAGTGTTCCACATTAATATAACTCAGTCGTTTCCAATCTGCCTTTGAGTTCACACCCTTACTCGGCGCCGTCACATTGGTGACCCCGGAAGTCGACTCGCTCCAACTGCCTTCCACCCCCACCTCCCTCGCCCCTCCATCGTTGGTACTATGACGGAGACTACATCAGTTGGCGCCGCGGCCGCCCCATTGAAACTTTCACCGTTCGCCACCGGAGAGGCGTTTGCTTGGTTTCAACGCGCTGAAGTCCACTTTCGTATCAGGGGCGTGACTGGCTCAACCACCAAAGCGGATTATGTTCTCGCGGCGATACCCGAGGACACTTTCCCAGAAATATCCGACTGGCTTTGTGAACAAGGAGACACCCCAATAGCGTATGATGCCCTCAAATCATACCTTCTGCAGCAGTACTCGCCGTCGCCAGCCGCCCGTATACCAAAGCTTTTTCAGCTCTCGCAACAACCGTTGGGGGACCAAAGGGCTTCACTTGCCCTCAGGGAAATGACCAGTATCGCTCGCCTTCAACCTGCCGCAGACGGCTCTCCTCGTGAGGTGAACCTACTTTGTGCCCTTTGGATACGTCGTTTACCTGAACCTGTACGCGCTGCCATACCCGATGTCGATAGTTTACCCATAAAGGACTTGATGACCAAAGCCGACGCCCTTATGGACAGCCACTTCAAGACCTCCATCAACGCCTCCACCCCTGACAACGAGGATGCCTATTCAACGTCAACCGAAGCCGACATGAATGCCGTAGGACATACACGCCTACCCCGTGACGTGCCGAAGCGGCGACACAGCCGCCCACCACCCACCAATCGCTCGCGCCCCAACGAACGACTTCTACAGCCACTTATTACCTCCCATCCGCCGCAGTTTTGCTACTACCACTTCAGATTCGGGGCAACCGCGAAGAAATGTGCCAAAGATTGTCAGTGGCCAAAAAACGTGTAAGCAGGCCATCGCTTGTGGCGGTGGCCTCCCATGTTTCTAATCTGTTCTTTTTGCAGGATGCAGGAACAGGCGTGCGATTTTTGGTAGACACGGGTGCTTGTCGTTCTCTTTTGCCAAGGAAACTCTTCAAGGCACAACGTAGTCTGTCTACATCTGCCGACGTCCGCTTGGTAGCCGCCAACAGATCTGCGATACCCACCTACGGTTACGAGAACCTCACATTATCGTTCGGAAACGGTAAATTCAATTGGAAGTTTCTCGTTGCTGACGTCACAATGCCAATCCTCGGTGCGGATTTCCTCTCTCATTTCCACCTTCTGGTCGATGTCGCCCACCGACGATTGGTCAACGCAGACTCGTACTTGTCGACACCTCTTCAACCCGCCCCCTCTAACCTCGCTCTCCACATCAGCGCACCCACGGATGCCTACGCCCACCTCCTCACGTCGTACCCGGAAGTTTTCCGTCCAGAACTTCGCCAAACGCCCACGGTTCCTGCCAAGCACGGTATTTATCACCATATCAAGACGACGGGACCCCAAGTCTTCGCAAAATTCAGACGTCTGGCACCGGGACGATTGGCAGCCGCCAAACAGACGTTCGCGGAAATGGAGAAAAAGGGCCTTTGCCAAAAGGCCTCCAGCCCATGGTCGTCACCCTTACACATCGTTCTGAAGAAAGACGGCTCCCTCCGTCCGTGCGGGGATTACAGGCGCCTGAACATGCAAACAGAACCGGATCACTACCCCTCCCAAACATTGCCGATGTAACCTTCTACCTGCACAAAGCGAAGGTTTTCTCTACGCTCGACCTCTTGAAGGGGTATTATTATGTGCCTATGAACCCAGAAGACATCCTCAAGACCGCCATCACCACTCCGTTTGGCACATACACCTTCAATTACTCCTGTTTTGTCCTTTGTAATGCTGGGGCAACGTTTCAACGTCTCATGGATGGCATCTTAGGGGACCTCCCTTTCTGTGTATGTTATGTGGACGACATACTTGTGTTCTCCTCCTCAAAAGAGGAACACCTCCGTCACCTGCGCATCATGCTCGACCGCCTGCAACAAAACGGCCTTGTAGTCCGGTACGAAGAGTGTACCTTTGGCGCCTACGAAGTGTCGTTCTTAGGGCACCGTATCACTCCTGAAGGAGTCCATCCCCTCCCTGAGAAGGTAGCAGCCGTTCAGAATTTCCCCGCGCCCTCGACCGTCAAAGCTCTGCAGGAATTCTTGGGCATGATCAACTATTATCACCGTTTTCTGCCAGCCATTGCCGCCACTCTTGCTCCCCTCTACGCCTCCCTCAAGGGCAAGCCAAAGGACCTGAAGTGGGGTCCCCTTCAAGAAGCAGCCTTCTGCAATGCAAAGAAGGCCCTATCAACTGCTGCGGCTCTCAATTTTCCTATCCCACACGCCCCTCTCCTTCTCTCCACTGATGCCATCGACGTCGCTATTGGTGCAGTACTCGAGCAGGTGGTCAAAGGCTCGCCCCGCCCATTGGTCTTCTTCAGCAGAAAAATGTCCAAGGCAGAATCGGGTTATTTTAACTTCGATCGAGAATTGCTGGCGGTGCACTTGGCTGTCCGTCACTTTCGCCATTTCTTAGAAGGTACGCCCTTCGTCATTCGCACAGACCACATGCCTCTGGTGCACGCCTTCACTCGATAGTCTGACGCCTGGTCCGCCCGTCAACGCCGACATCTCTCCGCCGTGGCTGAATACAATTGCACCCTCCAATACGTCCCTGGGAAAATGAATCCCATTGCCGATGCCCTGTCAAGAAACACGTTGGCTGCCGTTCAACTGGGATTGGATTACAACGCCCTGGCTGAAGCCTAACGACAGGATCCAGAGTATCAAGCTTGTAGGACATCCTGCACGTCCCTCCGTTGGGAGGATTTTCCCCTCGAAGACTCCAACACCACCCTCCTCTGTGACGTCAGTACTGGTAGACCGCGACCTTGGATTCCTGCTCCCATGCGCCGATAGGTGTTTGATCTTATCCACGGCCTTTCACATCCCTCGTGCCGTTCTACTGCACAGCTGCTGAAAGCAAAGTTCATTTGGCACGGCATTTCTAAGGATGCTAAGGATTGGGTCCGTGCCTGTACTTCTTGCCAAACTTCCAAAGTACATCGACACACGGATTCAGGAGTGGGCACCTTTCCTCAACCTCAGCGTCGTTTCGCACACATTCAAGTCGACGTTGTAGGCCCCCTACCCACATCACAAGGACATCGTTACCTGTTTACCGTCATCGACCGCTCCACTCGTTGGCCTGAAGCCATTCCCATGGAAACTGCAACGTCCGCCTCATGTACATCTGCCTTACTCTCCGGATGGATTTCAAGATTCGGTATCCCTGAGCATATTACTTCTGACAGGGAAACCACTTTCACCTCTCAATTATGGACGTCAGTAGCGAATCTCCTGGGCATCACCCTACATCAGACAACGGCCTACAACCCCGCTGCCAATGGAATGGTTGAACGTTTTCATCGCACCCTCAAAGCAGCTTTGATGTCCCGCTGCAAGGATTGCAACTGGTTTACTCAGCTTCCCTGGGTCCTCCTTGGACTAAGGACCACTTCTAAAGACGTCCTCGACGTCTCGGCAGCCAAAATGGTGTATGGCGACCCGTTGGTCGTACCTGCCGAATTTTTTCCTTCTACAACCTCCTCCGACGATCTCCAGCGCATACGTCACGTCGTGGGAAAATTTACTCCGTGCCGCCAGACTTACAAGCCCCCAGCGAAGCATCACATACTAACGGACTTGCACTCTGCAACGCACGTCTTCCTGCGCAACGACACCAGCAAGCCACCACTAACGCCCCCTTACACGGGCCCTTTCCTTGTGATCTGACGCAGTCCGAAAGCATTCCTCCTAAACATTCGGGGCAAAGAAGACTGGGTCTCCATTGATCGTCTAAAACCTGCTTATCTTCTGCCAGATGACCCACCTACAGTTTGCCTCTCT
>NC_090736.1:127996375-128001375 GCF_036898095.1 Palaemon carinicauda
AGGGCCTTATCGGTATAAAAATAACACAAGAATAACAGTAATGACAACATTCATTAAGATGGAAATGCTACAAAAATGATCCACAGTCTAGCTTTACCGTCTGTGCCTCGACAGGTAGATCGATGTTGAGATAACTTTGACTGTCTCCTCTCAAGTCTACATAAATATGCAAAGCATCTATTCCCAGTTTTGGAGAATTTGTTTAAAGCGAAATGTAATAGTTCAAAGATGATATCTCCTCTCTCTCTCTCTCTCTCTCTCTCTCTCTCTCTCTCTCTCTCTCTCTCTCTCTCTCTCTCTTTCTCTCTCTCTCTCTCTCTCTCTCTCTCTCACTGGAGCACAATAATCAAGAAATAGTAAGTAACTAAATTATAATTGAGGTAAATTTGTATCATTCATCACCAGTTATTCCCCAACCTAAAGCCTGGCTGACACTTGCACGAATTTTTGGCAGGCATTTGTCGTGGCAAGTTGTGACACTTTTGTGGCACGCACTGGGAGGTTCCCGCACTGTTCACGACAAGTTCACGCATAGTTCACGCATAGTTCACGCATAGTTCACGACGACTTCACTACAAGTTCACGACATTGGGAATGAACTGGCACGACGAGTTCACGACAAGTTCACGACACGTTCACGCATAGTTTGCGCACTTCCCGCATATTGGCACGACGAGTTCACGCCAGTTCACGACTTGGGCCACGCCATATATAAAAACGGGGCTTCTTCAACCCGAGGACATTCTTGGATTGGCTTCGGAAAAGACAACAATGCATACTGTCAGAGACACCATTGCAAAGAGGAGAAGATACCTATACCCTGGCAGCTGCTCTAGCCTTTGTTGGAGAGCAGCAGAAAACACTGGCAGAGGTAAAAAAGAAACAAAAGGCAACCCCACCTCGAAGAAAGATACAAAGAGGAAAGTGTGGGTCAGGGAATGGTTAACCAGAAGGCACGAGTTTGGACAGTATGACAGTCTATTGACTGAACTCCACAAGGAAGATCCAAGGGGCTACAAAAATTACCTCAGAATCACACCTGACCGGTTTCAAGAGATGGTTGACAAGTTAACCCCCCGCACCTCCAGAAGCAGTCCACCTTCATGAGGAACTGCTTCAAGTTGGACACAAGCTTGCTGTCACCCTCCGCTTTTTAGCCACTGTAAATTTCTATCAAAGTCTGCAGTACAGCTTCAGGGTTTGAAGCAAGTACCATCTGCATGTTCATACCCGAGGTGTGTAAAGCCGTCATCGCGGTGTACAAGGACGAAGTGCTGCGCTGCCCCAAAACTGAAGAGGACTTGAAGGAAGTTGGCTGCCAGGTTCAGGCTCCAGATAGAATTACCACAACTGTCTGGGGGCTGTGGACGGAAAGCACATGGCCATAAAGAAGCCACGCAATGCTGGCTCTTACTACTACAATTACTAGGGCTTCCACAGCATTGTACTGATGGCAGTGGTAGATGCTACCTACAAGTTCCTCTATGTGGATATTGGGGCAGAGGGTGATGTGTCGGATGGAGGAACATGGAGCAACTGTTCTCTGCATGATGCTGTAGAAGACAACAGAGCTGGAGTGCCTCAACCAGAACCACTCCCTAATGATGGCCACCCAGTGCCCTATCACTTCGTTGGGGATGACGCCTTTACTCTCCGAATCTGGATGATGAGAACCATTCTCCCATCGGTCACAAGTCCTACGAGAACGCATATATAGCTACAGGTTGTCTCGTGCCCGACGTGTCGTGGAGAATACCTTTGTAATTTTTAGTCAAAGGTTCCCGTTGCTTCTTGACGACGATACAGCAGAACCCCGACACCATCAACCTGATCACCATGTGTGCCTGTGTCCTGCACAGCCTCGTCCTCATCAGATACCCATGCGCTTTGTCAGAAGTGGACTACGAAGATCCGGACACACATGCTCTGATCCCTGGTGGATGGAGGAACTGAGCAACACCTGCAGGGGCTGGTGCCTCTAGCCGGCCATCATACCCAGAAGGATGCAAAATGATCAGCGAGACTACCTTTCACATTACTACATGTCCCCTGCTGGTGCTTTCCCTTGGCAAGAAAAAATTGTAGTACCTCCATGAGCTGCATAGTTGTTCCATTTTTTTAAATAAAAGAAACGTATCTTTTTCGTGTGTTTTTTTGGTTGCCCTTTTATTTTTTTTAAATAAGAAAGCATTTTATTTACATGTACACAGTAGCCATCAAATATGTACAAGTATTACATTCCAATTATTTACAAATATGTACAAGTATTACATTCCAATTATTTACAAATATTTACAAGTATCTCAATCATTGTCCTTGCTGGTATTTCCCCCCCCCCCCCCTTTATTTTTTGGTTTATTTTTCTTTCCTTTTTATTAAGTGTTTTATTTTTTTTTCGTTTCCGTTTTTTCACTTTATTTAAAGGTTTTACAGAAAAATAAGTGTTTTGAAATAAGAAAATTTTTTTATTTACATTAAAACAGCAAACATACAAAAATTTTTTGGTTTATTTTTCTTTCTTTTTTATTATTTTTTTGTTTCCATTTTCTTTCTCTTATTTTTTCGTTTCCATTTTCTTTCTATTGGTTTTAAGGTTATAGAAATGTTTTGAAATAAGAAATCATTTTATTTACATTAAAAAATCAAACATAAAAAATTTTTGGGTTTGTTTTTTTTTTCCTTTTTATTATTTTTCGTTTCCATTTTCTTTCTCTTTATATTAAGGTTATAGAAATGTTTTGAAATAAGAATAAATTTTATTTACATTAAAACAGCAAACAAGATTTTTTTTGGTTTATTTTTCTTTCCTTTTTATTACTTTTTCGTTTCCATTTTCTTTCTCTTTATTTTAAGGTTATAGAAATGTTTTGAAATAAGAAATCATTTTATTTACACTAAAACAGCAAATACAAAATTTTTTTGGTTTATTTTTCTTTCTTTGTTATTATTTTTTCGTTTCCATTTTCTTTCTCTTTATTCTAAGGTTATAGAGAAAAATAAGTGTTTTGAAATAAGAAATCATTCTATTTACATTAAACAGCAAACATCAAACAAATTTTGGTTTAGTTTTCTTTCTTTGTTATTATTTTTTCGTTTCCATTTTCTTTCTTTTTATTTTAAGGTAATAGAGAAAAATTAGTGTTTTGAAATAAAAAAAATATTTTATTTACATTTAAACAGTAAACATCAAAATATTTTTGGTTTATTTTTCTTTCTTTGTTGTCATTTTTTCGTTTCTATTTTCTCTCTCAAGAAATAATTTTGTTTACATTAAAACAGCAAACATCAAAAAATTTTTGGTTTAATTTTCTTTCTTTGTTATTATTTTTTCGTTTCCATTTTCTTTCTTTTTATTTTAAGGTAATAGAGAAAAATAAGTGTTTTGAAATAAAAAAAAAAATATTCTATTTACATTAAAACAGCAAACATCAAATATGTACAAGTATCACAGTCCAATTATTTACAAATATTTACAAGTGTCTCATCAGTCAGTGTCCTTGTCCTTGGTGGTTGTGGTACTGCTGCGTGGGGATGCCTGCTGGACTGGTGGGGTGTTGAGTTCCTTGGAGGTGTAGAGGGAGGGTGACATGGCCTCTTCTAGGTTGCTCTCGAGGGTCCCCAGGGTCAGGACAGGGAAGCTGAGTGGTGTCAGAGGTGTCTTAAATGTGGATGACAGCGACAACAATGAAGGTGTTGGGGAAGGAGCCTGGACAAGGGTGGGTGACGATAATGAGGTTGATGGTGAAGGACCCTGGACAGGGGTGGCTGACGGTGGAGGTTGCATCCCTGGTTGCCACTCCGTTTTACGGGGCCAGGAAGACTAGCCTGAATACTGTGGTGACTGGGGCGGCATCCAGTTATGACTGGCTGGACAATGCTGCTGCTGCTGCTGCTGCTCTGGCTGTGCCTGCGAGGGTGCTGGTTGAGGTGGATGCCAGAACTGCTGCTGCTGAGGAGGCTGCCAAGGTTGCTACTGCTGTCGGGCCTGCCAAGGTTGCTGCTGCTGTGGGGGTTGCCAAGTTTGCTGCTGCTGTGGGCCTGGCCAGGTCACGAGTGGTTGTTGCTGTGGCTGCTGGAAGACCTGACGCCGCTGCCTGTAGCGGTGTACAAGGTTGAGGGACTCTATCTGGAACTCATGCCAGTAGTCCTCTGGGATGGCACACATGTGGCCTTCCAGCAGGCAAGCAAAATCGTGAACTATCTTCTGCTGGCCGGAAAACGAGGTCGCCAAGGATTCTGCTTTGGACATGATCTGAAACATACAAACATTGTATCAATATAGTACAGCATTTTAATGCGACAGATTGCACATTCTATGTCAAAAACAATGGATAAAACTGGAATAAAATCTACATGTAGACATTTGGATTCTCACATCTTTCACTACAGTATTGAAGTCCTTGTCGGACACCCAGGTGTCACTGGGTGTGGTGTGTATTCTTGTTGGGGTGGACCGCTTCCCTTGCCCTTGTCCTTTCAGGTGCTGGTAGATGCTTGGCTGTGGGAACCTGTGGACCTCATTTCATCATCGTCTCCGTCGCTGAGCGTCACTGCACCTGATTCTGAGCCAGGAAACTACTCACTGGAGACTGTCTCTCCCCAGACGATGTGTTGTATGAGGAAAGCCCACGTTTCCATGATGTGCTCCTCACGGCCACTCCTTTGGGCCTGGCCAGCTCCACTCTTCTTCTCCTTCTTCATAATCTTCCCCACCCTGGTCCTCAAGTTCTCGTAACGCTTCTTGCATTGGGCACCAGTGGCAGGAGGATCCAGCTGCTTTCCAAGTTTGTCCCACCGGCTGTTCTTGGCTACCGCGTTGATCCACTCCTTGTGCTTATTGTCAAACAGCATAGGGTTCTCCTTCACAAGGTCGGCCAACACAGTCTCCGCCTCTTCTGTCCAGGGGTAGTCAGGGATTTCTTTCTTCGACATCCAAACCCGCTTCTTCTGCTTCATACCGTCCTCACTGGATGCCTGACTCTAGCTTGTATCCTGCTGTG
>NC_090736.1:128011375-128021375 GCF_036898095.1 Palaemon carinicauda
TCTAAGTCACATTGAGGCCTAAGATGTCAAGATGATTGATTCCCATATCCCGTCTGAAGAAGAGGAATCTGAAAAAAAAAATGCCTCTGATTCTTTCCTTTCGGATTTAATTTTCACCCCTTGCCAATTATATACCTCTGAAGGAAGGTCTTGTGATGGGAGTGAAGGAGGCATGAATAAAAAACATTCTCCCGAAAAACTATTTTTATTTGGCAAACGCTACAGATATATATTTAGGCCCACAAATGGTCACATAAGGGTGACTATTGCAGTGAACATTTAACAGCTTTTGTCAACAAGGTTGGCATTGGCATAAAAGTTGACAATATAATAACGGTAATGAAAATAGAGTTGAAATTAATGTGTCACATTCAACAGCTATTGTCGTTTGAGCTGATGACTGTTAATGTGTGCACCGCTTAGAAGAGAAGGGAAAGGCAATTCTTTTATATTTATGTCTTTCTTGTTGCACGTCCATTAAATAGTAACCCCCTTAAAGTAGATATGTATATGAAGGAGAGTGACATGTTCTATAGAGTCGTGCTCTTCGCAGGTCGTCTTACAGGAGATATGCAGGATTTAGGTGGTCAATGCTAATTCAGTTCTCTTTTCCACGTATTTTGAGGAAGAGAGTTTTTTTGAGTACTATTGATGACAAGGAATGGGCCTGCGAGCATTGGTGAGCATGAAGACATGTGCTGCAATGTGTAAGTCTTTCAATACGAGCTGCTTTGCTAGGGGGTTGCAATTCTTGATGGTAGGGTTAAATTCCCCACAATGTGTCGTAGGCGCTGGAGATCAGCAGAGGAGGTGGTGAACGGAAAAAGATTCTGCAGGGATGACTAATGGATTGCTATATACCAGTTCAGCTGTTGAGACATCCATGGTGTTCTTTGGAGGGATAATCAGTCAGAGAAGGACCAAGGGAAGTTGTGGAAAACAGCTAGAGTTGGTGCAGCATGACATCAAAGCTGCTTTAAGGGTCCAATGGGGAAACACTCCTTCATTCCATTGCCTGCAGGGCTCTAAACAGTAGTCTGATGTAGGGTGATGCCGAGAGGATACCCTAATGATGACCACAATGGAGAGGTGAAAGTGGTACCCTATAAAAAATAATATGTTTTGGGATGCCGAATCTGGAGAGTAAGTCAGCAGCGCATAAGGCAAATGCTGCATCTTGCATGTTGGTGCCTGCAGGCTAATGAGTGAAGCGACTGATGACTGCAAAAAGGTAACGGTCTCCTTGTGACGTGGTTAGAGGGCTAGCCATGTCAACATGAATGTGTACAAAACAACGCTAAGGTTGTTGAAAAGTGTCTAAACTCTAATCAATGTGTCGATGCACCTTTGAAGTTTTTAAAGGAAGTACAGGTGTGACCCTAATTCTTGACTTTTTTAGTAATGCCATTCTAAATGAACTTTGAATCTATTACCTATGCATTAGGTTGGCGCAAGAGGTATGAGAAGTTATGGATCGATTGAAACACCTGTCGACTCATGGAGATAAGTATTCACTGGCACCGCCTACCATTACTGATGTCACAGAGGAGGGTAACATTTGAGTCATTAAGGATGACGTCCTCCCAATGGAAAGAAGTGAAGGATATTTTACAGGCTTAGTGCTTGGGGTCCTTTCGTTGTGCTTCTGCCAAGAACTTGTAATCCGTTCCAAGGTGGACAGCAGCCAGTGTGTTTCTTGAAAAGACGTTGTTGATGGGACTAGGTTTGACAATGATGTGTTGAATGGTGAGCTACAGTTGTATTAAAAAATAGCTGAGATGTTGGTGCTGGCAAGCAGACCAGACATCAGACTGTCGAGCAAAGGTAAGTACAGGGGGTATTGGATCTGTGTGAATAACAAATCATGTGCCCTCTAAGATGAATTTGGTGGCCCATCACTTATGCCCAGTAAGTGATGGACAGCGTAATACACCCAGTAGTTCATGGTCAAAGGTAACTTGGCCATTTGTCTACTGAAAGGCAAATGGGTGGGTTGATCTGTTGATCATTTGTTTGAGTGCTATCCCTACAGCGATGTTACTGGCATTGGTGGAGGGTAGGAGGAATGTATTTGGCATAGGAAAGGTGAAAGCAGTAGAAACTGTTAGGTCATTCTTTGGTTTGGGAAAGGTCATTTCTTAAAGGGAGCCTGGCTTCAAGTTTTTATTTCCGTAACCTTGTGGCATTCCTTGAGAGGGGCCATAATACCCGCAATGGCAGCCAAGAACTGGTGATAATAATTTCTCATCCCAAAGAACTCCTGCAATGCTTTGACAATCGAGGGAGTGTTGTGATGACCCCAGAATATCACTTCCTTGGTGCCAAAGTTACACTTTTTATACCCAACTATAAGGCTGTTCGGTGCTGGAGGTCGAAGATCATGTCTTTGTGACGTACTATAGATGGTCTTCTTTGAAGGGGGAGAATATCAGAATGTCACCTACATAACATACAAAAAAGGAGAGGTCCCCTAAGAGGGCCACCCATAATTCACTGATATGTGTCTCTTGCATTATAAAGGCTGAAGGAGGAGTAATGGATATTATATATGCTGTAGGGGTTAGTAATGCAGTCTTGGGAATGTCTTTTGGGTTTATGGGTACCTGATAATATCCCTAGAGGAGGTCATAGGTCAAAAATATTTTAATACTGTGAAGGTAGGTGGTGATGCTGGCAATGTAAGAAAGGAAGTAGATGTCTGTTTCTGTCTGTGTATTGAGACACATTTAATCTGTACAAGACATGGGGATCTATCCTTCTTCAGGATGATATTCATGGTCAATGACCATAGGCTTGAAGCCTTTTGACAAAGGCCCATGTCTCCTATTTTGGTGAATGCTCGTTTAGCAGCTGCGCAAATGTTCTTGGGCTAAACATCTAAATCTTGGAAATAATGCGGTACCGTGCTCTTAATATGATGAAACATACAGTTCTTGGTGGGAACTATGGGTGTTTGGCATAGGTCTGGGTCGAGGATATAGGGATATAAAATGAAGAATTGGTCATAGGCATCTTTAGTAATACTGACGTGGAGAGTAAAGTCGGAATGAGCAGGTGATAAAGGTCTGGACGAGTAAGAGCTGACATGGCCTATGCGTTGATGTACGATGTCAACCAGTTGGATATGGGAGAGGAATTCTGCATGATGAGAGGCAGTGTAACATTGGTGATAATGAAACTCCACTGGTACTGATTGCCTCCAAACGACACTGTCAACATGTCATAACCGTGCATGTGGATAGAATATCCTTTGTTGGCCACCAGGCAGACATCAGCAGTCTTCGAAATACGGATCGCACCCTTAAGAGGGAACGTTGTGGCAAAGAACAAACAGTAACAGTATCTATCATAAAGTACACATTACATCATGAATCATACAAAAAGAAGGGATTAGTTAATCATGTACCACATTTCTTAGCCCTAACCCCAAATCTGGGGTGGTAGTAGCTCAACTGAAGATGAAAGGTGTTATCCAGGGGCTGTTAAGGGTGTTGGTTGTGGTGCAGCCATGTGGTAGCATAGGTGGTAGTTGGCTGTCCATAGGGCATTAACTCTATTCATAAGGTGCTTCATGGGCAAGATGTCAACATTGAGAAGGCTGTTTGCACAGGCTTTGGCAGACACAATACCAAAAGGGCATGAATTAGGCTCGCTTTTCGAGGAGAGCCATCTACAGCAGGCTTGATAAAAGCAATACTGATAACTGTTTTCTGGGTTAATGTCTTCTTTTCATCCACTAAAGGATGTTGATAGAGCTGAAACAATATCTTTGCTACACAGGCAGCTAGCAAGAGTGAGTACTGTTCCAGGAGGTATGACTTGCGGGTATCATACAGTTCACATTGTATCGGGCGTCCTTTGGCTCCTAACCTCAATCAAAGATTTCTGTGAAGGGGGGATCGCCGAGAGGATGTAGCCTGCTTTACTGCTTGAGCGGATCATATCCTTGATGTGGAAATGAACCTCGGTGTACTGAAACCAGGCAAAAATGTTTCCACTGATGAAGGACGGTAATGTCACTGTGGCAGTATGGACAGATTGGTGTGGTGGATCCGGCAGACAAAACGGTAAGCTTGGAGATGGTCTGGCTGTTTGAGGCCCTCCATAGGTTACTACTGAGATGAGTGTAAAAGAAGCTTGAATAAGAGACGAGCTCCCAAATAACTAATTTTATTAAGCAAACAATGCAGATATATGTAGGCCTCCAAGGGGTCATATAAGAGTGACAATTGCATATGTCAATAAGGTTGATATTGACTTAAAAATTAATCACTCAATAATTGGGATTGGAATAGCGTTGAAATTAGCATATGTAGCATTCAATAGCTTATGTCGTTTGAGTTGACTGGAGGGAGATTGTAGTTATTATGAGCACTGCATAGAAGAAAATAGAAAGAGAGCATTCTTTCTCATTTGAATGAATGTTGCTTGCTATATATGCATTGTATTCTGTTCAAAGTTATGGTGTAGGTGGAAACTGGTCATAGGGAAACTATGAAGTTCACAAAGTGAGTTAATAAAAAAAAATCAAGAGGGAAACATTAAAGGTAATATCCTCAGGACTTGTGGGTAAATCCAAAAATCTCTAAGAATATACTAAATATCACATTTATATAACAAACCTTAAGGGAAACCAACCTCCTTTATAACCTGAATCTAGAGAGAAAAACTGAAGTCAAAATTCTTTAAATACCAAACCTAGAGGAAAACTAAAGATAATGTCGTTTATATCCAAAAAAATAAGTGAAAACTAAAACTAATGTCCTTTATATTCTAAAACTTGGGGGAAGCTAAAGGTATTGTGCTTTATATCCCAAACCTCAAGGAAAACTAAAGGCAATCTTCTTTATATCCCTCAGCTTGAGGCTAATCAAAGGTAGCGTGTTTTTATATTCCAAACCTCGAGGAAAATTAAATGTAACGCCCCTTGTAGGCTAGGAAAAAACTCGAGGACAAAGCAGGAGGTATGCTTTTTATACCTCATGAGAAAACAAAAGTAATCTACTTTATATTAAACAACAGCATAAGAAAGTGCCACTCATCCACGAAAAACTGTGCAAAATTTATCATTAGCACACACATACACACACACACACACACACACACACACACACACACACATATATATATATATATATATATATATATATATGTGTGTGTGTGTATATATATATATATATATATATATATATATATATATATATATATATATATATATATATATATATATGTATGTATGTATGTATATAACCCTCTCTGACTACGGACAGCAACCACAGTAGGGGCTGAAAACTTTCTCTAAGTGGATGGGGGTGGGAAATTTCCTCCTGCAGTGATCTGATGGAAGAGATCGTCAAAGCGTTCTGTGAAATATGAGAAACCTGTTGGTATGGCAATCTCTTCCATCAGATCACTGTGGGGTGGGGGGGGGGGTGGTTCTCCCACTTTTATCAGGTTTGAGAAAGTTTTCAATCATTTTGAGGCAGCTAATGATGTGGAAAGGATCTTTCCAAAACTCCTGTAGAGTGGCATTGGTACCTTCTGTGACCTCGAAACATTGCTGAAACATTGCTTTTGTGTACATCTTAAAACTGTAGATCACCAGCTGATCAATGAGTTGGGGTATTTGAGTGGTGTTGGGCAGCAGGAACTTAATTCTAATGAATTTAAACTCCATCATTAGATTATTTCAGTGGCTGGAGGATATAGGCTGGAGCATAAGTACCAAGCATTATAGTGGAAAATTCTTTACAAAGTACTTTTCGACCTCAGAGCTAAAAGCGTCATTGACTCATTCTACAAAAAAGGTATGAGTCACCCAAGCCTTGTTTTGACCTCCACATAACATTTAGTGGCTTCTTTATGCACCCTGTAATTTTTAAAGGCCTGTGGATTCTCTGAGTGATACACCAGGGGAGGTTAGATGGTCTTTCATAGGCTTATGACTGGAAATTGCCTTTTCTTCTGTTGTAATGAAGGTCCACCTTAGCATCATCTTCCAAAACAGGCAGTAGGTTGGCCAGGGCACCAGCCTCCCGTAGAGATACTACTGCTAGAGAGTTATGGGGTCCTTTGACTGGCCAGACAGTAGTAAATTGGATCCTTCTCTCTGGTTACGGTTCTTTCCCTTTGCCTACTTATACACCAAATAGTCTGGCCTATTTTTTACAGATTCTCCTCTGTCCTCATACACCTGACAACACCACCAATATTTTTTCTTCACCCAAGGGGTTCACTAATGCACTGCAATTGTTCAGTGGGTACTTTCCTCTTGGTAAGGGTAAAAGAGACTCTTTAGCAATGGTAAGCAGCTCTTCTAGGAGAAGGGCACTCCAAAATCAAACAATTGTTCTCTAGTTTTGGATAGTGCTATAGCCTCTGTACCATGGTCTTCCACTGTCTTGGGTTAGAGTTATCTTGCTTGATGGTACACTCGGACACTCTATTCTATCTAATTTCTCTTCCTCTTGTTTTGTTAAAGTTTTTATAATTTATATAGGAAATATTTATTTTAATGTTGTTACTGTTCTTAGTATATTATTTTTCCTTGTTTCCTTTCCTCACTGGGCTATTTTCCCTGTTGGGGCCCCTGGGCTTATAGCATCCTGCTTTTCCAACTAGGGTTGTAGCTTAGCATATAACATATATATATATATATATATATATATATATATATATATATATATATATATATATATATATATATATATACATATATATATATATATATATATATATATATATATATATATATATATATATATATATATATATATATATATATATATGCATAAGGACAACGTCCTACAACGCTTGCGGCAATATTATCATCATTGCTTGTCCTTGCATCGGGCCATTAGGGCCGCCTTCAGGGACTGATGGCTCCTTTCAGCCCTGCCATTGGCTGCGGGGTTGTAGGCAGTTGTGCTGTGCAGGTTGGTCTCCATCAAGGACATGACTGAAAATAATGTCTTTGATTCATTTGGGATTCTTAGTTTAAGAATTATCTATGATAATTATATCAATTTCATAACTAATGCAAAATTACAATCGATTCCTCATTGTAAAGCTTCATATAGCCTAAAAAGATAAGTTCCTTCCACTTTCCTTTTTCTTTTTTCTTTTTTCAGTTTTAACACCGAAATCACCAACGAGGGTCTACATTCTTTTTGAGGTCGCACACCTTGATAAGAAATGTATTGAGTAAGAATTGCTAAGCTTCTCTGATATATGAAAAGCTTTGTAGTCATTTTCAACAAGAGGATTCATTGTTTTAGGCATGGGGAAATCCATGAAACAAAACATGTAGAGTATACTTTTTGATGGTTTAGCAATTTTTTTTAAGTTTTCATAATATTGATTGGATTATACTTCTCTGTCCTTTCTGTTACAGAATGTTATGCTATTTAAACGTCATATGTAAATTTAGTAATTATTTTTAATAAAGAAAACCACTGTATCAGCATCATTGAAAATCTTAATAGCTTCGTTTACCTAAGTTTTCCATTAAGTAGAGATGAAAACGAGCGTTCACTTAAGTTTTCTATGAGGAAAATAAGAAAACGGGCGTTTAACTTAGTTTTCAATGATAATGAAAAGAAAATAGGTAATTTACCAGTCTTCTATGAAGAAATTAAGAAAACGGATGTTCCCAAGTAACGTCAATATTTCATACACAACAGAAAATAAGTTTATGGGAATATATTTTGTTTTGCCTGGTGTTATTTTTCTTGGCTTCTAATTCCAGCATTAATTCGACTCCCAAAAAAATTACATTCTACGATTTTGACGACTTGTTTACATCTTTGTCTTAAATCTTTTTAGAAAACCTTGTGTTTCACCCCTAATGAAGATGAAGATATTAAGTGATTCAAAGTAATTTCCCATTTATGTGTTACGGTGTTTCTTTGAGGGTCGTCATTTCCTCCGTGGGTAAGCTTCCTTTTGTGTGAAGGGCCTATTAATTCCTATTCATTTGGCTTTAGGCATATTCTACGTAAAACATGAAATCGTCCATACATCTTTTTGTAACAAATCTACAGGAAATAGACTAGGATTTTTATGAACAGTTTCCTTGAAAACTAAATTCATTGCAACATAGTCAACTTGGATATAAGTGTGTTACTGTCTGTTCAATTATTACGTTTGTTTCTACCCCAATACTACATACCACCAGAATACTAATGATTTATAAATAATTTAGTAAGGCTGTTATTATTTCCTAATAATATACATTGTGCATCAAAATCTGTCAATATATTGCTATATCTGACATTGAGGATTTACTTACTCAATTATATTTAATAATTGCAATTGCAAAGTAATATTGATATATGAATATTTCCCTGGTGGCTCGCCACAAACCATGAAAGTGGTCATTGATATAATCGGAAGTTATAATACCAGTCAAAGCCAATATATTCTTGGTAATATATACTAGAAAACTATTGTATATGGTGAGAATCTGCTTTATTTTTAGTGTGTTAAGACAACCCTTTAAAATTTCAATCACGTACAGTAAATATGGTGAAAATAAAATGGTGATATATTCATCCTGATAAACAAAAAGCGATTGGAATTATTCAGCCTATTCCAATGAGCCAATCAGACATAACTTTCTGATCAAATTTACTAAGTTATTAATGGTAGATTTATTCCATAAATGAAATTAGGATCCACACTAAAAAGAAATTAAAGTGACTGCCCATAACTAAAACATCTCTTACACCTTCCATAGAGGTGTTCCGTGCCGTTTGGAGTCTACCATTATATGATAGGGGAAATTGTCGAATAATGATAGTAATGATTATGATAATAATAATAATGATAATAATAATAATAATAATGATAATAATAATAATAATAATAATAATAATAATAATAATAATAATAATAATAATAATAATAATAATAATGATATTATTAATAATCACAATAAAAATAATAATAATAATAAAAATAATATAAATATTAACAATAATTATTACTATTATGATAGTAATAATAATGATAATAATAGCAATAATAATAATAACAATAATAATAATAATTATGACATGATACAGATAGCCCCATGTATATGTATGTATATATATATATATATATATATATATATATATATATATATATATATATATATATATATATGTATATATATATATATATACATATATATACATATATATATATATATATATATATATATATATATATATATGTATATATATATATATATACATATATATATATATACATATATATATATATATATATATATATATATATATATATATATATATATATATATATATATATATATATATATATATATGTGTGTGTGTGTGTGTGTGTACATTATATATATATATATATAATTTATTCATGTATATATATATATATATATATATATATATATTATATATATATATATATATATATATATATATATATATATATATATATATATATATATATATATATATATATATTTATGTGTGTGTGTGTATGTGCGCGCATTCTCACACGTGTGTGTGTGTGTATGAATGTGATTGTGTATGTGCGCGCGCGTGTGTGTGCGTGCGTGTGTGCGTGTGTTGAGTATGTTAAAATGAAAATCAATACGATATCGAGTTCTTTTGAAATAAATTTCAAACTCGCATTGGGATGGAACTTGTCATTTCAAACGACGGCGAGTTAAGTTTAATTACCAATCACCCCAGCAGAGGCACTAACAGAATAATCAGGGTTAATCCACACAGTTCGCCAAACAAAAATCAGCTTACAGTACATAACTAGTTCACATAAGACCTAGCCTAATGGTTAGAAAAGGTTAGAGTTAGTCAACATGGTTAAGATATGTTGGATTAGGATGTTTAGGTAAATATTTTACGCTCTGCGTTTTGGTGTTTACAATATAGCATTGTTTCATGATTTAACTTCGACGCATTTCTTTAATAAACATATACCAAACTTTTTAGTATCACTAATAGATCACAAAAAT
>NC_090736.1:128028875-128043875 GCF_036898095.1 Palaemon carinicauda
CTGGTGTATCTCGAGTAGATAGGGTTAGGAACGAAGTGGTGAGAGTAAGAACGGGTGTAAGAAATGAGTTAGCGGCTAGAGTGGATATGAATGTGTTGAGGTGGTTTGGCCATGTTGAGAGAATGGAAAATGGCTGTCTGCTAAAGAAGGTGATGAATGCAAAAGTTGATGGGAGAAGTACAAGAGGGTTGGGTGGATGGATGGAGTGAAGAAAGCTCTGGGTGATAGGAGGATAGATGTGAGAGAGGCAAGAGAGCGTGCTAGAAATAGGGATGAATGGCGAGCGATTATGACGCAGTTCCGGTAGGCCCTGCTGCTTCCTCCGATGCCTTAGATGATCGCGGAGTTAGCAGCAGTAGGGGATTCAGCATTATGAAGCTTCATCTGTGGTGGATAACGGGGGAGGATGGGCTGTGGCACACTAGCAGTACCAGCTGAACTTGGTTGAGTCCCTTGTCCGGCTGGGAGGAACGTAGAGAGTAGAGTCCCTTTTTTCGTTTTTGTTTCATTTGTTGATGTCGGCTACCCCCAAAAATTGGGGGAAGTGCCTTGATATATATATATATATATATATATATATATATATATATATATATATATATATATATATATATATATATATATATATATATATAAATTTACATATATATATATATATATATATATATATATATATATATATATATATATACATATATATATATGGGTGTGTGTGCTTTTATATGAATATATACGTATATATATATATATATATATATATATATATATATATATATATATATATATATATATATATATATATATATATATATATATGGGTGTGTGTGTGCTTTTATATAAATATATATATATATATATATATATATATATATATATATATATATATATATATATGTGTGTGTATATATATATATATATATATATATATATATATATATATATATATATATATAAATATATATATATATACATATATCTATATCTATATATATATACATATACATATATATGTATATATATACATATATATATATAGAGAGAGAGAGAGAGATATATGTATATATATATATATATATATATATATATATATATATATATATATATATATATATATATATGTATATATATAAATATATATATATATATATATATATGTGTGTGTGTGTGTGTGTGTGTGTGTGTCTGATTGTGGTATAGTAATTGACTGGTGATCGCCAGAAACGGGTTCGCGTAACCCTCAAACTTATTAGTTCCTTTGGTCTCTGCATACTCACCATCCTTCTTATCTAAGGATGGGGGATGGGAGCCCTTAGGTGTATCTGCTGAGTCATAGGCAGCTGTTGCCTGGTCCTCCCTGCTCCTAGCTTTGATGGAGAGGGTTGTTAGCCGCTAATCATATGTATATATGGTCAGACTCTAGGGCATTGCCACTTTCCCTTGCCTCTGCTATTCATGATTTGGGTTTAAACTGTTTAAAAAAAATGGTGTTATATTACGAACATATATCTGTTATTTGTAGTGAAGTTTTGGGACATGCAGCTGCAAGGAGAAAGCTAGGGATATTTAATGATACTCGGAATACTATAAAAAAGCAAAAAAGCTATCGAGGAAGTAATGAAAATCACAAGGTAGAGAATGACTGGAGAGGCTATATAGGCAAGAAAGCAGATGAGGCTGACAAAGCTATGAATTCCGTGAGTGACTTTGGTTAAAGAATAGCTCATAAAATTATCAATGAAATCTCCACGTGGCCAAAAAATGATAAGCATATAGCAATCAAAAAGAGAGATGAAGAAAAGCAACGTTAATTGGAACACTGCAGTGAGGTCATGCATAGGAGATATGGAGGGGATAATTGATTGATATACCTGAAGGTGAGGAAGACCTTAATGTGCCCATGAATAATTTCAGTGTGGTTGAAGTCGAAGCTATCATTAAAAACTCAAGAGATGGAAAGCCCCTGGATAAGAAGGAATAAATGTTGAGATGACTCGACCGGGAATGACGGGACTCCCAGAATACTTATATGATTATTTTGTATAATTTGGCCGCAAGAGAAAAAACCTGATGAATGAGATCTAGGAGTGTTAGTGAAAATATAAAAAAAAAAATAACTGACTGAGCGCAATGACTATATAGGCATCAGTTGTATTAAAAGATATGGTATGCTTATTCTAAAGAGACTAGAGAGAGTGATCGATAAAAACCTGAGAAATGAATTAACAGGATTTAGAAAAAAAAATTATGTCTAATTGACCAAATTATGATTTTAGGATATGTTATACAGCACTATGCAGAATATAGAAATCCAAATTTGATGGAATTTGTGGACTATGAAAAATCTTTTCATAGTGTACACCGGCCAATTATGTGGAGAATCCTAAATTATGTAAGTTTGATTAAGTCTGTTCAAGAGCATAGCAAGTGCAAAATTAAAGTTAGTGGAGTCCTATCAAATGTATTTCCAATGAACACTTAGTTGGGTCATTTTCATAAGTTCCGTGACCACTGAGAGCGGAGATACTTTTCTCATTGGATTTTACTTTTTGGAGGGATTAAAGAGATATTTAGCCCCCATGCGTCTGTCAAAAGTGTGGGCATAACTTTTGAAAGCCCTGTATTAAAAAATGGCTGCCAGCTCCAGTTCAAAAAATTAACTTTTTCCTGGTTTGGCTTAGAGTGCTGTACAAAATAAGTTTTTTTATTTTTTTGGCATGGGAAATTCATTTCTAATGTTATTTTATTGATTTGACTTGTTTTTCATATTCAAATTCACTAAGACCGCTGATTTTGAGAACTAAGCGCTCAATTTTGCTAGGTCATTACAGACCTTTTAAAGTAGGTTGTAATGAAAGATATTTTTTGTGATGAATTATTTTATTAATGATAGAAGTAAAAGTAAAGACACAAAAATCACTTTACAACAAAACCAAGGTTAATGGTTGAAACACGTTGAAACACAAGGAAATATCAAACAATAAATTGGAATTCACTAGCAAATGTACACCACTGAATCAATTGTTCTATGTCAATCATGGGACTTTTATACTTCTGAATTTGTTGAATCCCCAGACTCACTCATCTCACTGTCAGATTCACTTTCCTCTGAAGAGTCAGGAAGCATGAGCTGTTGGGGCAAGGGGGGATGTGTGTAGCGTACTGGTCGGCATTTTTCATTCACAAGTTCCCAGCTATGACCAATAGGGGATGGATGGTCAAACAAGTTGTAGTGTAGTTAGCAATATGTGATATAGTTTGTCCTTTCAACATGAGGATTCAAGGAGTCGTCATCAGGTGGGAGGCTGATCGTACTATTCTTCATTTTCGCCACTTGGAAGCCCTTGCTTGCCCGCAAGGGCCATTTGCACTTTCACCATAGATACAGGACAGTAAAAAGGTCTTCATATCAGCTCTGATACTATCCCCAAGTCGATGCTTTCACCGCCTCCTTCACCTTCTTCTTTCCATGGCCATAGAACCCTGACGTATGATCACTGCCAGTGATCACATGGAGAGGGATAATGATCTATGAGACTTCTTCTGGTAGCATGTCACGGCAGTTGATAAGGATATGCTTGCGTTTGATAAGTAGATCACCAGGGAGTTGCTATGAGAGATATGCTGCTTGAATATACACATCTTTATCTTCACTGTCAAGTACAACTGCCTCATTAAAGTTCCCAGTCCTGAGCTTGGCATAGGCAGAGCACATCATTGTGTCTGCCTCTGGATATCTGAAAATAAAGTCTGTGTTTACCACACCAGTGCTCAAATTAGTTGCTCTTTTTCCCTCACATTAGATTATTCCACAACACATCATAGAAGCTTGTGCTTGCAGCTGTTCCCTGAGGAGCTTTTGCAGTCTGATCTTGTTCCCTGATCTGACCATAAGTTGGTTAAACTCAACAGCTCCTGGGAATGCGTCTGTGGGCTTTGGAAAAACGTTTGGAATATGTGCATGTTTTACTGCCCTTCGATCGTGCTCATCATCCTTGATGCTGAAAAAAAGGTCATACTTGTCGTTGATAAAAATGATGTAAGGATTTGCATTGGCATAGCGTGAGAAAATTATCTTGCAGATCTTTTCTAGATAGTCCTTCCAGCAGTACTTTGAGCCATCTCGCGTCTTTGCCTCACGGTCCTCGGGTGTGGAAGTGGCTAGCCACCAGATCATACTTATGTCGACAATGCTGATGTAGTTTTCTGGTTCTTGAACAACTGGGTCAAGGTTAAACTGATCCAAGAGCTTGCTCTTCATTGTTTTGCGCATTGACCCATCTACATTGTACGGAGACAAGCACTCCTCATTCACTCTCCCCTCAAGGGCTGACTCAAGTGGGAGCATGCCTGATCCTTCTGCAAGGTCCACCAGGGACGCCAGACCCGACCTCTCCATCTGAGCCACCTGCTGGTGCACATACTTTTTCACTGGCAAAGCTTTGCCTTTTATTCTTGTGGATGGTTGCAGTTAGAGGCTGTGTCTTTGTGAATATGTGCTCGTTCAGGAGAGTTTCAACCTGATCTTAGCCATCTTGTAAAGCAGTGTTGAAGTCTTGTACTAGCTGTGGAGAAGCAACCAGACCAGACTGCAGTGACCTCAGTGAAGATGATGAGTTATGAAATGGGTCAGCACTAAATTCTTTCATGCAGTACTGTAGATCCTGAACTGCTTGATCATCCTTCTTCATCCTTGCTGGTTGAGACTCAACATGTTTCCTGTTGTGACGCTCACATTTGACATTCTGCTTCGCTGCAGCCTTCACTCTGGCCACATTGTTTACATACCTCATTGTAGAGAACAGTTGCTTCTCATTTTGCAAAAGTCAAAGCCATCCTTGTTTCAACTTAAGAGTTCAGATTCATGGTTGTTTCGATCTAGAGGTCAAGTGGTTGACAGGAGTAGGGTAGACCTGTCATAGACTGGGCAAAGTGGTTGTTAAAGAATTCCTTTTGCTCATTTGACAAAGAAGACAACATTGTCCCGTAATCTGACAGCCACCTTCCATAATCATGGTTGTTGTATGCCATCAGTCCAGGCAACATGTTGTATGTTAAGGATATGCACTCTTGTCCATTTCTGGCATGGCACGCATCAAGATTCTGTACAAGAGGTTCTGACATCTCTATGAATGAAAGCCAAAAGTTCCCCATGTTGGTACCAGGTTTCTCATAAACTCTATTGATCAAAGTCTTTATGTCATCGTCATTTTCAAGGTCAGAGTGAGCTTCGTGAAGTGCCTCTTGTGCTTTGGTGAGTGCGTTACGCAGAATATCCAGCTTCTCTTTCACATTTTCTGACAGTTCCTCATACTCATAATGTCTCTTAGCGGAAGGTGGATAGGAGCCTCTCTCCAAGCTATGATGCAGCGCTCACCACGCTTGTAATGTTTGCCTTGTAGTGCTTGGTCCACAGATCCATCCATCACCACTCCTGCTGATACCAGAGTGTCTGCCATCCCAGACCCCCTGAATCTCTTATATATAGCATGCATGTACGACATCTGTTGGTGGAAAGCACCAATGATTGGGGTGCTATTCTTAAACCATTTAGATTCTCTGCCTTGAGTTGGACAATTGTCTTATAGGTGGGCAGATCTCCAACGAGAAAGAAGAATGGGATTTTCTTCTTGCTCATTGTTTTCACTAGCTTTGTCATGATATCATGTATCACTGATTAGCTTAGGGGTTCATCATAGGTGGTGTGAAAGTAGGTCTTGCTCTTGTTGGGTGGTGGGCAGTGGCAGGATTGGGCACCACTGTATGCTGGAACTCATTCCTCATGTGGTAGGGGTCTTGTACCGTCATTGTTGTGCGGGACAATGCATGTATAACAGAGCGAGCACATTGCGGAGCTGTGCCATTCACTGGTGGGTTTACCCAGGCACAAAAGGGTGGCTCGCTGGTACTGCCAGGGGAGCATCTGCATTGTTGAACATGTGTGATCTCTCCACATTTTCTTGTCAGCTGTTTAGAGATCTGCTTCTTGGCAAACCTGGCAGAAGGTACTTCATTGGTTTCCTTTCGTAGCTTTCTGTCTGCACGAACATGACATTAGTTCTGTGAGCGCCTACTACACTGCCTGTCATAGTATCCAACTTGAAGTCGTTGTTGTCAGCAATGACAACGGCCAGCTTGGTGTCTGCGATCTCTGGTGGGCAGGTACATCCTTAAGTGCCCAGTGGTCATAGAGGAGAAGTCCATCTGAGTAGCTGATGCAGACACCACACTTATGAAGTGTGTCCACCAGGTCTTTGCTCCCTTTCATACCATGAACAGTGATGCCAAGGTTAACTGCAGCTGAGGTGTGCTGTCCAGTGACGTGGTATGTGATTATGGAGGCTAGGCTGAGTGTGGCAGGACTGAGATCAACAATTTTTATTGTAGGTTGTTTTAACAAAGTCATCAACTGCAGTAGTTGCTCACATACCTCTTCAGCTTCTTTGAGATGGTCAATGCGAGGTGGCCATGGGACAGTGTGTCTTTGATCTTCTTTTACAGGCGTGATGCTAGGTTTTGAATGAGCTGCTCATCAGTGATGCCAAGAGACAACATAGCAGCCTCAATATAGTCACCGCCTCCTGCAGTGTCATACACCCATGGACTCTTGTTCTTTGCATTTCCTTCTTGGAAACCAATTTTGTCCTGATACTCATTTAGGAGCAGACATTTGATGTACGACGACTTAACTTTGCCCACCCGATAACCATAGTCACTGACAATACGTTTGTAGTCTGTTAAAAAGAGACTACAAAGAACGGATCTCATGCTCAGCAAAGATGAAGGTGTCCACGTGTCTCAAGAACAAATTGTTCACCTCTGACATAGGCATATTCTCAAGATGCATTCCTTCACTCTGTTCAAACTTCAGGTGGCTTACATACTTTCTCCAGCAGTTATGGTGCTACAAAATGCCTGTTGCAAAAGGTTCTGAAGTACTGATGTGGGCTCGACAAATCGTGAGAGACGATCCCGCTACTCTTCATCTTCTATTAAAACTGTGGCGTTTGAAGGAGAGCCATGCCAAGTAGGTGTTTATTCTGAACATCTTGCCCTTTGCTCTATTTGGATACTCCGTGTCCTCACCCCTCAGACACCATATACATTTTGTTTTCTCAATGAGTGATCCACCCACAGAAGAATGCAGGTGCTCAGCAGGCAATAGTCCCTCTGTCTCTTAGCGGGGTGAATTTGAATATGAAAAACAGGTCAAATCAATAAAATAATATCAGAAATGAATTTCCAATGCCAGATAACCCTATAAAACCTATTTAGTACACCACTCTAAGACAAACCAGGAAAAAGTTGATTTTTTGAACTGGCGACGCCGGCCATTTTGAATTCAGGGCTCTCAAAAGTTATGCCCACATTTTTGACAGGGGCATGGGGGCTAAATTTTTTATTTTATCCCTCCAAAAAGTCAAATTCAATGTGAAAAGTACCTCCGCTCTCGGTGGTCACTGAACTTATGAAAATGACCCAATAAGTGGAGTACTCCAAGGGAAAATATTGTCCCCTATGTAGTTTATCCTCCTTATGGATTTTGTGATATATAGAACACTTGGGGATGGTGGAAAAGGATTTGAATTGATTGGTAATAGGAAATTAGCTAACCTAGAATACGTTAATGACGCTGCCCTTATTACCAGAACACCATAGGATTTTCTGGCCATGCTTACTAGAATGCATGACATATCCCATGAGGTGAGGCTGGCCAGTCAAAGGACTCATTAACTCGAAAGCAGTACTACCTCAACGGGTGGCTGGTGCCCTGGCCAACCTACTACCTACAAATATTACAAGAGATTAAGTCGCGTGTATAGGTAGCCAATCGGTTTATTTTTAGCTCTGGTTTAACACTGTAGGTCTATTTGTGTATCCTATGAAGGATACTAATAGGTTAGGTGTAGGTTTATTAAAAATACGGAAGTTAAAGCGTTAAACAATGCTCTATTATAAACATAAAAAAAAAAACATAATGCAGAAGACTTACATAAACAGCTTAATCCTGCATTCATTATGCATGTTGACTAGCCATAAGATTGGCTAATCTTGTAGGCTGGTCCTTACATAAATTATCCATGTAAGCTGATCTTTATATATATATATATATATATATATATATATATATATATATATATATATATATATATATATATATATATATATATATATATATATATATATATATATATATACATATATATATATATATATATATATATATATATATATATATATATATATATATGTGTGTGTGTGTGTGTGTGTGTCTGTGTTTGTGTGTGTGTGTGTATGTGCATGTGTGTGTTTTTTTCCGAGTTCACATTACACTCAAAGTCAATATCACTCTAGAAATTAGAATTTTTATATCATAAACTTATACAGTACTCTGTTTGAGATTGAAATATTGATATTACTTGGAAACGTGTTTTTACTGAATTTCTTCATAGAAAACTCAAGTAAATGTCCGTTTTCCTCTCTTTATCATAGAAAACTAAGAACATTTGTTTTCTTCTTTATCATAGAAAACTGAGGTAAACGTTCGTTTTCTTCTTTATCACAGAAAACTAAGGTAATCGGTCCTTTTGGTCTCTTTATCATAGAAAACTAAGGTAAAGGCCCGTTTTCTCTTTTACTTATAGAAAACCTATGTCAAAGCTCATTTTCATATCTTTCTCATGGAATACTCCGGTAAATGGATCTAATAAGGTTTGCATTGATGTTGATATAGCGTTTTTTATAGAAAAATAAATACTGCTCTTAGAATCAACGTTTAAACAACTACAACTAAACATGAAAAGACAGAGAAGCATGACGCACCTAATATGATGAAAATTTAATAACAAATTGGCTAAAGCATTTCATTTTATTTAAGGTTGGATTCGTCTTTTATCTATGACATGTGGATTCTTCCTTGGCGCTGATTCAGCAATTACAAAAAGGATTAGTCATTAACTATGACCAAAGCAACTAGGGATCCAGTCCCGTTGTAAGCCCCCGGAAGCTGACACAATTTTGGGCTATTTTAGGGCCATTTTCATGATTTTAAAAACATTTTCATTTCATAATTAAATATTATAGGGTGAAAATATATTATGTAGTAACAGCATCCCGATAAAAATATATTAAACATTTCAACGGTAACCTCTACAATCACTTTTACTGCATTGCTATGCATTTCCGGAAAACTTCATCAGCTGACTACCTCCGGGTCATATCTGTAATCATTGGAGCGCCTGTATCCTTCCGTTCAACTATCAACCTACAACAATTCTTTACTCGACTTCTAGCAACTTGATTCTTATAGAAAACACATTTTCCATATCTCTAGCCCTGATAGTGAATTTTTAAAACTTGAGAGAGAGAGAGAGAGAGAGAGAGAGAGAGAGAGAGAGAGAGAGAGAGAGAGAGAGAGAGAGAGAGAAAGAGAGAGAGAGAGAGAGAAGAAGAAGAAGAAGAAGAATGATTTTAATCTCCATATCCTATAGTACATTATTCTTTTAGCAACTACTGAATGGAAGTTGTTGATTATTTTGTTTTAATTTCATCAAAGTTTGAAGGTTTCCATAAAATCCAAGCTTTATTTCATGAAACGTTTTTAATCTCCCCATATTAGAAATTTCCCCCAAAGAAAAGCATGTTTTTTATTTCTGTGAAAAAGCTTCCTTTTTTCGTTTCATCTTCCTCCGTCCTATCTACTGTACTGTTTTATTTTTGTTATAAAAATACAACAAAGACTACCATATTACAATCAGAAACGATAAACTTATTGAACAGTTATAGAATTATAGCGTTTTCATGCACGTAGATGTTTTAATCATAGCATATTTCAATATTAAAAATGATAATGAACAAAAATCGTAGCAACCAAATAGTAATCTCATATAAATTTCTATTTTCAATGCATAGGAGTTCTGCTCCTGATACAGAACCAAAGTTAACCGATAAAACAGCAAAAATAATTATCAGAGTTAACTGAGAATTGATCTTCTTTCACAAATAAATTTAATTATTGCATGGCAAGTGTTCCCACACGTGGTTAATCTCATTGAAAAAGTCATATCCAAATAATATCAACAAAACAAACAAAACTGTTAAGTCTAGCTACAGGACTATGTACACCAACAGATCATGAATAAACACAAAATCACGAATGATACTGGTATTTACACATGACGTTTATAAATACATATAAAATGGGGAGAGGGGGCAATTGGAATTAACAGCAGTATTAAATAAAAAATCATTTGTATCTATAATAAATTCCTAGAATATTAGACCTTATATATATATATATATATATATATATATATATATATATATATATATATATATATATATATATATATATATATATATATATATATATTATACTGTATGGATACCGGGTCTGACCACCTAAAATATACATTATACTATATGGATCCCGGGTCTGAGCACCCAAAATATATTATACTATATTGATCCTGGGTCTGAGCACCCAAAATATATTATATGATATGGCTGTCTGTTCTGGGTACTAACAAAATATATTATACTATGATTCATGACTGGGAACCAAACATATATACTACGACTGGCAAGTTCATTAACCTCTTGAATTCCAAATTACCTTGTTTGCTTTTACATTAAAACTGTTACACTTTAAAGCATTAATACACGAATTCCGAGACCGTTAAATAACTCCCAGACAGCAATATATTAAACACTGAATATCCAAAGGTCTCTTAAGTACACTTAAAACCAAACTGGGTAATTACTCTTAAGTATCATTAAACCGTATTTAACTCGCCCTGTGGTTCTTAACAGGAATCAAGCGGAATCTGGCTCTAAATAATGATAATTGGAATAACACACTTTACAAAAATAAATATATTCTATATAAATTACAACACTTTGAAAAGAATTCACATAACAAGAATAGTCACTGGAAAAAATTAATTCTGAATAAAACTTAGAACAAGACAAAAATGTTACGATCTGAAATTTATAATAACTAGACTTGAACTATTATATCTGAATAAACCTTAGTCTAAGAAAATTAATAATGCAATTATAATTATACAAAAAATCGAAATAAATGCGATAATACAATGTTCCTGTTTGACACTTAATAAATCACGTTACAACACTATCTTCCCTACAGGGCCGTTTGAAAAAAAACGTTATACAATGCCAACACTTAGCCTAGTAAAATAAATGCAAAATCACCTTTCAGTCTTGCGTATTTTGGCACACAATTTGCTTTGGGGCACAGAGTCGCTTAGGAGAGGACACAGTAGCGTAATGAACACTTTCGATAGTACACTGGGTTATTTGCGAGAAAGAGGGAGAGGGGAAGAAGGCTATATCAGGCTGCGGTTCTAACTCGATCTTTATGTCTGTCTCTCTTTGACACTAACCCAACCTTGGGTCACCTATATATGAAATTTTGGCTAATTCCAGATGCTTCCAGGATCAAGTTCTGGTAGCGTGGTGGAACTGTGCCAAGCGTCAAAGTTGCCAATCATTATTCTCCCAAATGCTGTGCGTACGCTACACCAGACGGCTCTCTTAGTCAGGTAGCTCCACCCACCCTTTGTCCCTGAAGTAAAAAAAAGATAGCATCCTCTCACCGGCCTTTCACGAACCTTCGAAAGCACGTGATAAAGAACATTCCAAAGCACATGTTCTGAAATTCTCTCTCAAACATGACGCAATACATCATGAAATATAAAAGAACATTACCTGAGACCTTGTTCCTATCTCGCATGAATCCTTCAACAATTTCAAATAGACAATGGAAGACTTCGTAGCAAACATATGTGAAATAAAAAGTTAATTCTTGAAAAATAACATAAAATGACGTGCGTTGACTTGAATGAAAAATACAATGAAATTCACGACTAAAGTCTTTAGTAATTTATATAAAATACTTTCACGACTAAAGTCTTTAGTAATTTATATAAAATACTTTCACGACTAAAGTCTTCAGTAATTTATATAAAATACTTAAATCTACATGAGAGGGGCTCATTTTATGGGCTGGGTATCATCTCTCCAATGCACAAATGAAAACAATATAAATAAATATCGATAAAATTATTAATAAACTACTATATTTACTCTACACTAGCCCAGCTTTGTAAGTATATATATATATATATATATATATATATATATATATATATATATATATATATATATATATATATATATATATATATATATATACATATATATATATATATATATATATATATATATATATATATATATATATATATATATATATATATATATATATATATATAGATATATATTACAGTGAGAAGTAATCTAAGCAAAAGTAGGGTAGATCTAGTTTTAAAAAGGATAATGAACACTCTTGTGATAAGATAAAAAATCTTTTAAGTTTACCTTAGCATTACAAAAAAAGTACTCCCACCTACATAATAAATTAAAGCAAGTAAAGAAGAAATGAATAGTAATTAATCAAAATTTGTATTTGAATCAACACAAGAGGCATGCGGAAAAGTATAAAAAAAAATATGAAATAGAATTAGCAGGACTATCCAACTTAATAAGCAAACTAAAAACCCAAGACATTCGTAAAAATGATAAAACCAAAATTTGGGAAACACTAAAGAAAGCAAGAAACACCAAGTTAATGAAAAGAAGATATGGATATTTGCTTTAAATGATGTAAATGGAAATATTATCAACAAAAGAGATGGGGTGATAGAAATTGTAGAGGATTTCTATATGAAGCTCTACAATAGTAATATAAAAAACACATGAGATGTAAATAAAGCATTAAAAGGCAAGAAAATAAGAAAAGCAAAGGTAGAAGATGGCTTAACAATAGATTTCATAACAGATGGGGGAGTTTTCATAACAGTAAAACTGGCAGAAATTTACATAAAATGTCTACTGGAATACTCTATACCTAAAGCTTTATCATTATATCAATTCACAAAAAAGGGAGACACAAAAGACCTGAAAAATTACCACCCAGTACGTTTACTCACAGTAATGTATAAAATATTTACAAAAATTAAATTAGGACGAATAGAAAGAAAGCTAGACTTTAATCAGCCAAGAGAGCAGTCAAGTTTCTAAAACGGATATTTAATAACTGACCATATCCATGTACAGTAATTTACCAACAAACAGAAAAACCAACATAATATGTATGTATGTTTTATCGGGATTCCTGCAAGAAAAGCATGGGCTATATGATTAATAATAGCATTAAGCTTAGTCAGATGTTAGACTAGGGAAGATTGTGTTAATCTCTGTTAAATTTATGGCATTTAGATTCGCGAATTATTACATTGCAATTCATATTTGCAATATATCAAAATGGGGATCCTTAATAGACTGCAGTATGACGAATATCTTTGCTACAAATAGTTCACATGTTATGGTGCAAAACCAGAATGGTTTAGCCTAAATAGGGATTGATCTAAAATCAGTTAGTCGTTATGCATAAGGCATAAGATTTTTCATAACTCTCATAATCCTTTGTATCCAGATTTTCCCGGACAGTATCACCCTATTCGTAATACAAGGCATGCAGTTAAATCTGATAGTCATGCCTTCTACATCATGATTCTCAATACTACACAGTAGTCTAGAAGCTTTATTCCAGCTGCGACAAATTGTGGAGTGTTATTCTCAATCGGGCAGTTGAATCGGTAGAACTTCAAAAGTTCTAACTTGCAGCAAATGTTTTTATGTTTAACAGACTAACATAAATCTCTTTTTATTGAACATGTATGATAGATCGATTTTAATGTTATTGTTCTTTTTAAAATATTATATTCTAATTAATGATTGATTCTCTTGTGGTTTACAGTACTTATTTCTTTAGTTCCTTTCCTCACTGGGGTATTTTTCCTTGCTGGAGCCCTTAGACTTAGAGCATCCCTCTTTTTCAACTAGCGTTGTATCTTAGCTAATAATAATAATAATAATAATAATAATAATAATAATAATAATAATAATAATAATAATAATAATAATGATAATAATAATAATTACAAGGTTAATACCTGTACCTGATATCTTATTTTTAGACAAATACATGAACCATAAATGTTTCCGCCTCGGTATCTTATGTTTTATGCATTTGTGACCATGATTATTGGGGAAAGCCACCCATTTAAGAGTTTTTGGATCCTTATATAAAGTCAATTATGGGGTACCGAAGTGGGAAACCGGCGTTTTTTTAAGTGGGGAAATGCCAAAAAGAAGGAATTTTTAGCAATAATAATGGTCAGAAATGCAAAATAAAGCCAAGATAACCAGATAGAAAAATATATAGTTCATAGAATTGGCAGAAAATTAAAGTATCATAACTCTCTATGATTCATATCACGTCCTTTTAATGGTTTTTGCTCCGCCATGACTCGTTACACTCACAAAATTAACAGTAAATCACTGCCCCTGTGCTCTTGGAAACGGCAAACATTGAATTGTCCTCGCAAACCCCAAGGGTAATTATTTTGGCAATCTGCTTGTAAAATTCTAAGGTTTTTTTGCTGCGATGATGCTCCCTGTGCTAAAAAAAATAATCGTCATATCACTGATCCTATGTTTTGGCAACCGGTACATGTTGAACTGCGCTCGCAAGCCCCCTGGGTTATCTTTTCAGCGATATGCTTTTCAAATTCTATGTTTTTTGCTGCAACGTGGCTCGCTGCACTCGAAAAATTAACATCACATCACTGTTCCTATGTTCAGGCAAGAGGTACATGTCGAACTGCACTCACAAGCTCCTTGGATCATTATTTTTAGGATATATTTTTAACTTCAAATAGTTTTGCTCCGACGTGGATTGATGCGCTCACAAAATATACATTACATCAGTGCTCTTATGATCTGGCAATTGTTACATGTTGAGCTGTGCTCACAAGTTTCTTGGGTCATTATTTCGGGGATATTTTTTTTTATTTTCATATGAGCAACAATCTTTATACACTGAGTGGAGAGCGTTTTCATCATAATCAATTGCCG
>NC_090736.1:128048875-128063875 GCF_036898095.1 Palaemon carinicauda
TCAACACAATATTTAATAAGATAATAACAGGAAAGTATAGGTTTAAAGTAAAAAAATTCACAAACCATCCCCATTTTACAAACATATTTTGATACAATTTTTTTCTAAGAAACAGAAAAAATAGTATCATGCTTTCATTGCTTTCATCGACCAAAGGATTACTGAATATAATAGCTAACATTCCCCCCCAAAAGAAATTTTTCTCGACCAAGTACCGATCTTGTAAAGAGTGAGGCTATTTTTATCCCTGGTTCTGTGGTAGTATTTATGGTATAGTTTTAGACTTACGGGATTACTGAAATCCAATTCGATAAGCTTCAGGCTCGAGGAACAGAGAGGAACACATGCGGGAGCAGTCAGTTCTCACATTTTGTTTCCCTTGTATCTTCAAAATACATAGAAATTTGTCTGCTAAAATAAGCTTTATAAGATTTTATACATTGCATTGTCTACTCATTATATAAATCAATCATGACATTCGATAAATTCAAGTAAAAATGAATATATAAATATCTAAGAGAGCTATAATTACCATATTCATTACCATAAAATAGTCAGCAAGGCATTGGTATGATACATTACATCTGAGAGACAAACAAAATTGCACTATTGATCTACTATAGGTTTTGAAAAATGGCACAGAAAATCATGCCTTGACACTTATCATTTTATAATATCTATCAGATAACATTTGCACATAACAAAATGACAACGAGAATACGCTGGCTGTACAGACTAGCAAATCGGTAGAAAAAGTCAGTTTCAATCTTGGGTTTCTATCCAGGCAGGAGTGGATACCTCTTTAATTATGTGGTACTGAGACACTGGTACATGGGAGTACAGCATTATCCAAAAATGCAGCAATGTACCTACACCCAATAATTCAACTACACTCGCACTATCACTTAAGCTATTGATCAATAAGTTACGTCCTAACTTGGGCTGAGAGCTGCTTATAGGTGGTCATTTGTCCTAAGACTGTTATGTTATATCTCAACTGGTCCAACATCAGTATTCTTGGAGCTACATCCATCCATGATAGATACCTTCTTCCATATAGCATCAGGAGACCATCCAGACATACGCTCCATAATGTGGCACTAATTGAGATGCAGCTGATTCCCGTTCAACGTCTCCACGATGTTTGAACATGGCTTCTAACAACTGGATGGCGAATTCACAAGGACTTGCGGACCTGGATAGAACGCTGACCTTTTGGGATTCACTCGGCAATCCTGGTCAAGGTTTCAACTTTCTTGATGGGCCCCTAGTGCATGATCGGTGCCACAATGCTGGCTCGTCAGGTATTCCAGGATATAGCTTTTCTATCAATCAATAACATCATTAGGGATTGGAAGGTCCTAGTTATTGTAGTAATGTCAATGTTCAGCCCATTTTCTGAACCACCTATAACGTGTTCTTCACTATACTGACCCTCCTCTTAGCAAACCCATTATCCTGGACATACTGAGGAGAGAGAGTATGGTGCTGGAATATACACTTGTCGGTGAAAGTCCAGAATTTGTGGGACTTTACCAGTATACATCATTTTGGCTCTCCAAACATGACCAAAACCTGTTTCATGTAAGTGATAGTTCCCTTGCTGCTACTCTACTGGAGCCTCCCATTAAGCCAACAAAAGGAACCATGTGAGCTGGTGTACCACCAGGGAGTACTCCTTTCCATTAAGCTTGAAGAGAGCAAGAGGCCAAAGTGTGCCATTCATATGGAAGGAATTCCTTGTGAATCGGCGACTCTTTCGTCTAACTTCTAGTATCTTGCTGACAGATGGTACAGCAAGCCTCATAATCTTCGATGTCTCAAACTGCATGTTCCAGTCCACGCTTGTGTTGACAGAGGCGACAATTGTCACGTCTTAGATGCCATGTGTGCAGACTTTGCTAGTATTGTAGACTTCATTAACTCCAAGATAATCACCACATCTGGTGAAGCAATTAACAATAATAATCTAAACAAGTCTGTAACGATTACAAGATGTTGATCATCCTTTCAGTCCTAGGTTTTGATTTGGAAAATCCGGCACATTAGTTCCGTATGCGTTTAGCCTGTTAAGCGTGACTTAATTACTACCTGACCATTTCACGTTATGTAACATAAATAGCTATTTCCTTAAAGATTGAAATTATAAGACAAAAATGAGTAAAACCTGTAAATTTTACCCATCCAAGGTATACAATTAAGGTCTCCTAACATTTAATTGCCATAAAACAATTAATTTAGTTTTACTAGAGCTGAACTCATTTTTATAGTTCAAAATATCTTTTCTTAATACAAATTAAGTTCAAATTACAAATTAGTAAAAAACACGAAAATCAGATGGATGTCTTCAATAAACTTCTTCAATCATACGTCAGAGATATTTTCTTTTTATTTTCATAAAACGCATAAAGCATCATATATGTTCAATAAGTTGTCAGAAAGAATACACCCACAGTACCTGGTAGTCTTTGATTAGACTGTAGAATCCCAAATTAGAATGTGGACCTGTTTGAGTGTCAAAACACAAAAAAATAAATTATATTTGTGTCTGTCAGGATATAAGACGGTTATATAATATGTACAGACCTTTATTAGGCTTTTTAAGAGTCTAGTCACAGTGATATGAAGGTTAATAAGCCTTTGTCAATTCCTAGAAATAAAGCAGCCAGGAATAATAGAAAAGTGAATTTTTATGCAAGTGACAGTGAAAAATAAAGAGAATTTGTAAAAGTTAACGGTTAAGGAGGGCTGTAAGAAATAAGAATAATATCATTATTAGAGATGTAAATGTAAATGAGTGAAAACAAAGGTAATGGGGTCGAATATGGTACGGTACTTGCATAGATTTTATCTAGTGCTCGAATATTGTAAGGTTTTATTGAAAAACAATAATGTGAAATATCAGTATATCATACTATGATACAAGTTATACAGTATATGCTTTATTATATTTGATCAGGTTTATTGTAATTAATCACGACCTTCAGCGTTAAGTATTGGATTGGAAATCGGTGATAATTATTAGTTTAGTTAGTTAAAGTAATTAATTACTAGGTGGCTGATTTTTTTTTTAATTTGACTGTAGAGCATACCACATTTTTTTAATCATTCAGTATTTTTCTTAATTATACAAACTTGAGACCTTTATTAGGAGGAGTACGACTTGAGCAAAGCTGGAAACGAGCTAGTGGTAGTTAGTAGTAGTATCTGTTAGGTAGAACCCGGCAACCCACCAGGTAGCCTTCACTTTTACCTCATCCTAGGACTTGTAGGGTACCTTCAATGTCTCACATTTGTAGAAAAATAGAAACTGATTAAAACAATTATGATTGGTTCCTATACATAATACAAACCCTCGACCTTTATTACAAGACTCATCCTAAAGAGAGGCGGAGGCACCTAAAACCAATCCGGCTGGTTTAATGACCCGGGAAATGTCAATGCACTTTGGTCATGGAGGAAGAGCAAAAGTGATGACTAGTGTCAATCTCCTAACAACCTGAGCATGGAAATGTCACAGGTTTTTAGGTTGGGACTATTAGGCATTCATGTAGGAACCAATATCCGTAAGGATATTATCCGAATGTATGTCTATATGAGGAATGGTTAGCATACATTCGATCCATCACAACCCCCCCCCCCCCCCTCCCTCCTCTATTCTGGAACGATGGGGGTGAAACTTTATCACAAAACTTTCTCCTTCTACTCCCCAATTTATTACTTTTGTTTCTTTAAAGCATCTAAGGGTCCCGCTATTGTTTCCAAACCCCTTATGAATTTACAGTAATAATCAGCGAGCCCAAGAAACCCAACTAATTCCTTAGGATTACGCGGCCTGAGGAACTCTTTAATAGCATCTACTTTACAGGGGTAAGGTCGAATACTTTCTGGGGGTTATTACTTGACCTAAGAATTGGAGCTGCTTATAGAACATTGGCACTTTGAGAAATTACAAATTTTGTTATGTTCTTCTATGATTATGGTATTGTCCTGATAAAAAAAAAAGAACTTCATGACCAAATGAGGGAGACAACACTACCATCAATACTCTAATAAAATGACTGGGAGTATTCTTAATTCTGAAAGGAAGAAAATCAAACTGAAATAGTTGGCTGCTGGCTAAAAATGCCGTTTTGCATTTACTGCCTTCCTGAATGGGTATATTATAGTTCCCAGAATTAAAATTGATAGTTTTAAAATATTTACTATCCCGTACCTTTATGAGTATTTCTTCGATCGAGGGCAATGGAAATACATTGTCATTAGTGACTGCATTTAACTTCCTATAATCAATAAACAATCACACGCATTGATTTTATCTGGATCTCTATCAACGTATTCCGCTACCACACGTCAATATCAAGGAAATGGAATTGATGCAAAGAGAGTAGCATCATCTGCATATGCAACAAGCTTGTTTCCAGGCCAAATCTCATATCATGCGTAAAGAGTATGAAACTATTGAGCCGAAAACACTACCAGGGGAGCAAAAAATATAACGTTCTCATTGTCGATATGGTGCTCATTAAAAACTACTTTGTAGTCTTTTATCTAAAAATTCAATAATGATAGCAAGAAAGGACCCAAATACTCCCATTAGTTTAACTTTGAAAATAAGAGCCTTATGATTAACATGGTCAAAAGGCACCACCAAAATCAAGGCTAATCATACAAACTTCCTGAACACTATTAAGTGATTTCTGTATAATATTAGGAAATGAAAGAAGGGCATCACATGTTCCAAGGACCTTGCAAAGGTCGAAGTTTAAAGTTTTTCCCCAGTTTTATACTATTTTAAGTCAAGCAAAGTATCGAGTCTACATTTTTATATCTCTTTAAAGCTTGACATATATTAGAGGTGATTAAGGGACTAGGTGTAAGAATTTTTGGCTCCTAACAACTTTTGGAAGAAAAAAAAACGGCCATCTATAATTCAGTCCCCCTTCAGGATTAAAAACGTCACATGTTCATCCGAGACCAAACTACGTTGCAGGATTTATGACCACGTTTGGCATATAGCCAGGCTGCAGCAATATCACCGCGTTTTTTCCCCTACGACCATAACTGTGACTCGATTTCCATTATGTCATAATCACTAAAGAAATCACGGTCAATTATATGAAAATAATTCGATGGAAATTTTCTCCCTTCCACCAGCCTTTATCATATATCTTTTTTTTTTTTATATTTCATGAAGATAATGATTAATTTTCCACTTGGACTTTTGCTTTGAATTACAAATCTCCAAGTTCTTCCTCGTTCTATAAGATGCATGATGTCGTCAGCATCTTATCATCCATAAATATATTTTTTGGGGGGCAGGGGTTCTGAAAAAAAGGTACCATTCTCTTTAAACAAGAAGGTCAAAATGTAAATGAAAGCGAGAATCAGAAAAATAAAAAAATTCACAAAACCTTTCTCCATTAGACTTGTATATATCAAAAGGACAAAGAAGATATATGGCATTAGGTTCTTGAAAAATTGCCAAATGATTTAGCCTTGAGACAAATTGTCAAAAACAACACACCCTACTGATGACAGAAGAAAAAATAACCTTGAATAAGACGAAGGAACTAAACAGTATATATGTGCAAAAATTGCAAGAAAAACATACCAGTAGGATGATAAATGCTTTGACATCCATAAATACATATCCAAGAACTGGAAAAAGTCATATGCGTTGTAGCAGTGAATTATACTATTCCATTTTGTTTAGAAAATGCCAATAAGGAAAAAGATCACATTTGTAGTTGAAGAGAATAGTCATATAACAATTGTCGTACCTATGTAAGTATCATTAAAACCCATTAACGCCTGACCTACTATATATAGTAGTACAATTGCTAGGACAAATTACACCCCAAATTTTTACGTTTTTCTTATTTTTTTGCATATTCCTGACTTATTTTCAATCTAATCAATAATATAAACAGGAGTTTTTCTTTGAAGTATCCATATTTTTCGACTTTTTGACAAAATACCAAAAATATGGAGAATGTTTTTATATATTCACATTTTTAATTTGAGCTCATGGTTACACAAGTTCATTAAACATCTTTATACTGATACATATCATGACACTGAAAACCATGAATCAATTCATATATCAGAAATTGAGATAGCAATTGAAGCATAAATATTACAGGCTATTTTTCATTACCTACTATATATAGTAGGTCAGGCAGATATGAAGCCAAAATATGGACCAGACAGGAAAAATCTTAGAAAAGTATCACCCTTAAGCAAATTGGTTGTTTCTTCGTTAGAGTAAACTGCTTGTTCGCTATTTTCTGGTCCTTGGATGCATACCTCGTCGCTGGTGAAGTGACTTTCCAGCTAACAATGCCTCGGTAATTTCAAACTTTCAGTTCCCTGTTACTATCCAAGCATTCTCATACTCTCAGGATACCACACATTATCAAGTCGCCGCTTATACTGGTCTTTGGATGCTGATGTTGGAGTCGAACTCGTTGCTAAGGCAATGTCACATGATAGATTTGAAGAAATATTAGGGTTTCTGTCTTCCACTGATAATCAGGCACTAAACAAGGATGACAAACTGGCAAAAATCCGACCTCTAATGAATCATTTGAACACAGAATTTGCCATTGCTTACCCTATGGATCAACATATATCACTTGATGAAGCAATGATAGAATATTTTGGTAGGCATGGATGCAAACAGTGCATTCGGAATAAACCTGTGAGATTTGGATTTAAAGCTTGGTGCCTCAATTTTCCACTTGAATATTTAGCTATGTTTGATGTATACCAAGGGACAGCCTTCGGGTTGAATCGTCACTATGAAGAAAGGTTTGGAAAAGGTGGGGACACTTTGATGATTTTATTTGAAAAACTACCACGTCATATCAAAGATATACCAGTGAGGTTTTACTTCGACAACTACTTAACAAGTTTACCTTTAGTAAATCACCTACAAGAGATAAACTATGGAGCAACTGGAACAATAAGGGACAACAGAATGCCAAAGACTTGTCCTATAAACTCCACAAATGAAATGAAGAAGGTTCCTCGAGGAGATACGGATGTTGTTGTGGATAATATTCACAAGATCTTGTTGGTACGCTGGAAGGATAATGCAGTAGTTTCAGTGGTATCAAATATTTCTCCTGTTTATCCTCTGAAAAGTGTATCTCGATGGTCACCAAAGGACAAAAAGAAAATTAGTGTAAGTCTACCTTATCTCATCGGGGATTACAACAGGCACATGGGTGGCACTGATAGGATGGACCAAAACATCAATTGTTACCGTATATCCATTAGAATGAAAAAGTAGTGGTGGCCTATATTTTCTTGGGTAATTGATGCAACGATTCAGAACTACTGGCTTCTCCAACCTGTTGATGAAAGCAAACTTCCACTGTTGGCATTCAAGCACTACATTGCAAGGACATACCCTCAGCAGGCAGAACCACGTGTGGGAATAGGCCGGCCAAGACGGTCATCTCGGGTTATTCCAGATATACGTTATGACAATATTGGTCACCTCGTCGAACCCCTTGGAAAACAGGCGTGGAAATGTGCTCTATCCTCTTGCAAAACTCGTCCTCCGCAAGAGTGTATGAAGTGTGGAGTTCCATTGTGTGTGAGATGCTTTGTTAAATATCATCGTCGTGCTCTTTAGAATACTGCTAATTATAGTATCTGGTTTGTTATTGTGTGATATCACAGAATTTATCTCAAAATTTAACCAATAATGAAGTTTCTCTAAAGCATGAACCAGTTTTATTTCTATTTTATTCTACAGTATCACAATTTTCTGTTAGACATTTCACTTGTAGAAGTAAGAATTATTATCCATTTCACATATTCAAATACTGTCAGCACGTGCAAAAGTAATAGGGCTTACAAATACAACAAATTTTAGCAGTAAACTGCAATATTTCTTTGTGTTATTCCGTAATAAACGCATTATTATTGAGTGTCTTGTTTCTAATACATCCTCCTTGTAATGAAAAAATACCAATAAAATTTTATTATAGAAAATAGTCTCCTCAATAAAAATGTGTTCCCCTTATCCGCCTAACCTACTATATATAGTAGGTCCTATATATGGACAAATACTATGAAAAAAAACATCAAATATATGATAATACCATATAAATATACATATTAAACTTAAATAATGAAAAAAATTAAGAAACAAAAATTCAGGCAGTAATGGGTTAATGAAAAAATTTAATTAAAAGAATGAGTATATATTCGGATTCCCCAAGAAAAAAAGGGGAAAACTACACTGTTGTCAATCAAAAAAATAAAAAGAAAAAGAGAATGATTGATGAACTGAAACTTATTTGAATCTATTTTATTCATGGATTATTTGATCAAGGGTTTTCTCTTTTCAAGGGAACCGTGATAACTAGGATCAGCTGATCAAATCCGTCCATAAAAACATTTATATCAAGAGAGAAATGTATGATAGTTTCTTCCCTATATCCCTTCAAAATAAAAATAATTCTATCAATAAATATTCCAGTGCTTCTCTGGCTCGAGGGTACATTTGGGCACAATATTCCATCTTATTTATCTTCCTCTAGTTTTCTTAAAGTTTTGTATAGTTTATATAGGAAATACTAATTTTAATGTTACTGTTTTTAAAATTTTTTCTTGTTTCCTTTCCTCATTTGCCTATTTTCCCTGTTGGACCCCTGGGCTTATAGCATCCAGCTTTTCCAACTGGGGTTGTAGCTTAGCAAGTAATGATAATGATAATATGTTTATTCCCAAGTGAATACTTTCCGCTTGTAGCATCATAATATCACAACTAGGATTGATAATTGACTTTTAATAATAATAATAATAATAATAATAATAATAATAATAATAATAATAATAATAATAATAATAATAATTTATGCCTAGTGGGAGACCTTAGGCTTATAACATATATTAGTCCAACTAGGATTGCAGATTAGCTTATAATAATATCACCATCTCCTCCTACACCTATTGACGCAAAGGGCCTCGGTTAGATTTCACCAGTCGTCTCTATCTTCAGCTTTTAAATCATTGCTTCTCCATCCATCATCTGCTACTTCGTGTTTCATAGCCCAGCTGAACGTTTGGTGAACTAATCTCTCTTAGGGAGTGCGAAGAGCATGCCCAAACCATCTCCATCTACTCCTCATCATGATCTCATCCACATATGGCACTCAAGTAATCTCTCTTATAGTTTCATTTCTAATCCTGTCTTGCTATTTAACTCACAATATCCTTCTGAGGCATAGTTCTCATACTACTATTGAGTATCACAACAGCGCCATATCCAAGATGACGAACATTCGTTGTAGCATTGAGCATGGTGCTACAGATACAGTACCTCGGGAGGGATACTGTGAAGGTCTTTTCTTTTAGAAAAGAAGGGTGGGTACATCAGGACGACATGGCCATCTCACCCCAAAATAGATTTTTCGCTTCGCTCAAAATCCGTTTTTTGGGCTCAAGCCATGTCGTCCTGATGGAAGCGTACCAGAGCATTGGTGTATCTGTAGATTTTCATCAGTGCCTTAACCTTGGGAAACATTTCTATGGTCATTTGGACCAATTGAGACAAATGACGTTACCGTTATCCGTCATCATCACTAATCATAAATGATGTTAGTGCTTCCTGTACCTTACAGGGAATTCATTTTAGACAGTAGAAAAGGGGCCTCAAGTTTAGCATATGTTGTATGAACAAACATAAGTATAAACTGAATATACAAACCGTCTCAGAGTTTGTATATATTGCCGAATCAATACCAGTGTCTCTTATATCTATTATTTGAGAGTATACAATTATATGAAGAATACTTACTTTAGTAAGCCAAAGAACTCTGGCATTTTACACATACAATTGTTGTGCGAATTAGGACGCAATTACATTCTAATAGACATTTATTCCTAATAAATGACTAAATAACTTAACCAGTAAAATGAATGTAGCATGATAACGGAATTATACACGTAACATATACCGAAGTTATATTTTTTTCTTGAAAAGGAAAGAAATGATGAGTGCCACTCTCTGATTGAAGAAAATTTATAAGATAATTTTTCTTCGTAAATTCTGTATCGGTTGCATTCTATCAACACTGAGTACTGCGTACACACGGCACTAGTGCTATTTGTATAATTCCACACCTGTGATTTTGAACAGAGTTAGTGTCACCATGGTAACACTCATTCAAAAGGAGGTCACACTAAAAGTGATGAACCCTCGCCCCTTAATTGACAGTCCCAGTCAATTAACTGTTCATCGCAGAATTAGACGACAGGTTTTAATACGCTACCTGCCACCACCACATAATGCTTTAGTTCATGGACCTTCTTAGCATAGTGTTAGTAAAACACTCTGGATGATTTCCATCTGGTGAATGAACGAAGACGCTCAAAGTCCATATACTGAAAGAAGTTCAGTGATAAAACAATTTTTCTCGGATCATGACCTGCGGGAGTACTGTCACGATCTGGTCTACGAATAAAGTAGGGGAGCTTCACCCACAGTTGTTTTAGGGATAAGTTTGATCCAGAGGTTTCTCCTTTAAAGAGCTGTCCTCCCCTGAAGTCTGGAGTTCTGCGAAGATAGACCTTTAGATACTCTACAGGACATAGAGACATCTTCCTTCAGAGGGCAGATTCTCCAGGGACCCCACCTCCTAGTGGGTAGCTTGTTCTTAGCGAGAAAGGTTGGATCTGGAAAGAGATTCAGTCCTCCCGCTTCTGTGAACTGAATGTGGCTCTCTTCTCTAGGTAGAGACACTATTTCACTAACTCTAGCCCCAGAGGCTATAGCGAACATACAAATAACCTTTTGGGTTAGATCATTAAGGGAACAATCTTCATTGTTCATAGATGAGGCATAATGTAGGACCTTGTCCAAAGACCATGAGATGGGCTTCGGTGGTGGTGCAGGCCTAAGCCTTGCACATGACTTTGGAATCTTATTAAAGATTCCATTCGACAGATCTATTTGAAAGGCATATAGAAGAGGTTTAGTCAAGGCTGATTTGCACGTAGTTATCGTGTTGGCCGCCAGGCCTTGATTATGAAGGTGGACAAAGAAGGACAGACAGATATTCATTGAAATTTCTTTCGGTCCTTTTGCTTTAACAAAAGCAACCCACTTTTTCCAAGAAGACTCATATTGTCTTCTCGTTGACTTAGTCTTGTTTTCTTCTAAGAATTCTATATTGCCTTCTGAGATCCCAAATCTTTTCCTAACCGCTAGGGCAAGGAAATCATGAAATGAAAGGTTTGGGTTCTCTGAGATAAAACAAAGGCAATTAATTTCTGAACCTTCTGAAATAGTCCTGGGTTCAGAACTAGGGCCAGCCTCAAGCTTCAGTTCCTTCGCTAAAGAGGACAGATTGCTCTTGGGCTACTTAGGAGCCAATACAGCTACTCCCCCTTGGAAGGATCTCAGCATGTTGAGGACCTTCAGCAGGTGATTGGATGGGATGAACCAGGATCTCTGAGTCCATCCCTTCTATATTAGACACATGCTGTCTGTTAACTTCACTAGAGGGTCCTCGTATGGGGTTACATATCGAGGTAGTTTCTTAAAGACACTCGTGATGAAAAAGGTCGATCTGCAGTTCTGGGACTTGATCCCATCTTTGGAGGGAATAGGTCTGCATCTGTGGACCATTCTAACTCTATCGGCTTGAGCCGAAATAGAGCATCCACTGTCACCTTGTGGATAGATTGTATATGAACTGCTGACAGGTGCCATCCCTTTAAGTAAGGGATGGTTAATGTCATCTAGACTGTATGAGACGTTTTCTAGCATTGTCGACTGCGACATCTCATTATCGCTTCGGTGTCCCAGATCAGTCGAAGGAAGTCTGATCTGCGTGGAGAGAGTTTCCCCACTCATGACAGGACCAACATGGTCTTGGGACTTTCATGCTTTGACCTTTGTTAGAGAGGCAATTAAGGAAGGATCTATATTGGTCTTTTTACATCTCTTCAGGTGTTTGATGCACATCTTCTCCAGACTCTTGACGCATCTTTCAGCTGTGATGTTAGCACTGGGTCTGTCACTATTGCGAACTGGAGAGAGTTCAGAACTCCTCCCTGTTAGCGTCTTGGAAATCTGACTGAGTACCGAAGTCTCTTGACAGACCTCGCAATTTCCTTTTATATTCCCAAGGGAAAGGAGAGTTGGTGTGACCACAGGCTTCAATGATTTTTCAGCCATTGAAACCTTTGAGCTGGAGAGAATCTAGACTTCTTGAAGCTTATCTTGCATCCGCGATGCTCTGAGAACCGGTTCATCTCCTTGGATGCTCATAGACCAGCCACTTCGGGTGCTGCCCACCCCAGCCTCTCGTCCAGGTGCATTGTTGCCTGAACCATTTCTAGACTTGGTTTTTGCGTGACTAAATCTAGTCTGACACGTATCTTTCCTAGGATATACGTTACCTTCTGTAACTTGAATCCTAGATAGGAGGGGATGGGGTGATTGACTGGAAGTTGCAAAAAGGACACTTTTCAGGTCTGACAAGACTACAAACACCTCTTTTTGAAACAGGGTCCATATGTTCAAAAGGATTAACATTCTGAACTCGCTGTTTTATTTGAACTTGTTGAGTGGCGACAAGTCCAGAATGACTCTGAGATTTCTTGAGTACTTCCAGTGAACACCAAACAGCCTTCCCAGGAATACGATGGACTATTGTTTCCTTACCACCTGTATGCTCTAGAGCTCTCAGGTATATTCCTCCAGGAGGGTTTTGGATTGTAGGAGGAGTTAAGGAAATGATGGTGGAGACATTTTTACTTCTGTAGTCCCATCTTGATTAGGCCTTGGATCCAAGGATCGAAGGTCCAACGATCCTGAAGGAACCTCCCTCCTACCAAATGCATCTCTATGCTTCGAATGATCAGTAGGATTAAATTTTTGACCACCTGCCTGTGGCATCACGGTCGCTGTAGCCATGAGATATATTTTCGGACTTTCCGGTCTTCCTTTTAGGTTGGGGACCCACAACCGTGGAAGCCTTTCTCTTTGAAAGGATGCCCCACTTTTGGAGAAGACCTACGTTCTCCGTGGTGGCATTCTTAATCACTTTCCTAACTACCTCGTCTGGGAAGAGGTCTTTTCCCCAGATGTTGGTAGATATTAGCTTCCTTGTTTCATATTTCACTGTTGCAGCAGCGAACACAAACTCCCTATATGCTCTCCTAACCTTCATAAAGGCATAAAGGTCTTTCACTAAGGTAGCCATATGCATTTTGGCTAAGACCATGAGCATGTCTGGGGTATTTTGATGGATTGAACATAACTCTATGTAGGGATTCGGAAATAATATTGCAGGGAGCATGAAACATGCAAGTATTATGACCGTAAAAAAACTTACTCTTGAACTTGCAGAAGACTGCCGCACAAGTCATCTGGTGTTCCTCCTGTAAAGAGAGGAGAACAGAATGAGTATATAATTGATTATCTCACTGATAGTCAATATGCAAAGTTATCTTTTAACAAAACAGCTTAGGATAATAAGCTATAAAGGGATAGTAAGAGACCCATACTCGTGTATCCCCTGCAGCCTGTTACCTCCCCTCAGTATTAACTATAAGGAGATTCCTCTACCAAGGTAACTCTAACTAAAAGGGTTCTGACCCCTATGGGTAGATAAGTGTATAAGTCACTGTCCCTTTTTATTCTTAACACTGGGGTAAGGATTGAAAAAATACTATTCTTTCAATATAGGAGCGGTACCAGCAGAAGCTTGCCAATGGTACCCAAGATATGGTAGAAATAACTGCTGCATAATCATACTATAGTTTTCTATTTGCAGCATATGCTATGTTGCAAATTACTGGCTACTGTATAATTATATATAATGTAGTTCATCTAGCGTGCTGCCTTTGTGGCAAGCATCTGATGGCACGGTCCAGCTGGCATGACGCCAACTGGACTAAGAAAAATAGAAGACATATATTTGTGCATCCGTCCCAACCTATTTGCTATGACCTCCCTTAAAAAATTAAATCATAGAGTTTCCTGATCATGGAGACTCAAGATAAGAGTTCTACCCTTTAAGGGTTAGGAGTGTAACACCCCAACACGTGAAATATTTAATATTGTAAGGTAATCTAAAAACTGATTTCTAATCAGAATTTTGAAGAAGTTATATTCTTTCAATATAGGATTTGGCTCAGCAAATACCTGGGTAGGGATACCCAAGATGTATTGGAAATAACTACTAGTATAATATATACAGTAGTTTTTCTATCTGCAGTATATCCTATACTACAAATGTACTGACTACCTGTATAAACATATACTATAGAATAGCCAGCATGTCGGCGGCATTTCCAGTTCTTGCCGGCACATCCAGCATGATAGCTAGAAGAGAGAGAGATAGCATGGAGTGAAGGCTACCTATTACTGTGTATGTATACAGTAATTAAGGATGTAAAGTCTAATTTTACTGACTTTCTCCAGATATAAGGTTCAAATGGAAGGGGAGAATTTAACATTCAGGCTTCCATCCAGCCACAGTACTATTGCCGGCAAGGTCCCGCCAACACCGTGCCGGCAGGCTAGCCTCCGGCAGTACTAGTACAGTTGGCATGCTGCCGGCTGAGTCAGCACCTATCTGTGCCGACATGGCCGGCGGTACTCCGACAATAGAACATGTGGCTAGCAGTCCAAGGGAGAACTGAAGAACCTTAGAGACAGAAGGGACTTCCCATTCACAGCCATCATGGCTGCCAACTGCCGACAGCCGTCATGGCTGCCAACAAATGGCATGGCTACTAGCAGTATTCATCGCCGCCGGCAGCCGTCATAGCCCCCGACAGTTGAAAGACACATAGTCGCCGGCATTCAACATGGCCGCCAGCAGTTGTCATGGCTTCCTGCAGCTGCCATAGCCCCAGTAAGCCATACAATGGCAGTAGAGAGGGAGTCGGGCTAGCACCGACAACCCACCGGCAACGATAAGGTTGCAAGACACCAGTATCAAAAAGAACAGAGGAGGAGGAAAA
>NC_090736.1:128068875-128076375 GCF_036898095.1 Palaemon carinicauda
AAGGTGGCCACCCCTGAATCCGTGTGTTGTTGTACATTTGAGGTTTGGCAGGAAGTACAGGCTCGGACCCAATCCTTAGCATCCTTAGTAATGTCATACCAAATGAAGTTTGTCTTCAGTACCTGTGCAGTAAACGGCACAATGGATATGAAAGTCCATGCATGATATCAAACACCTGTCAGCACATGGGAAAAGGTATCTACGGTCTAGGCCTACCATTACTGACATTACACAGGAGGGAGGCATTGGAGTCATTAAGAGGGATGTACTCACAGTGGAGAAATGCGCAGAATTTCCCATATGCATGGTACTCTGGATCTTTTTGTTGGGCTTCTGCCAAAGCATTGTATTCCAATCCCAGGTGATTGGCAGCGAATGTGTTTTTGACGGGGCATCGGCAACGGGACCCATTTTCCTAGGGACGTGTTGAAGGATACAATTGTATTCAGCCAAGCCATAGAGATGTCTACATTGACGGTGGGACCAGGCGTTGGACTGATGAGTAAAGGCGTGTACCATGGGCATGCGGTCCATGCAAATGACGAAGGGCAGCCAAGTGGACCGCCAGCAATTCTTGGTTGAAGGTAGAGTAGCCACATTCCGCCTTGGACAGTTTTCTACAAAAGAAGGCCAATGGACAGGGCAAGCAGTTGACCACCTGCTCAAGGAATGCTCCAATAGCGATGTAGTTGGCATCGGTGGAGAGTGAGTGTAGTAGCAGTTGATAGAGCATTCTTTGTTTTGAAGAAGGCCGTTTCTGGAAGGGGACTCCACTTCAGGTCTTTTAGCTTGCCCATGAGGGAGGCATAGAGGGGTGCAAGAGTGGTGGCAATGGCTACCAGGAAACATTAATAATAGTTGATCCTGCTCACGAATTTTTGCATTGCTTTGACAGTTGATGGCAAGGGAAAGTTCTGGACGGTTATTGCCTTCTCATGTAGGGGTGAACTCTTTCAAGAGCGATGCGGTGCCCCAGGAACGATACTTCATTGTCGCCTAAGGTAAACTTGTTGGTCCGGACTACAAGGCCGTTCTGTTTTAGGCGGTCGAGCATGATGAACAGATGATGGAGGTATTCCTCTTTGGAGAAAGAGGACACAAGTATGTAGTACACGTAACATACACAGAAGAGAAGTCGTTGTATGGGGCCTATGCAAGGGGTGGTTTATGTGGGTAGTATGCGGCTTTGTCCACTTCGTCAGGAGTGGAGGCATTGATGGAAGTCTGGAAGGTGGTGGAGTGGCTATTTATGAGAATGATGACTCTGATCATTAGGTTCTTCTCAAGCAAAATATCAACATCAGGAATAGCAGCACGTACAGGTTCGGGTAGGCACCGTTCCCAAACGGCATGAAGTAGATTCAGATCTCGAAGTGAGCCATCTGGGGCAGGTTGCAGGTGAGCGATACTGGTCATACCCCTGAGGGCGAGTGATACCTTTTAGTCCACCAACGGTTGTTGAGAGCGCTGATAAAGTTTCGCTATGTAGGCGACGTGTGATGGCGAGTAGTGTACCAGGAGATATGATTCAAGGGCGTCGTATGTTATTGTCGTGTCTCCTTGCTAGTACAGCCAATTGGATATTTCCGGGAGAGTGTCCCCGGGATTGGCTGTAAGAACGTAATCTGCTTTGGTGCTTTACAGAGTATGACCTTGATGCGAAACTGGACTTCAGCACGCTGGAACCAAGCCAACACTTCTTTGTGGGCAAAGGACGGTATTTTCAGGATGTGGCTTTGATAGTAGAGTTCTTGTCAGATGGCAGCCACAGCAAAGAGGGGGAAAGCGAAAGGGAGCTGTTCAATCCTTTGGTCACCAATGTGCAAGCGAGCTGTTAGGAGGTGACTGAGAGACGAATCAAATACAACTTAATGTATTTGGACTGAGCTTTAATATTTATACAACCCGTTCCAGTCAAGAACGGCACAAAAACTCAAACACAGTGGTACAGGATAATACAGGCTTAAACAGGTTGTCAGTGTGATGGGAGAGAGATAATGACAATATACAAAGAAAGAGAATTACCGTTACAGTGTACGAGTGTGTGTGATACACAAGCAGTACAATGTACACATGTTAACACAGGAGAATACAAAAGGATGCGCTCATGAAATGTATATATTTCGAGCACGAAACATACATAAATACACATACACCCACACACAATGTAAACTACAAGGTACTAAGTATAAAATACAACAGCATTGAAGATTTTGTATTTATATAAACTACAAAATAAGATGATGGAATTCATATTTCAATCCTGCTTATTAAAACTGTTATATATATATATATATATATATATATATATATATATATATATATATATATGTATATATATATATATATATATATATATATATGTGTGTGTGTGTGTGTGTGTATATATATATATATATATATATATATATATATATATATATATATATATATATATATGAAAACATGTTTATATAGATATATGCATATGTAATATATTTAAACAAACACACACACACACACACACACACACACACACACACATATATATATATATATATATGATAAATTTTGCACATTTTTACGTGTTTTTCATATTCAAATAAGCCATATATATTTTTGATATATTAATGTCTGGATTCTCTTAACAAGAGAATCCAGACATTAATATATCAAAAATATATATGGCTTATTTGAATATATATATATATATATATATATATATGTGTGTGTGTGTGTGTGTGTGTGTGTGTGTGTGTGTGTATAAAACCAGGTTCATGTATATATTGCGTGTACAAATTTTTATCAATATATAATTGTGTATATGTGCTCTTAGCATAAATACAAAATTATGATCAGGATATATAATAGTAAATCACTCGTATACGTTCATTGGTAAGCCTTCTCTTAGCAAGCATTTTATGCCCGTGTATACTTTATAAATTTTGTTTTTTATACATATATGAGAATTCATGTAATTGGGAAAAAGTTATGTAAGTGATAAAAAGTTATGTGAAAAAATAAATCCTTAAAAATCCATCCAGAGACATAGAAATGTATAATAGATGACAGGATAAAAAATAATAGTATCTAGAGAAAGGGGATAAGGATTCTTTTGATAAAAAGAGACTATGCTGTAAATTTTTAAGTAAAAATCTTACACTAAATATTGAGGCTTATTAAATGGCTTTTGCAGAATAAGTTGAGGCCGAATTCTCCAAATGCGGCCTATGACGAGGAGCCATAAATAAAGGACTGATGAACGTCCAATCTAGTGGAGCCTTATCTCGCTAACGATTATATTGGCAGGTTTAAAATGTAAAGATTTCCGGAGCAAGACAAAAGATTAAGGGAAATTGGAATTGGGATCCGGAAGAGTTTGAAGGGACGAGTGTGTGGGGGGAGAAAGGGGGAATGTGTGAATGAGGAGAAGGATGTGGGTTGTGTCAAATAGCATAAAGAAACTGAAGGGAAGAGAGAGAGAGAGAGAGAGAGAGAGAGAGAGAGAGAGAGAGAGAGAGAGAGAGAGAGAGAGGGGGGGGGGGGAAGTGGATGGAAAAGTGAGTGTTAATGGGAAAGGAGAAATTAAAAAGTAGAAGGAAATAGAAAATGAACAAGAAACAAGATAGCAAAGGTAAAAAGGCATAGGAACAAGAACGGAGGGAAAGTAAAAGGGTGTAGGGGAAGTGACAAAAAATTTAAGAATTCCGGGAGGTAACCGGGCTATGAAAGTTGATGGTGAAATTAAATTTGAAATGAGACGATGGAAGGAAAACAAAAGGAACTCTTTGAAGGTAAGTAAAAGTGAAGGAGTAAATGGTAAGGAGTAAGATTCATGGGAATAAGATATATGAAGGAGAAGAAAGGCAAGGATGGAAGGAAGTATGATTATGAAGGATACACCGAGAAGAGGGTGAAATGGGAATGAAATGAATCGAAAGGGGAAAGGTTTTAGAATTTAAAGATATTTAAAAGAAACAAATTAAAATTTTATGAGAATTACACGATCATTATCATTGTTATTGTAAGTTACAGTACCAAAGGAAATAAAACATACATATATATATATATATATATATATATATATATATATATATATATATATATATATATATACATATATATATATATATATATATATATATATATATATATATACACACACACACACATATATATATATATATATATATATATATATATATATATATATATTTATATATATATATGTGTGTGTGTGTACGTGTGTGTGTGTGTGTTTGTCCTTTCCAGGTGCCCAGTACCATGGGATTTCATCATCTCCAAAGTTACACTGCCTCTCATTAGTGTAGATTACCTCGCCCAAATTCAATGCTATGATTTACTCGTCCACACCTTTATCCCATGTTACATCCGACCTCGCTGTCCTTCTAGGATGACTCTAGAAAATCAAACCACTGTTCCCTAGTCTTGGATGGTACCATAGCCTCTGTACCATGGTCTTTTACTGTCTCGGGTTAGGTTCCCTTACTTGAGGCTAAACTTAGGCACACCATTTTATGTTTCCTTATTTCCTTTCTTCATTAGGCTATTTTCCTTGTTGGAGACCATTGGTTTATAGCATCCTGCTTTTCCAATGGAAATAGGTAAGCTAGTAATGATAATATACTAATTATCAGGAACAATGATACCTACACCCATTTCCTGACTTTATATCCAAACGACGTCCGCCCAGAACTACGCCAGACATACACAGTTCTTGCCAAGCACAATATTTATCACCACATCAAGACGACAGGGCCCTCAGTGTTTGCAAAATTTAGATGTTTGCCCCAGACTGTTTGACAGCTTTTAAATGCTCAAGAGCCGAAATGGAAGAAATGGGCTTTTGTCAAAGGCCCTTAAGCACATGGTCGTCACCCATATACATTGTCTGATGTAGGATGGATCCCTACATCTTTGTGGTGATAACAGGCACCTTAATATACAGAGGGGACCAGACCACTACCACCCCTCCCCCTTCAACATTGCTGAGATCATCACCTACCTTCACAATGCCAAAGTATTTTCGACTCTCAACCTCCTGAAGGGGTATTATCAGGTGCCCGTGAACCCAGGACACATCCCTAAAACTGGAATTTCCACCCTCTTTTGCACATATACTTTTATTTAGTCCTGGTTTAGTCTTTCGGGGTGTAGGACCACATTTCATCATCTCATGGAAGACATCTCAGGGGACCTTCCCTTATGCATATGAAATGTGGATGACATACTGGTATTCTCCCCTTCAAAAGAAAACCTCCTACGTCACCTACACACCATCCTGGACTGTCTGTAGTAGAAGGGCCTTGCAGTCAAATATGACAAGTGTACCTTTGATGTTTAAGAATTGGTATTTTTGGGTCATTGTATCACCCCTGGGGTTGTTCAGCTCCTCCCTGAGAAAATCAGCAGAATAGAAGTTCCCCAAGCCCTCGACTATTAAAGTGCTGAAGGAGTTCTTGGACAATGTGAACCATTGTCAACAATTCTTGCCAGTTATCGACCCCATTATTGCCTCTCTGTGACTCTCTTAAGGGCAAACAAAAAAACTGAAGTGAGGCCCCCTTCAGAGGGTGGCATTCCTCAATGCAAAGATAGCCCTATTGACTGCCATTGCTCTCACCTTTTCTGTGCCAATGTACCTCTCCTACTGTCCACTGATGCCAGTGATGTCCTTGTTGGGACAGAACTCAACCAGATGATCAACGAATTGCCTCATTCATTGGCCTTCTTCAGTAGAAACTTTACAAGTTGAATCCAGACACTGTACCATGGACTGCAAAACACTGGCAGTGCAGTTGGTTGTCCATCACTTCTTCCTCTTCTTAGAAGGCATATGCAAGGACCACAAACCCCTTAAGAATGCTTTCACTCGACAGCCCCAAGTCTGGTTCGCCCGTCAATGCCGACATCTCTGGACCTTTTCTGAATACAACTATACCAGTCAACACGTACTTGGTGAACTGAATACTGTCAGGAATGCCTTTTCCAGAAACTTTCTGGCTGCTGTACACATGGAAATGGATTGCAAGGTCTTAGTAGGAGTCCAACCCTGAGTACCAAAATCACAGGAAACCTCTCTCCATATGGAAGATTTCGCCCTTGATGACTCCAACGCCACCTTCATCTGTGACGTCAGTAGTGGCAGGCTACATCAGTGGATACCTGACTCCCTGCGTCGACAGGTATTTCTCATTGATCCATGGACTCACACCAATCATGTTGGTCTACTGCACAGCTACTGCAATTGAAGTTCATATGGCATGGCACTACTAAAGATATCAAGGATTTGGTCCTCGGCTGTATTTCATGTAAAACTTCAAAGATGCATTGATACACGGATTCGTGTGTGAACACTTTTCACCATCCTCAGCATTGTTTTGTAGACGTTCATGATAACGTGGTAGGCCACCAATCCACGTCACAAGGGCACTGTTATTTTTTCACAGTCACTGATCACTCCACTCGTTACCCTGAAGCCGTCCCAATGCAAGATATGGAACATATATGTAAGTATTACAAAATTGATTTTAAAGTTTTATATCTATATATCAACAATTTCTAAAGTCTTCATTTATAAGCTTTTGTTAATTAATTTCAGAGATTCCAAATATTTTTTATCCAAATTTTCACCACCACAGCCTTTATATTGATTCATAGACCTGATGAAGGGTCACAGAGTAATTCGAAATACGTGTTGACACCTAACAATAAATGGAGGAACATAAATGTATTTTTATGTTATTTTGAAAATTATCTGGAGGACAGTTTGTCCAACAAGATGCTATCTTAGATTTTTGGACGCCGTTTAGTCATTGTCCATTCATTATAAATGTAAAGTAACATGCCCAAGTAACACACACACACACACACATATATATATATATATATATATATATATACATATATATATATATATATATATATATATATATATATATATATATATATATATATACATATATATATATATATATATATATATATATATATATATATATATATATATATACATATATATATAAATACACACACGCTGTGTGGGTTAGAAATTTCAAGACTATGACATTCTAATTTAATACTAATTAGCGCCATTTACCCGGAAGTTCCCACCCTTCTTTAGATAACCTTGATTTCGGCTCTGTCTTTATTTTGGGATTGTCAGAAACGAGGAAACTGCGCTGTGTGTTTGCTAATAATAGAACACACAATCCTGAAACATAGATTTCCCATGAATAAATAATCCGGGACCTACGTGGGCCACTGCCTGGTCCCTTTCCACGTCTTGTATTTATTCATGAAGCGTCCCAGGTGGGGTTAGGTTAGGCAAGGGGAGTTAAGGGGGGTGATGGGATGTTGTTGTGGTTCCCCAAACTAGTTTCCGAAAAGGGTAGGAAAAAAGGATGCTTCTATTGAGAAACTTTTGTTCATATTTGGCTGGGGAACATATGCCGGTGATTTTAAATTGTGAATATCAGGTTCACTTATGACTTTTCTCCC
>NC_090736.1:128081375-128086375 GCF_036898095.1 Palaemon carinicauda
GCCGACCAGAAGCTATTATCTTTGAGTTGATTCCCTCTTTGGTCCCTGATCCCAAGGTAGAGAGAATCCAGATTTTAGGAGGTATATAATATATGGCTTATATAAATATAAAAAACACACATAGATGTGCAGAATTAACATGTACTATATATATATATATATATATATATATATATATATATATATATATATATATATATATATATATATATATATATGACAGATAGATAGATAGATAGATATGTAGACACACAGACACACACACACATATATATATATATATATATATATATATATAAATGTACGGTATATATATATATATATATATATATATATATATATATATATATATTTGTTTATATATATACATATATGAATATATATATATATATATATATATATATATATATATATATATATATATATATATATATATATATGTATATATGTGTGTATATATATATATATATATATATATATATATATATATATATATATATATATATATATATATATGTAACTTGCAATATTCTAGGAATGTATTTTCTAATACATCGATATAGGCAAAATATCTTTTATTTAATACTGTACGCAAATTCAATCGGCCTCTGCCCTCTAACCCCTTTTGTATGTATGCATCTACGTCAGATGTAAAAATCATTACTGTACCATTCGGGTTATTTAGGTTCATTTCATGATCTGTGGTTGCTTATATTCCTGTTGCTAAACTAACAGTTATTGATATTTTGGTGAATTTATTTCGATATGATTCTTAAGGAGATTAGATCATGTGTTAGAATAAAACTTTCGAGGAAATAAAATCAATTCTCAGAAAACTCTGATGTGGCTGTTTTTTCAGTTAGATTTTGTTCTGTTCAGAATCTGGAGCAAAACTCTTATTGATAGGAAGGGAAAAATTGAATGGTATTATAATGTAATGTGGTTGCTACTACTTTTTTTCATCATTTGTGATTTTGCAATATGATTTATAAACAAATCTACGCGCCATGAAAACTCTATAATTCTCTAATTGTCCAATACGTTTACCGGTTATAAATGTAATCTATTTTTCAAACAAAGCTGACGTTTCAATTTGCGGGGCAAATAGCTTTGCGGTATTTGTTGTTTCTATACAAAAAGAAAACATTAAAGTAGATAGGACGAAGGAAAATGGAAAAAAGGAAATCTTCAAATAGATAAAAACCTGGCTTTCCGCCAGAGAAATTTCCCATGTGAGGAAATCAAAAATTTTCATGAAATTATGCTTCTATTTTACGAAATCCTTCAAAACTTTGATAAAATAAAAAAAAAATAATCAGTATCTTCCGGTCAATATTTGCTATAAGAACTTAGTAAAAGAGATGTGGAAGGTTGATCTAATCCACTCTCTCTCTCTCTCTCTCTCTCTCTCTCTCTCTCTCTCTCTCTCTCTCTCTCTCTCTCTCTCTCTCTTAAGTGGTAGAAAATCCTTATATCAGCTGGAGATAAAGATTGTGTTTTTTATATGAATGAAGTTATAAGAAATGGAAAGACTAATTACATTTTGACGGGTCGAGTATTGCTGTAGGTTGATAATTGAACGGAATGATGCAGACGACCAAATGATTACAGATATAACTCAGAGTTAGTCAGCTGATAAGGTTCTCCAGGAATGTATAGTCCTGTACTAAAGGTAATTGTAGTGATTACTGCTAAAATGTCTTTTTTATATATTCTATCGATATGCTGTTATTGCATAATACATTTTCACCATATAATATTTAATCATAAAATAAAAATGGTATAAAAACATGAAAAGTAGCTCTATAAAAGTTCAAAACTGAGTCGGCTTCCGGAGAGGGGGCGGAAGTGAGGAGGGGTGGCTTACAGCCTCCAACCCCGGGTCCCTATAATTAATAGTTGCTTTGGTTCGGTTTACCGACTCCCTCACCCACTATTTGAGCCTGCTGGATCTTGATAGAGACAGAGTTGGTAGAGGGGAAAAGACTAGCCCTAATGTAAGGATGACAGAAAAAAAAAACTTTTATGAGCTAAAAAAATAAACTTTTGTGCACACTGGTGACAGATAATAAAACTAACCTCAAATTTTTATGAAGTAGGGGCCACCGACAAGACAGAAAAAAATACTAACCTCACATCAACAAGAATCTAAAGCCGACGAAAAAATGAATGAACCAAAGGGAACTGTCTCCACCGCGGGGGGGGGGGGGGGAAGAAGATGACTTCATTACACCAAGAGACCAATGACAAGCAAAAAAACATAAAAAAATCAATCTAACTTAATTATATATAATGGAATGGACACTCAATGCCCCAGAAATCAACTGCTAATGATAAGAAAGAGTTCCATACGATGAGAAATAAAAAGGAAAAATGGAAAGACAAAGCAAAACCTGAGGGGTTCCTAGACTACTTCATACGTCGACGGGAGATCAGTGGAAGGGAAAAGGCGGGACCCAGAGGCCATATAAATACGGTGGCGGACCTATAAAAACCGCGGGTGGGCAGACATGTCTGAAGGGTTTCATTCCAGAGGATGTGGAAGATTGAGAGCAGTTTGGAGAGACGAGATGGTGTGAGGAGGAGAAGGATATCAAGCGAAGGAAGCCCTAAAAGATGTGAGATGTGTTGGAGAAGATCGATGATGATATATTCTATGTGATGAAGAAATTAAACAATTTAGAAAATAAACGTAATGGTACAGACAAATATACATTTAGCATTTCTGTTTACCATCCTTTATAGTAATTTATCTAATGTTCATTTCTGTAGCCCCATCTATCAGTATGATATAAGTCTTTTTAGAGTTATATATGAATTATCTGTTTTAATGTTGCTGATATTTTTTTTGATATTTTATTTAAAAAAAATTTATTATTTCTTATATTGTTTATTTATTTCCTTGTCTCTTTTCCTCAATGGGCTATTTTTTCCCTATTGGAGCACTTGGGCTTATAGCATCTTGCTTTTCCAACTAGGGTTATAGCTTGGCTAGTAATAATAATAATAATAATAATAATAATAATAATAATAATAATAATAATAATAATAATAATAATAATAATAATAATAATAATAATGTCTATCTAATTATCTCTGAATATATTCAGCTAGTCTTACCCATTATCATTTTCCTTTTCTTCATATAAATTTGATATTCCAATCAAGAGATTTTCTAAAGGAAATAGCTTGCGTAAAGTTAATGCCATACCTTTTTGAGGAATTTTCCACAACATATTATAAGAAAAGATTTGGGGAGATATGGAAATTTTATGGGACGTTAAGCTGAGTGGCTTTCTCGTTAGCGCTAGATATCACTCAGTCACTGTGATAACAGACTTTTTTTTCTACATCCAGGAGAAAAAAAGGAAGATGAGGTTGAAAAAGATAAATATATATACAATCACATGATTATTATTAATGCCCAGTAGAAATTTCTACAAATACAATGAATTAAAGCTAGCATTTAAAAAAATTCAATACATGAAGTTCAGCGTTTCAAGAATTAGGTTATGCCCTAAAAATAAAGATAAAGCAGCTCATTATCTATTCATGTAAAGCAATGTATTATTTTTTGCATTCTAAAGGCTGCTAGCTAGCAGCAGTCCATAGTGGAATACAGTAAGAATTAAAAAGAACAAAGAAAAGCGGTGTGACCTCAGCTCCAACTGTGGCGTTAATCTTCGTTTCTTATCTATTCTAAAATCCTTGAAGACCAATGTCTAATCGATGATATTTTTTTTTTTTTCTATCAAATATTAGTTTTCTATCCAAACTTATCTAATATTTCAATTACTTATTTTCTTTTTATTGTTTTTTTTTTAATGTTTAGTTCCTTGTGTTCTTTTCGCCTCTATTTTTGTCCTTAATCCTCTGTTGGTTGGAACGAGTTCTTAATTACATATCAGGCCACATGATCACATTACCATCTCTGGTATACTGTGTATTCATGAGTGTATTGAGTTGCTGCTTCCATGGACGCATCTAACTGAATAACTCAAGTGAATGTGCCCTTGCATAATACAGTGTCATTGCGAAGTGAATTGCCTGCAGCGACAACAAGGACAATAATGCAAGACCTTGAAATATACAGTGGAGAAGCATAAATGAGACAAAGGCTGAAGATCATTTCAAAAGAGAGAGAGAGAGAGAGAGAGAGAGAGAGAGAGAGAGAGAGAGAGAGAGAGAGAGAGAGAGAGAGAGAGAGAGAGAGAGAGAGAGAGAGAGAGAGAATATCGGGATTAGAGTTAATACTGCTTATACTTTTCTTTTTATTAAAATTTTGATGCAAACCATCAGGTCAATCTTCTTTTCAATCATAGTTGCGTTCCATAAGAGCAACTCACATTAAGACAGCAAGTTTAAAGACAAGTTTGAGACGTGTTATTCATGACTACACTAATACCAAACAGAATGTTCAGTGGGGTTATCAACATTCTTTTCCACGTTCAAATTTTTAGAACATCCCTTGCTCGTTGCATTGGCCACCCAGTTTTAAGTTGATGCTGGCAGCATGGAATCTCAAGTTTAAATTGGCTTTTGGCGGTTTGTGTATAAATGTGAATTTACGTAGCGGAAGTGTCTCCAATGTTTAAACTTTGTAATATTGCTGGAAGTCGTATCTTAAGTTTATATTGTAGTATATAACACTCTTCCATATGTGCCTGGTAGCAGAAATAATAGCCATAGTCTCTGTACCATGGTCTTCCACTGTCTTGGGTTAGAGTTCTCTTGCTTGGGGGTACACTCGGGCGCGCTGTTCTGTCTGGTTTCTCTCTTTCTTGTTATGTTAAAGTTTTTTGTAGTTTATACAGGAAATATTTATTTTAATGTTGTTGCTGTTCTGGAAATATTTTATTTTTCATTTTTCCTTTCCTCACTGAGCTTTTTTCCCTGTTGGGGCCCCTGGGCTTATAGCATCCCTCTTTTCCAACTGTGGTTGAGGTTTAGCAAGTAATAATAATAATAATAATAATAATAATAATAATAATAATAATAAC
>NC_090736.1:128098875-128101375 GCF_036898095.1 Palaemon carinicauda
ATGCAGACGACCAAATGATTACAGATATAACTCAGAGTTAGTCAGCTGATAAGGTTCTCCAGGAATGTATAGTCCTGTACTAAAGGTAATTGTAGTGATTACTGCTAAAATGTCTTTTTTATATATTCTATCGATATGCTGTTATTGCATAATACATTTTCACCATATAATATTTAATCATAAAATGAAAATGGTATAAAAACTTGAAAAGTAGCTCTATAAAAGTTCAAAACTGAGTCGGCTTCCGGAGAGGGGGCGGAAGTGAGGACTCCAACCCCGGGTCCCTATAATTAATAGTTGCTTTGGTTCGGTTTACCGACTCCCTCACCCACTATTTGAGCCTGCTGGATCTTGATAGAAACAGAGTTGGCACACAGGAAAAGACTAGCCCTAATGTAAGGATGACAGAAAAAAAGAACTTTTATGAGCTAAAAAAATAAACTTTTGTGCACACTGGTGACAGATAACAAAACTAACCTCAAATTTTTATGAAGTAGGGGCCACCGACAAGACAGAGAAAAATACTAACCTCATATCAACAAGAAACTAAAGCCGACGAAAAAATGAATGAACCAAAGGGAACTGTCTCCACCGGGGGGGGGGGGGGGGAGAGGATGACTTCATTACACCAAGAGACCAATGACAAGCAAAAAAAAAATCAATCTAACTTAATTATATATAATGGAATGGACACTCAATGCCCCAGAAATCAACTGCTAATGATAAGAAAGAATTCCATACGATGAAAAACAAAGAGAAAAAAATGGAAACACAGCAAAACCTGAGGGGTTCCTAGACTACTTCATACGTCGACGGGAGATCAGTGGAAGGGAAAAGGCGGGGCCCAGAGGCCATATAAATACGGTGGCGGACCTATAAAAACCACGGGTGGGCAGACATGTCTAAAGGGTTTCATTCCAGAGGATGTGGAAGATTGAGAGCAGTTTGGAGAGACGAGATGGTGTGAGGAGGAGAAGGATATCAAGCGAAGGAAGCCCTAAAAGATGTGAGATGTGTTGGAGAAGATCGATGATGATATATTCTATGTGATGAAGAAATTAAACAATTTAGAAAACAAACGTAATGGTACAGACAAATATACATTTAGCATTTCTGTTTACCATCCTTTATAGTAATTTATCTAATGTTCATTTCTGTAGCCCCATTTATCAGTATGACATAAGTCTTTTTAGAGTTATATATGAATTATCTGTTTTAATGTTGTTAATGTTTTTTTTTTTTTTGATATTTTATTTTTAAAAAAAATTATTATTTCTTATATTGTTTATTTATTTCCTTGGCTCTTTTCCTCACTGGGCTATTTTTTCCCTATTGGAGCACTTGGGCTTATAGCATCTTGCTTTTCCAACTAGGGTTATAGCTTGGCTAGTAATAATAATAATAATAATAATAATAATAATAATAATAATAATAATAATAATAATGTCTATCTAATTATCTCTTAATATATTCAGCTAGTCTTACCCATTATCATTTTCATTTTATTCATATAAAATTAACATTCCAATCAAGAAATTTTCTAAAGGAAATATCTTGCCTAAAGTTAATGCCATACCTTTTTGAGGAATTTTCATCCAAATATTATAAAAAAAGATTTGGGGAGATATGGAAATTTTATGGGACGTTAAGCTGAGTGGCTTTCTCGTTAGCGCTAGATATCGCTCAGTCACTCTGATAACAGACTTTTTTTTCTACCGCCAAGAGAAAAAAAAAGTAAGATGAGACTAAAAAAGATAAATATATACACAATCACATAATTATTATTAATACTCAGTCGAAATTTCTACGAATACAATTATAAATTAAAGCTAGCATTTAAAAATATTCAATACATGAAGTTCAGCGTTTCAAGATTTAGGTTATGCCCTAAAAATAAAGATAAAGCAGCTCATTATCTAGTCATGTAAAGCAATGTACTATTATTTGCATCCTAAAGGCTGCTAGCGAGCAGCAGTGCACAGTGGAATACAGTAAGAATTAAAAAGAACAAAGAAAAGCGGTGTGACCTCAACTCCAACTGTGTTATAGATTGTGGCGTTAATCTCCGTCTCTTATCTATTCTCAAATCCTTGAATGTCTAATGGATAGTATTTTTTTTTTCCTATCACATATTAGTTTTCTATCTAAACTTATCTAATATTTCAATTACTTATTTCCTTTTTATTGTTTTTTTTTTTTAATGTTTATTTCCTTGTGTTCTTTTCGTCTCTATTTTTGTCCTTAATCCTCTGTTGGTAGGAACGAGTTCATAATTACATATCAGGCCACATGATCACATTACCATCACTGGTATACTGTGTATTCATGAGTGTATTGAGTTGCTGCTTCCATGGACGCATCTAACTGAATAACTCAAGTGAATGTGCCCTTGCATAATACAGTGTCATTGCGAAGTGAATTGCCTGCAGCGACAACAAGGACAATAATGCAAGACCTTGAAATATACAGTGGAGAAGCATAAATGAGACAAAGGCTGAAG
>NC_090736.1:128108875-128118875 GCF_036898095.1 Palaemon carinicauda
ACCTGCGACTCGGTCACTTTTGGTCACCTTCGTGGAAACCTTCCCCTGAGGTGTGGAGCGTCTCTTCCTTCTTACTGCTTCAAGGAAGATTTGCACGTGTTCTGAACGTCTTGCTGGACGTAGTTTCTTCAGCTGCAAAATGAGCAATTTGGCTCGTCAGGAGGCTCATAGGGAGTCATATTCCAGGTAGGAGAATAACTTTGGTTTTCTTGTCAAGCAGGACCACTTTGGGACCTCTGGGACCTGTGGAGGTCTCCTAACCTACTGGATGTCTTGATAGTGATGTGTTGGACCACGGCCTTCCTGTGGGAGATGTGATTTTGGAGTTTATTTTTTTTTGGTGTAATATTGTGTCACCTAACTAGTGTGAGAAACTCTTTATTTTTTTTCTTTTGTGTATATGTATGTGTGTATTTATTCATTCTTTTTTGTATATGTATATATATATATATATATATATATATATATATATATATATATATATATATATATATATATATATATATATATATATATATATATCGGTTACCTTGTGGAATTTATTCTGTATTTTTTAGGTAGGATTTTGGGTGTTTTCTCGTTTTTTTTATTTTCTCCACCTTCCTTCCTTTTCTTATAGTAATAGGTAGATGGGTTTTGTTGTTGATCTGGCCAGTTAGTTATTATATGTTGTTTAATATCAGTCGTTCTTTTTTCTTGTTTCTGTTTAGGGTTTAGCATTCTTAGCTTGTAAGACTCCTACGGGATTAGTTTGAGGATTAGTTTTCATCCTCCTTTTTTTTTAAGATTCACTTAAATTTTTGTGTTTTTTTTTTCATTGTAAATAAGTATTGTTGAGATTTCCCTTTTGTTTTCGTTTCCGCTGACCAATTCGCCCTGAGTATTTTTATTTATTGTGGAGATCACTCTAATTGATAAAAGAACCCTAAAACGAACCTATAACATCTGGAGTTCGTAACAAATTGGCGACTGTGACAGGATCTTCACAGGGATACTTAGTGTTTTGGTCTGTGAAGCGACTCTGGGGTGGACTCATCAATATTTATTTTGTAGTTTTGCCTTTCTCCCCGTACATTAAGTTTTGCTATAATGGAGGAGTTTGTTTTTGATCCTGTCGAATTTTTGGGGTCGGTTGACTGTATCAAGCATTTGCCCGTGTTGAGTAGAAAACATTTAGTTTCTTGTGCTCAATGGTTAGGTGTTCCGCTGAAGCCTGCGGGCACTAAGAGAGAATTATTAATTGCGGTTAGTGATAGGATTTCACATGATTTAGCCGAGGCCGAAAATTTGGTTGGCGAAAGTAGAGAGGGCACTGAGGTTGAAGGTAGTGTATTTGAAGCAGATTCAGCGGATGAAAAAGTTAGCATGAGAGCGGGTTTAACTTTATTTGATGATCCTCCCTGTACAGGTATTATTTTTGAAGGTTCCTCCAATTTACCCAAAGCTAATGTGTCAACAAACCCATTTTTGCCTTCATCAAATCCTGGGCCAGAGGAACCCCTGGCTCCTATTCATGCTTTGGGAGAGTCCAAGGAGGAAATGCAATATAAATTGATTTGTGAAAGAATTGAAGTAAGGAAATTGGAGTTTGCAGAGAACGAGGGGGCAAGGCGTCACGAGTTGGGGGTAGCGAATTTAAATTTACAGATAGCTAGGTCGCAGGGGGCCAACATGATCAGTTCCCCCAAGAATAATTATAATGACAAATTTAATTTGGGTAGAGCACTAAAGTTGGTGCCAGTGTTTGACGAGAAGAACGTCCCTGAATTCTTCAAGGCGTTTGAACGAGTTGCCACTCGATTGTCTTGGCCCTCGGAAATGTGGACTGTATTGATACAATGCAGGTTGGTGGGCAATGCAATCTGGGTGTACAATGCCTTGGAGGAAGGAATTGCTCGGAACTATCAGAAGGTCAAAGCACTGGTCCTTAAAGCTTATGATTTGGTACCCGAGGCTTATCGTTTAAAATTTAGAAATTAAAACAAACACCCTTCTCAGTCCTTTGTGTAATTTGCCAGGATCAAGGAGGAACAATTCGACGACTGGCTAAAGAGTCGTCAGGTAGTGTCTTTTGCTGCGTTGAGAGATATGTTGCTCCTTGAAGAATTCAAGAAAGCATGTAGCAAGGAATTAAGAGTTCATATCGAGGAGGTAAAGGTTGTAAAATTGAGTAATTCCGCCCAATTGGCAGATGAATATGTTTTGACTCATCGTTCTAGAACGGGTAATTTTAGTTATCAAGGTACAAATAATCCCTCTTCTCGTGTAGTCAATAATGGAAATAGAGTAGAACCCTCATCGTCTGTTTCTAATATTTCTAAGGATAATGACCATTCTTTTTCAGGTAACAGGAATGTTGGAATCTCTGGAGGGCCTCCTCCTCCACGTATTTTTGTTAACAGGGGTATGCCTATTTCAAGCAATAATAACAATAAAAATAACATGTATAATAACCAAGGTTCTGAAAGTAAAAGAATCTGTTTCTGGTGCAACAAACCAGGTCATTTCCAGAACCAATGCAATGCCCGTAGGATGTATTTGGAGAGAAAGGGTCAGAATCCAATTTCATTAATTTCCAACAGGTCTGACTCTAGTGATAAGGTTGAAAAAAACTACAGTAGTTAGCAGTAGTGTAGATTGTAATGATAATCCATCCCCTAGCAATAAGAATTTATGACTTAATTTTGATAATTATGTCTGGCCAGGTAAAATAATCCTTAAATCTGGAACTATCAATGTGAATTTTTTGAGAGACACTGGCTCTGCTCGGTCTCTGGTGTTGAGTGAATCTTTGAATGGTTTAAGAGAGCTTTCAGGTAATTATGTTGTTCTGGGAGGGTTCCCGAACACAGTTGTTTCTGCTCCGTTGGTGGATATTAGGTTGTCTTTTCCTGGGTATGATAGAGTTACCGAGTTGGCCGTTGTCGATAATCTCCCCATCCCTGGTATTGACAGTATTTTGGGAAACGATATGCTCAATAGTGAAGGTTGTGAATTATTTCTTTTTTTGTCTGTTCATGCCCATCCAGTTTCTATAACAACCCGTGCCACAGTCAGAGCTGCTGTATCAATTAATGATGATGAATTATTACTTAGTAGTTTAGAAGTAGATGTAGAAAGACCCGGGTCTGTAGATATGGATGCTCTGCTAGCAGCCATCAGCAACATCCTTCGCAACTTCTTGCGATCCCGCAAAATTAAATTCACACATGAGTCTCTTGATGACTTCGTGTTTGACAACGCCGCCACGGAACTAAGATCTCAATTCCCTTCATAGTTCCTCCTGCAAATGGACCTAATACAACCACTTGTAACAACCAAAACACCCAAGTGAAAGTGCTCCAATGGAATTATTTCGGACTTTGAAACAAGCTTGCATTCCTCCAGTCTCAAACCTCAGTGCAAGACCCTGACATTATCATACTGCAAGAAACTCTGCTTAATGAGAACATACCATTTACGTTCTCAAGATACAAAGTATACACAACGTATCTATCACCAACGACAAGAGGACTGACCACCCTTATCAAAAGCAGCATCCCCTCCAAACTACTACCAAGCATAGACTGTGGGACAGAGGCAGAGACTCTTAGTGTCCAGATATCTCTGCTAGCCATGACGCTAACAGTCCACAACATCTACAAGTCCCGAGCAAAATGCATCAATGCGGAGGCACTCTTCGCAGCAGCCTCTGACGATGACTCAATTATTGCAGGCGACTTCAACGCTGATCATTAGTTCCTGAACTCAATATAAAAAACAAATCAAACTGGCAGACACTTGCATGCCCTACTGCAAGAATATCCTGATGTAGCACTGCTCAAAAACGTCACAGAAGCCACCCATCTAAAAAGAGGTCGCCTAGATCCCACCTTCTTATCCAGTGCCATACAAAGAGGAGCTAAATGGCAACTACATCTTGTACTAATCAGTGATCACTTTGCCATTGAAGTTAAACTTGAATTGCAGAAATACCCCCCTCCTCCTCCACCCCCAAAAAGGTGGAACCCAGAGTTTGCCAACTGGGAAAAATTCGAAACAGCTATGACAGAGTGGGCTCTGGAATACATCAAAAACCCGCACAATGATATCTCCACCCTACCAACTGACTTCAGCAAACAACTAGAGGTAGCAGCCAGTGTATCTATGCCACAAAAAAAGAACTCTGAGAAGAAATATGCTGATGCCTGGTACTATAACAGTCGCATCAAAGAAATGAATACTAGAATAAACAGAACCAGGAAACTTCTCAGAAGACACAGAACTGATGAGCTACAAAATTTACTTACAGAGATCATCAAACATTCTGTGCAAGTATCACTGGCAGTAAAACTAGACAAATGGTACTCATGGTGCAACAAGGTCAACTTCAGCACATCCCTAGCCAAAATATGGGGCTGATTTAACAAAGTCTCTGTGAAGTACAACACACCCAGAGTCACACACCCAGACCCATTAGCTGAAGCCAAGAGGATTGCTAACAACTTTGCGAGCAGAGCAAAAAGCACCAATCTAATTCTGCAAACTATCAACAGGCAGAGAACACTGCTCCCAATTAGGAACAATATCATTGAAGCCGCCTGCAACATGGTAGATGTTACTGAACACCCCTATACCATGGAGGAACTAAATACGACTCTCGCAAAAGGCAGGAAGGACACTGCCCGTGGAGCCGACCTCATCACATATAGCATGCTGAGGAACATGGGAAAATCATGCTAAATTGGTCTACTTGTATTTGATTAACAGGACACACACGGAGAGACTACGTCCAAACACGTGGAACCAGCAAGGCACCAAACCAATTCCAAAACCCAAGGAGCCAGACACCTACCGACCTATAGCTTTGATAAGCTGCACAGAGAAAGTAGCTGAGAGAATAGTACTCAACAGACTGCAGTGGCAAATAGGCCAACCACTTCATCGCCTATATGCCTACAGAAGCGGCATAGGCACTCAAGAATGCATTACAGATGTCCTCTCAACAATTAATGACAAAAAAGCTTTTGTCATATTCCTTGATCTCGAGAAAGCCTTTGAGCTAGCCAGTTCACCAGCTATACTCTTCACACTTGTTGAAAAAAGAGTGAAAGGACACTTACTGGCCTGGACTCGAAACTACACACAAAACCGAGAAGTCAGAGTCACTTTCCAAGGAAAAACCACCTAGTTCATCCCCCTAGAAAACGGTACACCACAAGGAGGCATACTTAGCCACTACCTTTTCAATCTACTAATGGAGAACTTAGCCACTTTAAAGCTCCCAAATGGTGTGGAAATTTTCATATATGCCGATGATATATGCATAGTATGTCCAAATAAAGCTCATGCTAGAAATATCACTCAAAAAGCACTTGACATGATCCAAGCCAAATGCAATGATCTTGGCTTAAAGATCAACACCAACAAAACAAAAGCAATGGCTATAAAACATTTGCAAAACCCTCAGAACTTCACACTGAGGGGTGAGGACATCGAATGGGTAAGTCAATTCATGTACCTTGGGGTAATCATTAGCAAAAACCTAAAACCAGCCAATGAAGTAACCTACCTCAGAGAGAAGACAAAAATTCGTTTATCAGCCATGAAACGAATGACCTCCCTTAAACAAGGAGTATCAAATAACCTCCTAAGACTGTTTTATCTACAAGCAATTCGATCCCATATCGATTATGCAGCACCCACACTCACTGCATTGACTGACACTCAAAAAGCATCATTAGAAGTAGTCCAAGACAATGCCATGAGACTCATTAGTGGCTCTCCAATGTGGACAAGATTCTTCTTACTTAGAGGAGAAACCAACCTAATTCTCCTGTCAGCCAGGATTGACATTAGGAATAGCAGTATTATATTCAAGTCAATCATCGCAGACAAAAAAAGCCCACTCAACAATAAAATATAAAGGCTTCTACCTCTTGCTGAAGAGCTGGATCCGCCAAATTCCCACTCACTACTGGATACACTCAGAAGAATGCAGATGCAAAATGAGGCTCACAAAACCACAGGACAACAAAAGCATGATGGAGACATCCCTCCTGCTCCTTGGGCTTATGACCCTATCAAATACAACTTCACCATCCTACCACCAGCAAGCAAGGCGCTCTGCACGCCAGAGCAACTTACTGTAGCTGCAAAAAATGCAATCAGGAACACACCTGCGCCTCACACCTATTATACAGATGGATCAGTAGACCGTGCAATCCCTGCAGCAATCTCTACATCAGGATATAAAGAAAACTGGAGACTTTCCGACCATGTCTTCACACTGCAAACTGAACTAGTGGCCATTGCAAAAGCTCTAGAACACTCTGCCAACCAACAAGACGGGAACACGATGATCCATACAGATTCCAGAGGAGCCATTCTGGCCCTCAGTAACAAGGAACCTACAGAGAATGTTTACCTCATCACTGCAATTCAATTCTTAGCCTTGCTCCACCAAAGAAACAATAGGCAAGTCACCTTGAATTGGATTCCAAGCCATACTGGAATCTCGGGCAACGACGAGGCCGACCACCTAGCTAAATCGGCCTTAATGTGCCGAATCATTAGCATTACTCTGCAACCGTCATTAAAAACCATCAAAAATAAAATGGCTGCCTACTGCAACATCCAAAAGACTAGTGAAGTAAGGAGAGCCTTCCTAGATGGATCAAGATCTGCAAAGTGGTATATTGAAGCTACAAACATACTACCACACCCAATTGCAAGACAAACACCTCGCCAGGACGCAGTAATCATCTGCAGACTGCGACTGGGATATCTATGCAACTGGCAAATCATCTTGGATAATGGCGAAGACCCTGCAGCACAGCATAGACCAATTAGACCATGCAAGTACTGTAATCAAGACACAGAAGAACCTTTACAGCACTATCTACAGCAATGTCAGGAAACAAGCCTGCTTCGGCAGGATCTTAATCCCAACACTCCTGCAACTGCAACAGCAATTGTCAAGCATATAATTGACAATCATAACACCCTCTCAGCCTTTCTCCACAGCTACCCTCCACCGAGATAATGTTGTAACAAAGCCAACGAGAAATCTAAGCGGCAATTGAAGAGAAACCTTCTTATCCCCCCTGCAATTTTTATGCTGGGAGTAGAACGATTGTTGGCAGCTGAGGACAACATCTAGCGCTCCTTATAAGGAGGCAGTTTTGTCCCCCCGTCCTGTTTTCAGTCTGGAAATGGGGTCGGAGTCGTTGGCGGTCTTTTTAACTTCCAACATATCTTTCTCTCCTCTTAGCTATCTCCCTTGCTGGAGTCAGAACGGGTGCTGGCGGCTGAGGGCAACAACTCGCACTCCTTATGAGGAGGCAGGTTTGCCTTCCCGTCCTTTTTTTCAATGCTGGAACTGGGAACGGAGCCGTCGGCGGTCTTTTTCATATCCAGCACCTTTTTCATCTTCAATCTCTTTTCTTTTTTTCAGTTCAGGCATCCCTCCAAACCACCTTTGTAAGTCTCAATAAATTAATTCATAAGTAAACTTTATTTTTACTTTTTTTTTCTTATACTTATTCACAGGTACAGGAATTTTTTTATTCCATCCTATCTCTACTACTAAAACTGCAATAATTCCCTCTTTTCAGCTCTCTCCCACTCAGCTGAAATCTCACACTATCCCTCTATTTCACAACTTAAGCTTAAACCACTACGAAGTTTTTTACTTCACCTATATCAACTTCACCAACTATAAACTTTTCAACTCCTTCCCGAGCTCTCCTACTCATCGGGACTTGCTACTATAATTCTTTCTCTCTAACTAAGACTGGAGCCAGTGGGCTCATGGGAAGGCATCCCCTTCCCACAGTCAATTACTCCTTTCTCAAATAACCCATCACAACCTAAAAACCTATCCCAATATCCTAAAATAAATGTTGCAGAATATCGCCCACCCAACTACCTATCCCAATATATCCTACCTAAACACCTACAGGCTGCAAGATTGCAAAAACCCGTGTCTGGCCAAAAGGGCCAGGCAATCTTCAACAACAACAAGATAGTACTGATAATCATATTACTATTAATGCTCTGAAACCTGATTGGGATCGTTCGGCTTTCATTGAGGCCCAGAAAACTGAATTTAATTTTGAGTTAGGTGATATTAATGATCTGACAAGGGCTCTGTTTGGTTTAATCAATAATTTATTGTACAGATTTAGTAGACCTTCGACTGATGATCTGAGCAAGACTTCTCGGATCGAACAAATTGTGGTCCCTTCTCAGTTCTGTGTATCATTAATAAGTCTCGCCCACGATAATTTCCTTCCAGGTCATTTTGGAGTAAGGAAAACTTTCCGTAAATTGGCTAGATATTTTTGGTGGGCTCGGATGAAATCGTTTGTAAAACGTTTTGTGAAAGAGTGTGAGGTTTGTCTGGTAATGGGAAAACCAAATCAAATTATTCCAAAGGCTCCTTTAAATCCTATTCCTGCTATCGGAGAGCCGTTCTCGGAATTGGAAATAGATGTGGTTGGTCCTTTACCGAAAACTAAATCTGGTTATGTTTATGTATTGACAATTATGGATAGAGCCTCTAGATTTCCCGAAGCTTTCCCTTTGAGAAGAATAACCTCTAAAGTAGTTTTTGAAAAATTAATTGAATTCCTTTCCAGGTACGGTCTACCTCGTGTTATTCAGACCAATTGTGGTACAAATTTCACGAGTAGAATGTTTAGAGGTAAATGTGCTGAACTGGCCATTTGGCATATTACAAGCGTTCCGTATCATCCGGAGAGTCAAGGTGTGGTGGAGAGGTTTCACCAAACTTTAAAATCTATTATGAAAAAAAAAAAATTGTTATGAACATGGTAGTGAGTGGGACAAAGCACTTCCACTCGCACTCTTTGCACTTAGGAATCATCCCAATGCCTCCACAGGTGTAGCTCCCTTCGAACTAATTTTTGGGCACAAAGTCCGTGGCCCTTTGGACATTTTTTATGAAGCATTAGGGGCCAATCGAAAGGGTGATATCAAAGTGGGAGAATTTGTGGATGATTTGAGAAAATGTATGTTTAGTGCTTGGAAGTTTGCGGATAATTTAAATTATTCTCAAAATAAGATGAAGACTAATTATGACAGAAATGCTAAAGCCCGTTCTTTTGAACCAGGAGTATTGGTTTTGGTTTTGAGTATGGACCCGGACAATTTTCTTAAACCTAGATATAAGGGTCCGTGGAAAGTTTTGAGGAAATTATCCGAGGTAAACTATGAAATTGAAGCTCCCGGTTCAAACAGAAAGTGCAAAATTTTTCATGTTAACAGGTTGAAAGCGTATCATGTTAAAAGTGTTGAACCCTTAACTGTTGTGACCGAGCTAGTATCGGTATCTGTAGAATTTCCTCCTCAGGATTCAGATGATTTAATGAATCAGGTTTCTTCAGATGCCCTTTTTTCTAATATACAAAATTTAGAAGTTTTAGAGGAAGGTCTGAAACATTTAAATCCTCATCAAAGAGAGGATGTGACTAATTTAATATATTCCTTTCCAAATTTATTTCGGGACTCTCCTGGTAGGACTAACTTTCTTTGCCATGATGTATATGTAGGTAATGCCTCCCCTGTTAAACAAAGTCCTTATCGGTTAAAACCTGTAGAGAAGGATTTGGTCGAGAAGGAGAATAAATATATGTTGGAGCACGACCTCATTCAGCCCTCAGTTAGTCCTTGGAATTCCACTGTTGTTCTTGTTGAAAAAGCTGACGGGAAGTTCCGCATGTGTGTGGACTATCGAAAGGTTAATGCCCAAACCAAAAATGACTCCTTTCCCTTGCCACATATTGATGACTGCCTCGAACAGACAGGGTATGCCAAATTTATTACAAAACTAGATTTATTGAAGGGTTATTGGCAAGTTCCGCTATCTGATCGAGCCGTGAAATTTTGGCATTCGTAACTCCATTTGGTTTGTATGAATGCAAGGTTATGCCATTTGGGATGAAAAATGCCACGTGTACCTTCCAGAGGCTTATGAATAGGGTCATTTGTGGTTTAA
>NC_090736.1:128123875-128126375 GCF_036898095.1 Palaemon carinicauda
TATGGATATATCAATTAGATTTTTCATCCAAATAAATCTCTAGCTACGATGGGAAGAATGTTTCTGAAGATGAGAGAGAGAGAGAGAGAGAGAGAGAGAGAGAGAGAGAGAGAGAGAGAGAGAGAGAGAGAGAGAGAGAGAGAGAGAGAGAGAGAGGGGGGGGGGAATTTTACAAGAAAAAATGTCTTCGTATATATAAATACTATTATTGGAGCTTCAGATTATAATGAAAAAAAAAAAATGTTGCTTCAAAATTTTTCAGAAGTTTCGTCTTGGCAGATCCACCCCATCTAATCAACTTAATTCAAAATGATTTTATAGACTATGGTTTTCAGGTTGGAGATAAAATCATTACCTCAAAATCTATATAAAAAATTGTACCTTTATCAGTAAATGATCTCAAAATAGCCTACAAAATTAATGAGTCACTTAAACGTGTGAGGTTTTAAACGGCAATGTGAGAAACAGCAGTTCATTTACTCTCTTCCTCAGTGGTTAATTCCATAAAATTTTGTAGTATCAAAGGATTATTGAAAAGTCAGTTTTATAATGGAACATCTGATCTTATATCTTTGATTGTTAGTTGGTTTGGCTTGAATAACTCGTACATGTAGTATGTCGTAAAGAAAGGTAGAGGTGCGTTCTCAATCTGTCCATGCCAAGTTGAAATCGATGCTATATTTGTTATTAATGCTAAAGTGAAAGGCAAAATGTTTTCGTTCCAGTAAAAGGATTATCGTTTAACATGTTGCATGGACTGTAAGGATTACAGTTCTTGATGACAGGACTGCTATGTCAAGACACAGTCGAATATCTCTTTTCTTTCATACGACAAATCAGTCATTGCCATAGTCACCCGTCACCTGGAATTTTAATATTGACTACGGTTATACATTTCGGGTAGAGACAAAAGTTTACAAGTAAAAACCTTTGGCATCTTACACACGAGGACCCTAGTGTCCGCCACCGGTGTCGGACACTAGTGTCCTTGCTCAAGAAACTGCCTGGCAACTAGATAGGCCGTCTCCTTCCATCATGGGATGATGGTGGGTGTCAAACTGAGCATGAGAAGCTGGCCAGTGGGCAGCGGTGGCGGACACTGGTGGCTACGTGTGAAAGCTTCCATTTAAAACAATGCTTTGCAGTAAGTGGCGGCAACCGTCAGGCGTCAGTGTCCGCCACGTGTTGCGGGAGCGAGACACCGAAATATCTGTTGCCCGGAAATTGTCTGTTTGGGACACTGCTGTTGCCTCGTGTGAAAGGCTCCATTTGATGATATGGGAGGCAACTAGTGTCCGACACCGGTGGCGGACACCAGTGTCCTCGTGTGTAAGGGCTCTTAGGGTCTTAATGTTTATAATAATGCTGAAGCTACTTTACATCTTGTGTCACTACAGAGTGCTTAAATATAAGTGGTCCATTTCAAAGGTTAAATGTTATTCCCAATGATCTAGAATCCGATTTGTATATCTCTGCGTGCCTCATGAACCACCTTCTGCCTGTTAACAATGAGACCTAGACAGGAAAAACATATAAAAGATTTAGCAAAGATTAAACCTGAAACACTGATAGGAAATGAGTCCTTAAGTTCTTTGATGGGAGGGTTCGTGGCTTTTTAATTTGGAAATAATTATACATCATTAGGCTCTGCTGATGTAGATGAAACAGGCGATAACTGGGCATCACTTGTAAAGAGAAAGGTATTATATAGGTCATGTAATCATTTTAGAGAAAATCTACAAGAAATGGAATATTTATTCAAAATTTTCCATGGTGATGCTCTAAAGCCAGGAGTCAAAGCCGTTTCATATCTTTTTGATATATTCAAAGCCGCCAATATTGATGTTCCCGAGGAGGTAATAAGCTTTCTGTTATTAGAAGTAGGCTAAAATTTAGAATAAAAATATTAATCTAAGAAGGAAAATTTTTCTAACAAAATTGTGAAAAAAGATAAAAAAAATGTTCAGTAATTTTGAAAATTTAATTAATTGAAACAGAGAGAGAGAGAGAGAGAGAGAGAGAGAGAGAGAGAGAGAGAGAGAGAGAGAGAGAGAGAGAGAGAGAGATGATTGTATTAAGACTTAATGAAATATTCGGAATAAAGCTTTTGTCATACGTAAATTTTTATTTCCATTGCTATTATATTCCCTATCATATTACGCATTTTGGAAATATAGTCATAAAGACAATAATATTAGCGTACTTTCATAAATGCAATGTTTGGAATCCAAAAAGAGGCACGAATAATAAGGCTGACTGTACAGGACAACTGTCGAATAAACGCTTCGAACTCTCCAGGTGACGTCACAGAGCACAGCCGAGCTCCCAGCACCATGTGCGGTAACTTACCTTATCTTATTCCATCTTGGAGATATCTATACGAGAAGTACAGCTATCGTAAATCTGCATAGAGATAGTGAGAAAATTCTAATTGAGATAAGAGTTAGACAAGGAGACCCTATTTCTCCTAAATTATTCAAGTCATGTCTAGAAGAAAATT
>NC_090736.1:128133875-128146375 GCF_036898095.1 Palaemon carinicauda
GTAATTTTGCTATTTTCTAACTGCACTGTGCTGCTTTCCCTATTGGAGCCCTTGGCCTTGTAGCTTGCTGCTATTCTAAATAAGCTTGCAGCATGGTTAGTAATAATGATAATGATATCCACTTGAATGATTACTCGTCGCATATGGATATGTCAACACTGATAAACCATTCAAAATGAAACCTGTTAGACGAAATGGGTCATATTAATTTTGCTATGGCCCTTCCTTTAGCCTAGTCCCCAACGTCTTAAGCTTTTGTTTGCTTACACTGTTATAAAAACCAGTAATTTTAATCCGAAATTATCAGTAAAAATATACTGTTGTCAGACGTATTTCAGTAAAATACAGGTGACTGTAATTCTTACCCTAGTTTGTTAATATCCGTTTTTAAAACGGTAAATGCCTGTCAACATTTATTCCTGGACTGTTACCGTAAATTTTTAAGTGTAGCAAAGAGTAAAATTAGAATATAAGGAGGGTATATTTTACTTTTATTTGGATCACCTCTAATTCAGAACAATATTCGGGCGCTGCATGCCAACATACCTTATGCACTTTCAACATCTTATTAACCAGAAAATCCTTTCTCACTTCTTACCTGAATATACCTCATGGATAGAGGTAGAAAGTAATCAGGAAAAATACCCTTACATTATATTAAATACTAAACAGACTTTCTAAATTGATTAACTACTTGGTTTCTTTTCAGGGATGAATTTTTCTGGTTAAACACTATAGCCGATATGTTATTTAATTGATACCTATACATCAGGACCGACAGTACTACTGCATTAGAATAATATTCTCATCTTAGTTTCCAAGCTGTTTTCCTGCCTCGACCACGCGTTTCTTCCCAGAACTTCAAAAGCTCTTGCTACTCCTCGTTTCTTTGCAAATCTTCAAATCCTCAATTTGCCTCGAGTCTGCTGTTACTACGCTTCGCAAGTATACAAACTTCTTAACCTGCTTCGGCGCCTGTCCTCTAACTGTCATTTCTTCCACGTGCACCCAACCGTCATCCCTACTCACAATCAAGATCTCAATCCTCTTTCAGCTGATGATCGAGCCAAAATTCTGTGCCTCTGTCTTCATACTCATTACCATACCAACCAGCACCAGCCACATTTGAAGGCTTAAAGGCTGCTCATGAATGGCAAAGGCAAAGGACAGTGACATTACCCTATCAAGCTGGACAATGCCCTAGAGACTGACCATATGTACATATAATCAGCACCCAAGCCCCTCTCCATCCAAGATAGGACCGAGGAGGGCCAGGCAATGGCTGTTGATTACTCAGTAATCAATGTAACATCATTAGCAAAGTTCAAGTTCATAAAAACATTTCCATCAATATATGTTTTCATTTTCCATCAATCTCAGTATGTGGTCAATATATACCAGTACATTAAACAAGGTGGGTGACAAAACAAATCCCTATCTTAGCCCACCTACATCTGGGAACCAATCACTTTGCTGTCTATCCATCTGTACACAGCTGTATACACCTTGCTACCAGGTCTTTGGTATCCTTATCACTTTTAGTGGTATACCATAGTCTTCCGCTATTCTCTAAATTCCATCCGTCTATACTGAATCATACGCTTATCTAGTTATACCTCTGCGTAATATGTTCCCTTAGGCATACTTAATTCAGGTTAACGTGTCTAGTTATTCCTAGATACCCTTTATGTATGTAACCTCCCTTTGGTAAACCTAATCCAGATAAACCAACATAGGTATTTATATGTGTAATCTCACCTGGATGTAGAAGATTGTATATGCAACTTTTCATATCGTCTTAATTTAGTTCAAGATTCTTTGACCTTGACGATGTTTTGGGTCACAATGTGGCTTGAAATTTCAATTAAGTAACTTTTTGTTCAATAGAGTCAATCATTAATGTCAATAAGCTTTCATTATAAAGAAGACAATCACTACTTCTTCAGTCCCATGGACCCAATAATTATATACTTCCAATCAGTCTACGGAGGGAAGCGAATGATAAACATAAAGACATTAGGAGAAAAAAATTAGATTTACTGTGGATTAGATTGTATCAAATTTATGAATTTTATCTGGGAACTTATTCAGCGCCACTGGTTTATTTTATTCGTATTGATGTTGAAATTAAAATATATTTTCTATGTTGGTTCGCTCATTTTTTTTAACGAATATGAAAATATTTTACCCACATTTTGAACAGCAACAGACATATAAATAGAGTCCATTAGTTTCCAATTTGCGAAAGCTTTAATAAAATAGTTGGAAAGTGTCGCAATGAAGCGAAATCTGCTTGTCTTCCGGGTTCATGTTTTATATAAATGACCAATTTCTATGTATAGTGACATTGGAGATCCAAGTTATACGTTTTAAATAGTGTACCGGATCATACTTTTAAAATCATAAGTATAAGAAAAAATATATGGAACAAATTTCTTGAAAAACTAATAATCTAGAAATGCTTACAAAATTCTAATAATCTCATAAGTGCAAAGAAAAACTCGATAATAAGTAGTAATGCTTTTTTTTTTTTTTTTTTTTTTTTATATATATATATTGACGATAAATGTGAGAGTTTTTACCAATGAAAATTCTTAATAGTCACTATAAAGGGAGTTTAGATTTGATCAAATTTTAATTAAATATACCAGGATAACATTAAGATAAGGACAGAAAGCTTCACCTTGAATTATGACTCACGTTACGTTAGAATATTAAAATGTAAATCCTTTAGAAAATAAGACATTTTTACGTAAGCCTTAAAGGAATCACCATTCAACATCGAAAAAAGAAAACAATATTTTGCAAGTTATTGTTCTTTTCCTTACGAGAGTTGATTAGCATAAGTATTCAAAATCTAGACCCAAACCATTTATCTCTCCTTTTATGATATTTTAGTCTAACAAATATACATCGTACTCAGCGGTTGCCAAATAGTCATAGAACGACCTCCTTTCAAAAAAAAAACAAATAAAATAAATAAATAAAAAATCCCCAATTCTGGGAATGGATCACACAGTGACAGCGAGGTTGCAATTCTCTGTTTCTATTAACCATTTGCTAAATAATTTTTAAACTTGTTAATCGAGGAACTGATACATTGTTTTTCTCTTTCAGAAGCCTTTTCCTCTAAAAATAAACGGCATGTCAAAGGTTTTTAGTCATAATTCGTAAGCATTACGAGAAATCACGATATCACAGTCAGAGCTTCACACAAAGGTTGGTTTTAGTTTTGGTTCAAGGTTGGATAGACCTGGTATTCTTATGACCTTGACTGAAACCTTTATCAACACTACAGTGACAAATCATCATTTTCCATAAGGGAGACTCTTGGCATACTTCAATTTTTCCTTATTGAGATATTATGTTAAGGAGCTCCTTAATTTGTAATACCACTTGGTTCTTATGTGAGGAACTTTTGAAGGCTTCAATGATACTTCTTGAAACGGTAAAAAAGGACAAACTTAATATCAACCCTATCTGTAATTATTTAAACAATGGTAATTGATAATAAAATGACGGATAGTTCAGATGCAAATGCTAATGCTTCACCAGGTAATGAGAGCAGACTTGGTTTGTTTAAGGATACTGCAGCACAGTCAACTCTCATCGCAGATTTAGAGCTATCAGTATACATAGTGATGTCCTTTCCTTTGTATAAATTAAAAGGCATGTTGTTTATGACGATTCGGAGACTTGAAGTATAGTTATATATCTTTGATAAATAAACGAAAAAGATGAAAGATTATTCTTGTTTTCTTTATAATCCTAGGTGAAAAAAAAAATTGAAAACGTTGAGTAAGGTTCATTCTGGTCTTCGTAGATTGTAAAAGCCTATTTGCTCATATTGCGAATGGCAGTTCATAATTGTTTAAATACACCAATTTGATTGAAGAACTTTTTGATGGAGAATTGGTGGATAAGATCTTTAATGCACTTTGCATTGTTACAAAATCTCCATATAAGGGGAAACGTGGCTCCCCTTTCTAACATAAAACTTAGATATATTTGGAAATTCTAAAGCTTTAACTACAAAGTCTCAGGCTTTTATTGTGTATTTGACCTAAATACTTCAAAGTAGATTGAGATGCGGACCCATAATGGCTCATTTAGATCGGATTTTCGATAAGACTAATGCTTTATACATCATTAGTAAAATTGATGTCTTTGCATCCCATGTTGTATGAGACATCTTTATTATTAGGCTGAAAGCATTATTACATTTAGTTTTGATGTAAGATATGCGCTTTCGAATTAAGGTAAGTATCGAATATTAGTCACAAACAATTTACCTTACTTTGGAATTGGATTTGACCGTCGCCCAATGTGATATTTATATCTTGCTTTTGTTTCCATTTACTGAAGGCTTATGAAAGTTATTGGTTGAGTTTTTTCTGTAAAAGGTCTGTGAATAACAGACCCAATCCAAACTTGTATTTTCGAATAACATTATTTATAATTCTATGCAAGTGACAAAGAATATTCTATACTACTGTTATGATATCGACATAAAAGCTACTTGAAACTCAGGATCTCACGTGTATCGCATGTGTTTTGCACCCACTCGTACACTGTAATGATATTTCTGTTTTCTGTATATGTATCGCTCCCCCTCATGCTGATAACAACGTGTTTAAGCCTGCCTGTTCATGAATGAATTTGTTTGAATATTTGTGACGTTCTTGCTCGGAATGGTTTGTACATAAACTCATGATCTGTTGAAATAAAGTTAGTTGCATTCACCTGGCCTCTCAGTTATCACCTAATGGAACTCTCGCACAATTGGTGCCCGTAGGAGGAATCACTTCCTTCCTTCTTCTCCTTCATTGTTGTGCTCTACTGTTTAAAGATGCCGCCCACCAAACATGCATCTTTGACACACGCTGCCTCAATGAAACTGCCACCCTTCACAGGCGGAGAAAAGTTCGCCTGGTTCCAGCGTCCCAAAGTTCAGTTTTGCATCAAAGAGTGTAACTCAGTCAAGCACAAAAGTAGACTATGTTCATGCAGTGATCACAGAGGACACTTTCCCGGAAATCTCGGATCAGCTTTGCAATCAAGGGAACATGCCAATAGCGTACGACTCCCTCAAAACATACCCCCTGGAGTCCTTGCCATCCGTATAGCCAAGCTATTTCAGCTCTCTCAACAACCATTAGGGGACCAAAAGACTTTGATCCCCCTCAGTTAAAAGACCAGTATCTCTCACCTGCAACCTGCAGCAGACGGCTCTCCTCATGAGGTGAACCCACCTCGTGCCCTTTTGGAACGGGGCTTATCCGAACCTGTACGCACTTCCATACCCAATGTTGATATTTTGCCCATGAAGGACCTGATGAATAAAGTCAACGCTCTTATGCACATCTACTGCATTGCCTTCAAGAACTCCATCAACTCTACCACTCCTGACGAAGTGGACCACTATTCAACATCAATCAAAGCTGATGTGTATCCAGTAGATCCCAGAGGACAGCCCGTGACATGCCGAAAGAGTCCCAAAGGTGCCCACCACCAACCAGTTGCTCATGCCCCAAACAACAACCTCTACAGTCACTTACTTACGCCTTTCAGCCCCAGTTATGCTAATACCACTACAGATTTGGGGCTCTTGCGAAGAAATGTGCGAGCAGTTGTCAGTAGCCAAAAAAAGTGTGAGAAGGCCATCACTTGTAGCGATGACCTCAACTGTAACTAATATTTTCGTTTTACAAGATATAACGTAGTCTGTCTAAATCTGCCAACGTCCACCTTGCAACTGCTAACAGATCTGCTTTACCCACCTAGAGTTATGAAACCCTCACAATACTGTTTGGATTTCCTCTCACACTACCACCTCTTGGTTGATGTTGCTCACCAACGGCTAGTCAACGCAGACTCTTACTCGCCGATACCTCTCCAACCAACCCCATCCGACCTCACTCTTCACATTAGCACACCCCTAATACCTACGACTACATCCTCACATCGTACATGGAAGTTTTCCGTCTAGAACTTCGCCAAACACCAACGGTTCCAGCTAAATACGGTAATTATCACTATATCAAGACGACGGGGTCCCTAGTTTTCCTGAAATTCAGGAGTCTGGCACATGATCGTTTGGCAGCTGCTAAACAAACGTTCACCAAAATAGAAAAAATGAGCGCTTGCCCAAAGGCTTCAAGCCCGTGGTCGTAACCAATGCACATCGTCCTGAAAAAGGACGGCTCCCAACAACCTTGTTAGCATTACAGGTGTCTTAACATGCAAACAGAACCAGATCACCAACCCCTCCCAAACATCGCAGACGTAACGTCCTACTTGCACAATGTGAAGGTTTTCTCCACGCTCAACCTCATAAAAGATTATTATCAGGTTCCCATGAACCAAGAAGACATCACCAAGACCAACATCACTACCCCCTTTGGTACGTACACCTTCAATTACTCGTGTTTTGGCCTTCATAATGCTGGGGCCACTTTTCAGCACCTCACGGATGGTATCTTATGGGACCTCCCCTTCTGTGTATGGAACCTGGACGACATACTTGTGTTTTCTTCCTCCAAAGACGAACACTTCTGTCACCAACACATCATGCTCGATAACGTACAACAGAACAGTCTTATAGTATAATACGACAGTTGTACCTTCGGTGGAAATGAATTATCATTTTTAGGGGACCTTATCTCAACTGCAGGAGTCTAAACCCTCTCTTAAAAGGTATCAGCCATTCAGAAATTCCCCACTCCTTCGCCTGTTAAAGCACTGCAAGAATTCTTGTGCAAAATCAATTATTATGACCGTTTCCTGCCAGCCATTGCCGTCACTCTCTCCCCCCTCCCCCTCTATGCCACGCTCAGGGGAAACCCAAAAGACATAATGGTCTTTACCACTCCAGAAGAGTAATAAAATATGAAAGATGATTTCAAGGAATTCTGCTTGGAAGTCTTTCCCACTTTAAAACAGTAATCAAATATTAAAGATCCTTTCAAGAAATTCTGCTTGGAGGTCTTCCCCAATCATGAAGAGTAATCAGTAATTGAAGATGGTTTTAAGGAATTCAGCTTAGAGGTGTTCACCACTCCAGAAGAGTAATCGAATATTAAAGATGGTTTTAAGGTATTTTGCTTGGAGGTCTTTACTACTTTAAAAGTGTAAATGAATATCAAAGATGCTTTCAAGGAATTTTGCTTGGAGGTCTTCCCCATTCCAGAAGAGTAATCAATTATCAAAGATATTTCAAGTAATTCTGATTGGAGGTCTTCCCACACTCCAGAAAAGTAATCAAATATTAAAGATGCTTTCAAGAAATTCTTCATAGAGGTCTTCCCAACTCGCAACAAGTAATCAAATATTAAAGATGCTTTCTAGGAATTCTGCTTGGAAGCCTTCCCCACTAAAGAAGAATATTCAAATATCAAAGATGATTTCAAGGAATTCTGTGTGGAGGTCTTCCCAATTCAGAAGAGTAATCAAAGATTACAGATGCTTCCACAGAATTAAGCTTGGAGGTCTTCCCCACTAAATAAGAGTAATCAAATATTAAAGATGCATTCCAGGAATTCTGCTTGGAGGTCTTCCCCACTAAATAAGAGTAATCAAATATTAAAGATGCATTCCAGGGATTCTGCTTGGAGGTCTTCCCCACTAAAGAAGAGTAATAAAATATTAAAGATGCTTATAAGGTATTCTGCTTGGAGGTCTTTCCCAATTCAGAAGACGTTTCAAAGATTAAAGGTGCTTGCAAGGAATTCTGCTTGGAGGTCTTCCCCACTAACGAAAAGTGATTAGCTGTTAAAGATGCTTCCAAGGAATTCTGCTTGGAGTTCTTCCCTTCTCCAGAAGAGTAATCAAAGATTATAGATGCTTTCAAGGAATTCAGATGGGAGGTCTTTCTTGACTCCAGAAGAGTATTCAGAGATTAGAGATGCTTCCACTGAATTCAGCTTGGAGGTCTTCCCCACTAAAGAAACGTTATCAACTATTGAAGATGCTTTCAAGGAATTATGCTTGGAGGTCTTTCTCAATTCAGAAGAATAATCAAATATTGAAGATGCTTTCAGGGAATTCGGCTTGGAAGTATTCCCCAATTCAGAAGAGTAATCACATATTAAAAATGCTTCCACGGAGTTCACCTTGGAGGTCTTCCCCACTAAAGAAGAGTATTCAACTGTTAAAGATGCTTTCAAGGAATTCTGTTTGGGGGTTTTCTCCATTCCAGAAAAGTAATCAAATATTAAGATGTTTTCATGGAATTAAGATCGGAGGTCTTCACATCTATAGAAAAGTAATCAAATATTAATGATGATTTTAAGGAAGGTATTCCTCACTACAAAAGACTAACCAAATAATAAAGCTGATTTCGAGGATTTCAGCTTTGAGGGCTTCACCACAATAAAAGAGTAATCAAATATTAAAGATAATTTCATGGAATTCCGCTTGGAGGTCTTCACCGCTATAGAAGCCTAATCAAACATTAAAGATGCATTTAAAAAATTTTGCTAGGAGGTCTTCCCCACTACAGAAGAGTAATCAAATATTAAATATGATTACAAGGAATTCTGCATGGTGGTCTTTCCCACTATAGAAGCCTAATCAAACATTACAGATGCTTTAAACGGATTCCGCTTGGAGGTCTTCCTCACATTAGAAGAATAATCATTTATTAAAGATGCTTTCAAGGAATTCTGCTTGGAGGTCTTCCCCAATTCAGAAGAGTTATCAAATATTAAGAATGCTTCCACGGAATTCAGCTTGGAGGTCTTCTCCACTAAATAACAGTAATCAAATATTAAAGATATTTTCTAGGAATTCTGCTAGGAGGTCTTACCCACTCCAGAAGAGTAATCAAATAATAAAGATGATCTCAAGGAATTCAGCTTGCAGGTCTTCACCACTATAGAGGCCAAATAAAACATTAAAGTTGTTTCCAAGAAATTTTCCTTGGAGGTCTTCCCCACTCCAGAAGAGTAATCAAATATTAAAGATTCATTCAAGAAATTTTGCATGGAGGTCTTCTCCACTACAGAAGAGTAATCAAATATCAAAGATGAGTTCAAGGAATTCAGCTTGGAAGTTTACACCAATATAGAAATCTAATCAAACATTAAATTTTCTTTCAAGAAATTTTGCATGGAGGTCTTCCCCACTAAAAAAAGAGAAATTAAATATTAAAGATGCTTCCTATAAATTCTGTATGGAGGTCTTCCCCACTCCAGAAGAGTAATCAAATATTGAAGATGCTTGCAAGGAATTCTGCTGGGTGTTCTTCCCCACTCAAGAAAAGTAATCAAGTATTAAATATGCTTCCAAGGTATTTTGTATGGAGGTCTTCCCCATTCCAGAAGAGTAATCAAATATTAAAGATGCTTTCTGGGAATTATGCTTGTAGGTCTTCCCCAATCCAGGAGAGTAATCAAAGATTCAAGATGCTTTTAAATAGTTTAGCTTTGATGTCTCCATCCTTGCAGACGAGTAATAAATAATTTAATCATGGGGAAGTATTTTGATAAAAGAGATTAAAACAGCTATTAGAAAGGGATATAACAAATAGGAAATAATGATCGGACGCGAAACAATAACTCTCAAGATGAAATAAGGAGAAATCTGTTACTAAATTTGCAGGGAGTGAAATGAATAACTGAACTGAATAATAACAAATAATTTAATGCTTACTGCTCTGAGATAGCTTTTACATACTATAAATGTATGCATAGATGTATATATATATATATATATATATATATATATATATATATATATATATATATATATATATATATATATATATATGTATATATATATATTTATATATATATATATATATATATATGTATATATATATATTTATATATATATATATATATATATATATATATATATATATATATATATATATATATATATATATTTATATATATATATATATATATATATATATATATATATATATATATATATACCAAAGGTACTTCCCCCAATTTTGGGGGGTAGCCGACATCAACAATGAAACAAAACAAAAAGGGGACCTCTACTCTCTACGTTCCTTCAGCCTAACCAGGGACTCAACCGAGTTCAGCTGGTACTGCTAGGGTGCCACAGCCCAACCTCCCACATTATCCATCACAGATGAAGCTTCATAATGCTGAATCCCCTACTGCTGCTACCTCCGCGGTCATCTAAGGCATCGGAGGAAGCAGCAGGGCCTACCGGAACTGCGTCACAATCGCTCGCCATTCATTCCTATTTCTAGCACGCTCTCTTGCCTCTGTCACATCTATCCTCCTATCACCCAGTGCTTTCTTCACACCATCCATCCACCCAAACCTTGGCCTTCCTCTTGTACTTCTCCCATCAACTCTTGCATTCATCACCTTCTTTAGTAGACAACCATTTTCCATTCTTTCAACATGGCCAAACCACCTCAACACATTCATATCCACTCTAGCCGCTAACTTATTTCTTACACCCGTTCTCTCCCTCACCACTTCGTTCCTAACCCTATCTACTCGAGATACACCAGCCCTACTCCTTAGACACTTCATCTCAAAACATTCAATTTCTGTCTCTCCATCACTTTCATTCCCCACAACTCCGATCCATACATCACAGTTGGTACAATCACTTTCTCAGCCCTCTATTTTTTACTACTCCCTTAACTGCCCCCAACACTTTGCAACCTTCATTCACTCTCTGACGTACATCTGCTTCCACTCCACCATTTGCTGCAACAACAGACCCCAAGTACTTAAACTGATCCACCTCCTCAAGTAACTCTCCATTCAACATGACATTCAACCTTGCACCACCTTCCCTTCTCGTACATCTCATAACCTTACTCTTACCCACATTAATTCTCAACTACCTTCTCTTACACACCCTTCCAAATTCTGTCACTAGTCGGTCAAGCTTCTCTTCTGTGTCTGCTACCAGTACAGAATCATCCGCAAACAACAACTGATTTACCTCCCATTCATGGTCATTCTCGCCTACCAGTTTTAAACCTCGTCCAAGCACTCGAGCATTCACCTCTCTCACCACTCCATCAACATATAAGTTAAACAACCACAGCGACATCACACATCCCTGTCTCAGCCCCACTCTCACCGGAAACCAATCACTCCCTTCATTTCCTATTCTAACACATGCTTTACTACCTTTGTAGAAACTTTTTACTGCTTGCAACAACCTTCCACCAACTCCATATAACCTCATCACATTCCACATTGCTTCCCTATCAACTCTATCATATGCTTTCTCCAGATCCATAAACGCAACATACACATCCTTACCTTTTTCTAAATATTTCTCGCATATCTGCCTAACTGTAAAAATCTGATTCATACAACACCTACCTCTTCTAAAACCACCCTGTACTTCCAAGATTGCATTCTCTGTTTTATCCTTAATCCTATTTATCATTACTCTACCGTACACTTTTCCAACTACACTCAACAAACTAATACCTCTTGAATTACAACACTCATGCACATCTCCCTTACCCTTTTATAGTGGTACAATACATGCACAAACCTAATCTGCTGGTACCATTTACAACACAAAACACATATTAAACAATCTCATCCAACAATTCAAGTACAGTCACACCCCCTTCCTTCAACATCTCAGCTTTCACACCATCCATACCAGATGCTTTTCCTACTCTCGTTTCATCCAGTGCTCTCCTCACTTCCTCTATTGTAATCTCTCTCTCATTCTCATCCCCTATCACTGGCACCTCAACACCTGGAACAGCAATTATATTTGCCTCCCTATTATCCTCAACATTCAGCAAACCTTCAAAATATTCCGCCCACCTTTTCCTTGCCTCCTCTCCTTTTAACAACCTTCCCTTTCCATCTTTCACTGTCTCTTCAATTCTTGCGCCAGCCTTCCTTACTCTCTTCACTTCTTTCCAAAACTTCTTCTCATCCTCTTCATATGACTGACCCAATCCCTGACCCCACCTCAGGTCAGCTGCCCTCTTTGCCTCACGTACCTTGCACTTTACTTCCACATTTTTCTCTCTATATTTTTCATACTTCTCTATACTATTACTCTGCAGCCATTCTTCAAAAGCCCTCTTTTTCTCTTCCATTTTTACCTTCACTCCTTCATTCCACCATTCACTGCCCTTCCTCATGCTGCCTCCAACAACCTTCTTGCCACATACATCACTTGCAATCCCAACAAAATTTTCTTTTACTAACTTCCACTCCTCTTCTAAATTACCAGTTTCTCTTACTCTCACCTCGTCATATGCCATTTTCAACCTTTCCTGATATTTACTTTTTACCCCCGGTTTTATTAGCTCTTCAACCCTCACTAGCTCCCTTTTACATCCACCTACTCTATTCCCCCACTCTTTTGCTACAACTAATTTTCCTTCCACCAAAAAATGATCAGACATACCGTTAGCCATACCCCTAAACACGTGCACGTCTTTCATTCTTCCAAACATTCTTTTAGTTATCAACACATAATCCATTAATGCCCTTTCTACTACTCTTCCATTTGCCACTCCT
>NC_090736.1:128151375-128162629 GCF_036898095.1 Palaemon carinicauda
TAAAACTGAGTTTATGATGGTTGGAAAGAAACAAAGCCTAAATAACTTGGATTATACTCAAATAAACATAAATAACAACTCTGTCCCGATATCCATAAGTTTGTGATCTAGGTATATCTCTTGACTGTAATTTGTCTTACAGTGATTAAATAAATAATGCAGTAAAACCTGCTGGCTATCATCTTAGACACATTGCTTTAATAAAGAAGTACACGGATGAACATTCCATAAAGAAACTTGTGATTAACTGTGTTATTACCAGTATTATGTATTAACGTATTTTTTGCTTTTGTTTACGTCAGCCTTATTACTGAGTATTTGTTTTATGTAAAATTAGCATAAGATTTAGTTAATAAGGTTTCAGTTGTAAATTTAATTTTTTTTGTATTTTTTTTCTTTTGAAGTGCTGTTTTAACCTCCTCCCCGCTCGCTTAAAGATTTATAAGTGTCTAGTTTAACGTTTGTTTCTTTTCTGTGTTTTTTGAGTCCTTGGTGAGAAGAGACACCTTTGTTTACGTGCAAGGAACTAGATTGCTTAAAGACACAGTTCCAGCTCGCCACTCCCCTGACCTACTGCAGCAGCTGGCTTATGCGAACATTCTAAAGGATTGCGACGTCAACGTTTGACGGCTTTAAGCAGGTGCATTTCGGCCACCTGCGGTGATTTGTGTTTCCTGTGTGTTGTTTTCTGCGGTCCTTGGTGCCGACGTAGGAATCCCGGCATCAAGGTGGACGCGGGAAGGACCCCGCCGTCAACGGGTTTAAGTGATCCTCGACGTAAGCAGTTGCAGGAGCTTTGGAGCTCGTGGTGACAAGTAGGAAGGCAGTTATTAGGTAGAATATATTTTTTACCTTTTTTGGGTTGGGGACCAGAGCTCCATTTCCCTCCCTTTGATGAGGAGTCCTGCAAAGCTGCACTCCCTACAGTAGCTGAGTGACGATGTTGTAATTGGAGTCACTACTTTGTTTGGAGCAGGTGGTGGTTTCATATGGCCCCAAAGAGTGTGAGAGTATATATATATTTTTTTGTGTGCGCTTTGATGTTTAGTTATTTGAGTCTCGTTGAGAGTGGGGTGTTTCACGTTGGGAAATTTTGTTAATATTAAACTCTGTCTCGGTGTGTGCCTTTTTAGACATTAATGTTCATGTAGTGGTTTGTTAATTGTTAATTCAAATTGTTAGGTAGTCACAAAGCTGACTGTTCTAAAAATTATTGTTAATAAATATTGTTAAGTTTTCCCAAGTGTTTTCGTTTCTGCCTAACAATTTGCTGTTGGGTATTTTTTATAAACACTGCCCTCTTTTTATCGTGCGATAAGAACTTGCACCACAGCCCGACAAGGGTCGTAACATATTTGGCGACCGTGACAGGATAGAGAGCTCAGGGTATCCAGTATTTTGGTCGGTGGAGCGACACTCGGGTGGACTCTTCAGTATTTATTTCTTTGTTTTAGTGTTGCCTTTCTCCCTTGATTTTATTTTGTTTTGTTTTACGAAATGGAGGAATTTGTTTTTGATCCAGCTCAATTTTTCGGGTCAGTTGATTGCATTAAGTATTTGTCCCTGCTAGGTAAGAAATAATTAGTTGAGTGTGCTAAGTGGCTGGGTGTTCCGCGGAAGGCGACAGACACTAGAGCAGATATTGATAGCAGTTAGGGATAAAATAAAACAGGAGTTAGCTGAAGCTCAACATTCATTGAGTGAGAGTGACGTAATTGGTGATGGTGAAGAGAGTTTGAGTGAGGGTTTAGAAGAAGGCAAAGTAAGTATGAGGGCTGGTCTAACTCTGTTTGAGGATCCTCCTGTCGTAGGTACCATTTACGAGGGTCCAGCAAATTTTCCCCAGGTTCCGGGTAATGTGTCCTCTAATCCGTTTTTGGCCCCCTCTGATTCTGTACCCTACAAATCTCTGGCCCCTGTTTATGCGTTAGGTGACTCCAAGGAGGAGAAGGAATGCAACTTTATTTGCAAACGCATAGAGTTGCGAAAAATGGAGTTTGAGGACAACGAGCGGATAAGGTGTCATGAGTTGGAGATGGTGAAATTAAATATAGAGATGGCTAGGTTGCAGGGGGCCAATTTGATAAGTTCCCCTAAATATACTTTCCAAGATTGGTTTAACATAGGTGCTGCACTAAAATTGGTGCTGGTGTTTGACGAAAAAGAATGTCACTGAGTTCTTCAAGGTATTAGAGCGTGTAGCCTCCCGATTTTTTTGGCCCGCAGAAATGTGGACTGTATTAATACAGTGTAGGTTAGTGGGCAAGGCAATGCGGGTGTATAATGCCTTGGAGGAGGAGTAGCTCGGGATTACCAGAAGGTAAAAGTCTTAATTTTAAAGTCTTACGATTTGGTCCCTGAGGCCTACCGCCTCCGGTTTCCCAACTATACGAAACCCCCTGCGAGGTCTTTCGTGGAGTTTATGCGCATCAATGAGGAACAGTTTGATGAATGGCTGAAAAGTCGTCTGATAGTAACTTTCGCTGTGTTAAGTGAACTGTTGCTCCTTGAGGAGTTTAAGAAGGCCTGTCACAGGAAGTTGAGAGTTCACCTGGAGGAGTTCACAAGTGTGAAAATGAGTAATGCCGCTCAGTTAGCGGATGAATTTGTATTGACTCACCATTCAAGTAGCGGTAGTTTTACTTATAAGACTTTAGATAATCAAACATCTTGCTCCCCTAATAGTGGTAGGGGAAGGGAAACCTCCTCGTCGACTCCCCATATCCCTAAGAATGGTAACATTAATTCTAATTCTTTTTCTGGTGATAGGGATGTGGGTAGAGTCCAAGGAGGTCCTCCTCCCCCTAAAGCTTTTGCTAATAAAGACTTCCTCCTAGGTGGGGGAAATAACAGTTATAATGGAAAAAGAACCTTAGGCCGTAAAGGAAGCTCTTTTTGGTGCAACAAGCCCGGCCATTTCCAAAACCAGTGTAATGCTCGTAGCATGTACCTACAGCGCAATAATCAAAGTCCTGTAGCCTTTGTGAATGATAAGTCAGAGGTTAGTAGCAATAGTCCTGTAGACAGACCTGTAGTAGATAGTAGTTTAGTAAATAGTAGTAAGCCTAATGCTCCTAATCCTCAATCGGGGCTCAAGTGCGACTAATATGTTGAATTTTGACTCTCGTGTTGTCCAGGTGAAGTTTTTTAGGGACACTGGCTGTGCCAGGGCATTAGTCATGAAGAGGGCTCTGAATGGTTTTGAAAAATGTACTGGAAATTTTGTATTGTTGGGAGGTTTTCCAGATTCAGTTGTGTCTGCTCCTTTGGTTAATGTTCACATGTTTTTTCCAAAATATGATCGCGTCACTAAGTTGGCTGTGGTTGATAGTCTTCCTATCCCGGGTATTGATGGTATCCTGGGAAATGATACGCTGGATAGTGAGGGACGGGAGCTGTTCCCTATATTATCAGTAAATGCTAGTCCCGTGGCTGTAATGACTTGGTCCGCAGCAAAAGCTGCTAATTTACTTGATGTGGAGAGCGATGATGACTTAATATTAAGTAGTGTAGAGTTAAATGTTTTAAGGCCCGGGCCAGTAGAGAGTAGTTGTAGTGGTGTAGTTAATATGAAACTTGATTTGGACAGAGCTGCATTTATTAAAGCTCAAAAAGATGAATCTAATTTGGATTTTGGCAATGTTGAGGATATGACTAAACCTAGGTTTGGAGTTGTAAAGGGTTTATTATATAGGTTTAGTCGTCCCGCATCTGATAATTTGAATAAAACGTGTCGGGTGGAACAGATTGTGGTACCTTCCCAATTCAAAAATTCTCTCTTGGAGTTAGCTCATACAAATTTTTTTCAGGTCATTTGGGTTTGTTAAATCATTTCATAGCCAGGCTAGGTATTTTTGCTGGCATGGAATTAAATTGAACGTGAAGCAGTTTATCAGCGAGTGTGAGACTTGTCAAGTTATGGGTAAACCAAATCAGGGGATCCCTAAAGCCCCGTTGCATCCTATACCTGCTATAGGTGATCCATTTTCTGAGTTAGTAATTGATGTGGTAGGTCCCTTACCCAAAACTAAAACAGGTTACGTATATTTACTAACTATCAGGGATAGAACCTCTCGCTTTCCTGAGGCTATATTTATGAGGCATATTACTTCCAAAGTTGTCATTGAAAAATTAATGGATTTCTTTTCCAGGTGTGGTCTCCCTCGTGTAACTCAGACCGACTGCGGGATGAATTTCACGAGTAAGGTATTTAGGGGTAAGTGTGCTGAACTGGCCATTCAGCACGTTACCAGTGTACCTTATCACTCTGAGACCCAAAGGGGTGGTGGAAAAGTTCCACCAAACCCTCAAGTCTGTCCTGAAGAAACATTGTTATGATCATGATAGTGACTGGGACAAAGCCCTCCCTTTTGCCCAATTTTTCATTAGGAATCACCCTAACTCTTCCACTGATGTAGCTCCTTTCGAGTTGGTATTTGGGCACAAGGTTCGTGAACCATTGGAAATTGTTTTAAAATGCTCAAATCCAACCGGAAGGAGGAAATAAATGTTAAAAGGTTTGTGGAAGACTTGAAGGGAAGAATGGTTAGTCCCTGGAAGTTTGCCAGGGAAAATTTGGAACGGTCCCAGTCAGTAATGAAGAACAATTTTGACAGAAAGGTAAAGGTATGTTCATTTGAACCTGGGGAATTGGTTTTTGTGCTGAGTATGGACCCGGATAGTTTTCTCGAACCAAGACATAAAGGCCCTTGGAAGGTTTTGAGGAAACTGTCAGAGGTTAGCTGTGAAATTGAAGCTCCCGGTTCAAGCCGTAAATGTAGAATATTTCATGTTAATCTTCTGAAATCTTATATTGGTAAGCAAGGTGATCCATTAGTGATAGTGTCCGAGCCTGTGTTTGTGGTATTGGATGTGCCTCCAGAGGACTCAGACGAGTTAGGGTGTCAGTTTCCTTCGGATGCATTGAGTGAAAATATGCAAAATTTGGAGTTGTTAAAAAGTAGTTTAGATCATTTAGATGTTAACAAATGGGAGGATGTACTTAATTTAATTTATTCCTTTCCAGATCTTTTTCAGGATGCTCCAGGTAGGACAAATATTTCAAGTCATGACGTTGATGTAGGTGATGTTTCCCTTGTGAAGCAGAGTCCTTACCAGCTGAACCAAGTAAAATGGGATTTGGTCAGTAAGGAGATAGAGTATATGTTGAAACATAACCTTATTCAACCATTTGTAAGTCCCAGAAGTATTCCTATTGTATTAGTAAAGAAAGCAGACAGTAAGTTCCGCATGTGTGTGGACTACCGTAAAGTGAACACCAATACGAAAAATTATTCTTTTCCTCTCCCTCGTATTGAAGATTGTCTGGATCGGATTAGTTCTGCCAAATTTATTACTAAGCTGGATCTTTTAAAGGGTTATTGGCAGGTTCCATTGTCTGACTAAGCTCGTGAAATATCCGCATTTGTCACTCTGTTTGGCCTATAAGAGTGTAAGGTTATGCCTTTTGGAATGAAAAATGCTGCATGTACTTTTCAAAGGCTCATGAATAGGGTAATTTGTGGTTTGGAAGGAGTGTAAATTTATATTGATGATTTGGTAGTGTATAGTATGACTGGGATACCCACATGTTAAGGTTACGTAAAGTTTTGAAGCCCTTAGATCTGCAGGGTTAGTTGTTAGTTTGGCTAAGTGCGAATTGGGCGAGGCCAAGGTTTGTTATTTGGGTCACGAGGTTGGTTTAGGTCAGGTGGCTCCGAAACAAGCTAACCTCGAGGCAATTATAAATTTGAAAAGGCCTGGTAATGTTAAAGAGGTAAGAAGAGTGCTGGGCATGACGGGTTATTACCGCAGATTTGTGACGTCGGCATTGGAGGTGTCCTTTTTTAGAGAAAGGAGGACGCTGTTCATCCTATGTCTTACTATAGTAAAAAGCTTCTTGCGGCGGAAAAACGTTACTCCATCATAGAAAAGGGAGCTCTTTCTTTGGTCCGTGCTCTTAACTATTTTAAGCTGTACGTGATAAATTTTTCTTTCCCGGTTGAGATATAGACGGGCCACAATCCTCTAGTTTTCATCGAGCGGATGAAGGGAGCAAACCAGAGGATTTTGCGCTGGGTCCTTTTTCTGCAAGAATTCAATTTAGTTATAAAACATGTTAAACGGACTGACAACAAAATTCCTGACACCCTTTCTAGAATTTAGTGTGCTTGCCTGATCCTTCTCATTCACTGCCTTGGTCGTTTCTCCATTGAGGTTGTATGGAAAAAAATTCTTAGGATGTAGTTCTGTTTAAATAATAGCTTTGTAGATGAAGTTTAGGAGGTTTCTTTGAGTAGTATACACTTTAATGGTTTATAAAGGTTCCCCTAAATTAATTATTGATTTGTCCCGATATACTAAGACTTTTGATTGTATAATAATATATATGACTTTTTGGACTAAAAAGCTGGTGTATTGTAGGTTAAGGTGTATATCTGTGGGCGCACCTGTAAGTTTATTTAGGTTTTGTTAGGTAGGTTTGTCTCCATAGAATTGGAGATTTTTGACGAAGTACGGTAATATTGGATCTTTAAAATAATGGTAAGCTATATAAAGCATTTGGTTTGTATTCTTTAGGGGTACTTTCGGTTTGGTTTTAGTTTATTGTTCCGTTATCAAACTTATTTTTCTTACTTTACAGGTGCATTTCCATTTGTATATAAGAAAAAAATAATAGTTTTTCTGTTTAAAATTTTTTATTTTTCTTCGGGGAGAAAGGTACTATGTATTAACATAATTTTTGCTTTTGTTTACGTCACATGTAAGTTTATTTAGGTTTACTTAGGTAGGTTTGTCTCCATAGAATTGGAGATTTTTGACGAAGTATGGTAATATTGGATCTTTAAAATAATGGTAAGCTATATGAAGCATTTGGTTTGTATTCTTTAGCAGTACTTCCGGTTTGGTTTTAGTTTATTGTTCCGTTATTATTTTTACAGGGGCATTTCCATTTGTATATAAGAAAAAAATAATTTTTCTGTTTGAAATTTTTTATTTTTCTTCGGGGAGGAAGGTCTTATGTATTACCATAATTTTTGCTTTTGTTTACGTCAGCCTTGTTACTGCATTTTTGTTTTATGTAAAATTAGCATAAGATTTACTTAATAAGGTTTCAGTTGTAAATTTATTTATTTATTTATTTTTTTTTTTTTGAAGTGCTGTTTTAACCTTCTCCCCAATCATTTAAATATTTGTAAGTGTCTAATTTAACGCTTGTTTCTTTTCTCTGTTTCTCGAGTTATGGGTGAGGAAAGACACCTGTGTTTACATGCAAGGAACTCGATTGCTTGAAGACAGTTCGAGCTAGCCACTCCCCTGACCTACTGCAGCAGTTGGCTTATGCGAACATTCTAGAGGATTGCGATGCCAACGTTTGACGGCTTTAAGCAGGTGCATTTAGGCTACCTGCAGTGATTTGTGTTTCCTGTGTGTTCTCTTCTGTGGTCCTCAGCGCCGACGTAGGAATCCCGGCATCAAGGTTGACGCGAGAGGAATACCGCCGCCAATGGGTTTAAGTGATCCTCGACATAAGCAGTTGCGGGAGCTTTGGAGCTCGTGGTGACAAGTAGGAGGCAGTTATTGGGGAGGAGATATTTTTTACCTTTTCTGGGTTAGGGGACCAGAGCTCCATTTCCCTCCCTTTGATGAGGAGTCCTGAAAAGCTGCACTCCCTACAGTAGCTGAGTGATGATGTTGTAATTAGAGTCACTACTTTGTTTGGAGCAGGTGGTGGTTTCATATGGCCCCAAAGAGTGTGAGAGTATATATATATATTTTTTCTGTGTGCTTTGATGTTTAGTTATTTGAATCTCTCTCGTTGAGAATGGGGTGTTTCACGTTGGGAAATTTTGTTAATATTAAACTCTGTCTCGGTGTGTGCCTTTTTAGATATTAATGTTCATGTGGTGGTTTGTTAATTGTTAATTCAAATTGTTAGGTAGTCACAAGGCTGCCTGTTCTAAAAATTGTTGTTAATAAATATTGTTAAGTTTTCCCAAGTGTTTTCGTTTCCGCTGACCATTTTGCTGTTGGGTATTTTTTATAAACACTGACCTCTCTTATCATGCAATAAAACTTGCACCATGGCCCGACAAGGGTCGTAACAACCAGGATTGACTACTGTAACTCCATATACTACAATTTGACAAAAGTGCAACTTGAGAAAATTACAAAACATAATAAACAAAGGAGTAAGACTGATAAAAAGGTGTCCACCCCGAATAAGGATCATTCCTACACTAATTGATTTACACTGGCTGCCTACTAAATCAAGAATTTATTTTAAGATGAGTACAACAATCCACCAAGTTAAAGAACCGGAAGTCCAAAATATCAATGAGAATTGCTACATATTGTGCAGTCTACTAAGTCGTGTTGACACGAGAATAGTTACAGATGGTTTCAAGTAATTGGACCTAGATATATATCCACTGTAGGCTCTAGATCCTTTAAATGTGTAGCCCTGAGACTATACAATAAGCTCCCTATAAAAATCCGAGAGAATGAAGATATTAAGGCTTTCAAGTGGAAACTGAAGACTTTCTTGTTCTCTGAATACTTCGATAGTGTGGGATTTTACAATAAATGAGCAATATGCAGTGTGAAATGCTGAATGTCTTGGAATGCACATGATAAAATGACTGGGAAGGTACTGTAGAGAGTATGGTTCCCCTGCTGTATAGGATTAGAAAATCAGCCCTTAAAAAAAAGTAAGTAAAGTAAAGAGATTGCCTTACCAAATCGTGATCTATCTAATGTATATCGATCTAGCAATTGTCAAAGCCCAAGAGCTCAATCTCCTGGACCCTCTAATGGCAATGTCAAAAGGCCTGTGTGTGTGTGAGAGAGAGAGAGAGAGAGAGAGAGAGAGAGAGAGAGAGAGAGAGAGAGAGAGAGAGAGCTGATCCACGTCTCGAGTTCCAAACCTATGGAAATTCCCAAGACAAAAAGATCTAGGCGAGCCATCAGGAAGGCCTCGAGGTTTGTTGATGAACGTACTCTTGAAGAGCCTGTACATATACAATGTATTTGTATTGCCTGTAAGTAACTGTAAATCTTCATTATATTATATTTTATTATCATTTATTTCGGATTGAGATGTCTTAATAGTGACATTCCGCTCTGTTTGCATCAAGATGATATTCTGTCTATCTAGATGTCTGTCAGCAGTGTTCTCTGAAACTTTCAACAAATATCTTTAGACTTTGAAGATTTATTTATATACCTTTTTTTTATGAAACAAATGGTATCTGCAGTGCACCATATGACGTACACCGACACAGTTAACCCCCGACAGTGGGACCGGTCTGGAATTGGAAATTAACGAGTGTGTTACGTGTGTGGGCCCAGTGTTGCCCAAGTAACATCCTATGATCAATACCAAATTCCTACCCAACTAAAAGGTCAAATTTATCCACGGAAAGGTTTATTTGAAGCCTCTTTTTTTTTCCTCTTCTTGACATGTACACGCGTAAGTTTTTATCTCTTAGTTGTGTCCTTTTGATCTTAAGACTTTCCTCTAAAATTTCTAAGAAACTTCTATATGTTCATTTCCAAGTTTCCTCCAAATTTAGAGGACAAACACCAAATTTGAATGTGCAATTTCTTTTTAGAACATGTTAATCCTGATCTAACGCAACACGACAAGGACTAGGTGTGTATGAGAGAGAGAGAGAGAGAGAGAGAGAGAGAGAGAGAGAGAGAGAGAGAGAGAGAGAACTATGCTAATGGACTAGCCGAGACAACAAAAATCCAAAGAGAGAGAGAGAGAGAGAGAGGAGAGAGAGGAGAGAGAGAGAGAGAGAACTATGCTAATGGACTAGCCGAGACAAACAAAAATCCCAAGAGAGAGAGAGAGAGAGAGAGAGAGAGAGAGAGAGAGAGAGAGAACGATGTAGAAGTAACGCTAATCTATAGCATAGTCCATCGCTACAAGGACTAACTGAAACATTTACTCCTCGGACAGACAGAAAAACAGAGGAAAGAAAGAGTGAAGAAGAATTGATTAAACTTGCGTTCACTCATTAAGCTGGACTAACGAAGAGCAGGAAAGGGCTTCGAGATAAATTGAAACAGTAATTGCCTTTGGTATGGAGTTGCCAGAAATATGACGCCACTCATTTCATTCAGGATAAAAGTGAATCTGTGAAAGTGTCTCTTCTCGATTCTCATTTGTGGTAAACTTTCTATGAAATCTAAGTAATTATTTGAAGTTAAGGATGTAACTTAAAAAATAAATCCTATTAAACTTTCCGGAGGTTCCTGGAAATGAAAATGAATAGAAACCATTTCAACCCATTGCAACTAAGCTAACTTGTTTTGAACATAATTACCTTTTATTTAATTTATAATATTTAAATTTTAGATTTTACTGATTCCACAAAACGAGGAATTTTTATCTCCGCCAACGAAGTTACGAGGAAGCTATTTGTTTACCCCTGTTTGTCTGTTTGTCAGTTTGTTTGTTTGTGAACAATATCCTGGTCACAATTTTACTCATAGAGTAGTGAAAACTTTCAGGGATTAATTAGTACGTTAAGACGTGGAGGTTATAAAATTATGGAAGTCCTAGTTTGAATGTCAAGGTCAAGATCAAGCAAAACGTCGACCGAATTAGCCATAAGGCAAGCTGGTTTCGAGAAATAAGCTGCAGTGGCGGAAGTCTGTTTTTTAGTTACCTTAGTGACCTCGTTATGATGAAAATACATTTCAGTAAATGGTACTGTTGTTTGATGAAGTGTGTTAGAGCTCTTTGTCTCATTATATATTCAAATTAGTGAGCTGCTAGCTCTTTTTCATCTTCATAATGAGAACGATGTGAAATGGTAAGCTTATGGGAGTGTCAGCTGTAGGAATGTAATCCCCCGACTCTCTCTCTCTCTCTCTCTCTCTCTCTCTCTCTCTCTCTCTCTCTCTCTCTCTCTCCTTTGTAATCTATGAATGTGTATGTATTCTCTCACTCTCTCTCTCTCCTTTGTAATCTATGCGTGTGTATGTATTCTCTCTCTCTCTCTCTCTCTCTCTCTCTCTCTCTCTCTCTCTCTCTCTCTCTCCTTTGTAATCTATGAATGTGTATGTATTCTCTCACTCTCTCTCTCTCCTTTGTAATCTATGCGTGTGTATGTATTCTCTCTCTCTCTCTCTCTCTCTCTCTCTCTCTCTCTCTCTCTCTCTCTCTCTCTCTCCTTTGTAATCTATGAATGTGTATGTATTCTCTCACTCTCTCTCTCCTTTGTAATCTATGCGTGTGTAT
>NC_090736.1:128163129-128173129 GCF_036898095.1 Palaemon carinicauda
CAGGGAGAATGGAAGTCAACAGAGTAATCATAAGATTTTTTTTTTTGTACCCAATAGCCTTTAGAAAGCAAGAAAGAAAGATAGAGCTGGAAACTCCAGGGCAAAAAGAGCGTGAACAGGGTGTCCTTAAATATCTGAAGCTTGAACCCATCATCAGGGAAACAAAAGGTACCGATGAGTTTTTTAAAAACATATTTTGTGCGGTTCTCTTTGACTGCGTACATTTTATTTATTAAGGGAAGCATTCATCATAGATTGCAATAAATCCCGTGATACATGTTGATCCTTTTTTCTTTGAATATTTTGGGGCCTTTGCACATCCTAACAATAATGGAATAACAATATTTCAGATTCAAAGAATTATGTAAGAACTCCAGAGCATTGCACAAGGGATAACTGTGAAACATGACTAGCGTTTATGTTTCTTTTTTTGCGACCCAACTGAAAATCCAATTGTTATACTTAGACACGAGAACAATACAGTACATTAGATTTATATAATCTAGGTTTGGGAATTAATTCAGGTTAGAAAAAGTAGGACGAAAAGTGAATATGAGCAAAACTAGCATAATGTTCAATGGAAATGCCGAGACAACAAATAAGAGTTATAGGCGAGCCCCTATAGGTATTTAATGAATATACGTATTTAGGACAGATAGTGTTTCCCCAGAGACACGAGACCGAGATTAAAAAAAAGGATAAGCATGTGATGGAGAATATTTGATGAACAAAATGAGATTATGAAATGTAAAATACTACTGTCTCTAACAGAGAAAAGTATGTAGATGAGATGATCCTACCAGTTCTAACTTATGCTTCAGAAACTTGGAGCCTTACTAAAGCCTTAGGACATAAGCTAGTTCCAACTCAAAGAGGCATAGAAAGAATAATGATAGGAACAACATTAAGAGACAAAAAAAGAGCAACATAGATACGAGAACAAACTAAATTAAATGATATTTTTAGCAACATGTAAGAAAAAGAAATGGACATGGGAATGACATGCAATAGATGGACATTAAGAATAACAGAAGGGGTCCCTAGAGATTGTAAAATGAGCAGGGGAAAGAAGAGAAGACGATGGATTGACCAGAGACCAAGAAAGTTTTCAGTTGTGAACTGTCATAAATAGATGCAAGCGGAAGGGCATATCTGGGGCCTATGTTCTGCAGTGGACTGGGAACGGTTGATGCTTATGAAAATGATGATGAGGACATGTTTTATAATGTTTATATTATCATTCATTGTATATCAAGAGTAAGCAGTGTTAACACATATTTTTGTTAGAAATTAGCTGCAGGTTTATTACGTTGAAAACAGCTACAACATCGTAAATATGCGAGTATATCTTTATGAGCGAAAAAGCTTGAATTATTCCCATTTCAAACCTTAAAATAGTAACAATTAAGAATTAATTTGATACAATTAGATAGAGATAATTGGAGCTAGAAGAAAATGTTGCCTCATGAAATTATTTCCCGAAAAAAGGCCTTCCTAGTGAAATAGGATAAAAAATTAAGGAGTTTGGTGAGTTGAAGAAAATTTAATTTTTGTGATCTATTAGTGATACTAACAAGTTTGGTATATGTTTATTAAAGAAATGCGACGAAGTTAAATCATGAAACAATGCATAGCGTAAAATATTTACCTAAACAGCCTAATCCAACATATTTTAATCGTGTTGACTAACTCTAACCTTTTCTAACCATTAATCCAGGTCTTATGTAAACTAGTCATGTACTGTAAGCTGATTTTTGTTTGGCGAACTGTGTGGACTAACCCTGAGTATTCTGTTAGTGCCTCTGCTGAGGTGATTGGTAATTAAACTTAACTCGCCGTCGTTTGAAATGACAAGTTCCATCCCAATGCGAGATGGAAATTTATTTCAAAAGAACTCGATATCGTATTGATTTTCATCTGGACACACTCAACACACGCACACTCCACGCACCACACGCACGCACACACACGCGCGCGCACATACACAATCACATTCATACACACACACATATATGTATGTGTGTATATATATATATATATATATATATATATATATATATATATATATATATATATATATATATATTTATTTATGTATATATATATGTATATATATAATTTATCTATGTATATCTCTATATATATATATATATATATATATATATATATATATTATATATATATATATATATATATATATATATATATATATATATAAATATATTTATATATATATATATATATATATATATATATATATATACATATACATATATTATATATATATATATATATATATATATATATATATATATATATATATATATATATATATATATATATATATAGTATATATAGTATATATATATGTATATATATATATATATACTTATATATATATACTTATATATATATATATATATATATATATATATATATATATATATATATATATATATATATATATATATATATAGCTATCTGAATCATGTCATAATTATTATTATTATTATTATTATTATTATTATTATTATTGTTATTATTATCATTATTATCACTATCATAATAGTAATAATTATTGTTAATATTTATATTACTTTTATTATTATTATTTTTACTCTGATTATTAATAATAATATCATTATTATTATTATTATTATTATTATTATTATTATTATTATTATTATTATTATTATTATTATTATTATTATTATTATCATTATTATTATTATTATTATCATTATTATCATTATTATCATAATCATTATTATCATTATTCGACAATTCCCCCTAATATATAATGGTAGACTCCAGACGGCACGGAACACCTCTATGGAAGGTGTAAGAGATGTTTCAGTTACGGGCAATCACTTTAATTTCTTTTTAGTGTAGTTCATAATTTCATTTATGGATTAAATGTACCATTAATAACTTTGGAAATTTGATCAGAAAGTTATGTCTGATTGGCTCATTGGAATAGGGTAACTAATTCCAATCGCTTTTTGTTTATCAGGATGAATATATCACATTTTTATTTTCACCACATTTACTGTACGTGATCGAAATTTTGAAGGGTTGTCTTAACACACTAAAAATAAAGCAGAGGCTTACCATATACAAAAGGTTTCTAGTATATATTACCAAGAATATATTGGCTTTGACTTGTATTATAACTCCCGATTATATCAATGACCACTCTCATGGTTTGTGGCGAGCCACCAGGGAAATATTCATATATCAATATTACTTTGCAATTGGAATTATTAAATATAATTGAGTAAGTAAATCCTCAATGTCAGATATAGCAATTTATTGACAGATTTTGATGCACAATGTATATTATTAGGAAATAATAACAGCCTTACTAAATTATTCATAAATCATTAGTATTCTGGTGGTATGTAGTATTAGGGTAGAAACAAACGTAATAATTGAACAGACATTAACACACTTATATCCAAGTTGACTATTTTGAACTGAATTTAGTTTTCAAGGAAACTGTTCATAAAAATCCTTGTCTATTTTCTGTAGATTTGTTACAAAAAGATGTATTAACGACTTTATGTTTTACGTAGAATATGCCTAAAGCCAAATGAATAGGAATTAATAGGCCCTTTACACAAAATGAAGCTTACCAAACACCCTAACACATAAATGGGAAATTATTTGAATCACTTTAATATCTTCATCTTCATTAGGGGTGAAACACAAGGTTTTCTAAAAGATTCAAGACAAAGATTTAAACAAGTCGTCAAAATCGTAGAATATAATTTTTTGTGAGTCGAACTAATGCTGGAATTAGAAGCCAAGAAAAATAACACCAGGCAAAACAAAATATATCCCCATAAACTTATTTTCTGTTGTGTATGAAATATTGACATTACTTGGGAACATCCGTTTTCTTAATGTCGTCATAGAAGACTGGTAAATTGCCTATTTTCTTTTCATTATCATAGAAAACTAAGTTAAACGCCCGTTTTCTTATTTTCCTCATAGAAAACTTAGGAGAACGCTCGTTTTCATCTCTACCTAATGGAAAACTTAGGTAAACGAAGCTATTAAGCTTTTCAATGATGCTGATACAGTGCTTTTCTTTATTAAAAATAATTACTAAATTTACATATGACGTTTAAATAGCATAACATTCTGTAACAGAAAGGACAGAGAAGTATATTCCAATCAATATTATGAAAACTTAAAAAAAAATGCTAAACCATTAAAAAGTACACTACATGTTTTGTTTCATGGATTTCCCCATGCCTAAAACAATGAATCCTCTTGTTGAAAATGACTACAAAGCTTTTCATAAATCAGAGAGGCTTAGCAATTCTTACTCAATACATTTCTTATCAAGGTGTGCGACCCCAAAAAGAATGTAGACCCTCGTTGGTGATTTCGGTGTTAAAACCGAAGAAAGAAAAAAGAAAAAGGAAAGTGGAAGGAACTTATCTTTTTAGGCTATATAAAGCTTCACAATGAGGAATCGATTGTAATTTTGCATTAGTTATGAAAAGGATATAATTAACATAGATAATTCTTAAACTAAGAAATCCCAAATGAATCAAAGACATTATTTTCAGTCATGTCCCTGATGGAGATCAACCTGCACAGCACAACTGCCTACAACCCCGCAGCCAATGGCAGGGCTGAAAGGAGCCATCAGTCCCTGAAGGCGGCCCTAATGGCCCGATGCAAGGACAAGCAATGATGATAATATTGCCGCAAGCGTTGTAGGACGTTGTCCTTATACATACATATATATATATATATATATATATATATATATATATATATATATATATATATATATATATATATATATATATATATATATATATATATATATATATATATATATATATATATATATATATATATATATATATATATTATATATTATTATATGCTAAGCTACAACCCTAGTTGGAAAAGCAGGATGCTATAAGCCCAGGCGCCCCAACAGGGAAAATAGCCCAGTGAGGAAAGGAAACAAGGAAAAATAAAATACTAAGAACAGTAACAACATTAAAATAAATATTTCCTATATAAACTATAAAAACTTTAACAAAACAAGAGGAAGAGAAATTAGATAGAATAGAGTGTCCGAGTGTACCCTCAAGCAAGATAACTCTAACCCAAGACAGTGGAAGACCATGGTACAGAGTAATGGCACTATCCAAAACTAGAGAACAATGGTTGGAATGCCCTTCTCCTAGAAGAGCTGCCTACCATAGCTAAAGAGTCTCTTTTACCCTTACCAAGAGGAAAGTACCCACTGAACAATTGCAGTGCAATAGTGAACCCCTTGGGTGAAGAAGAATTATTGGTAGTGTTGTCAGGTGTATGAGGGCAGGAGAATCTGTAAAAAATAGGCCAGACTATTTGGTGTATAAGTAGGCAAAGGGAAAGAACCGTAACCAGAGAGAAGGATCCAATGTAGTACTGTCTGGCCAGTCAAAGGACCCCATAACTCTCTAGCGGTAGTATCTCAACGGGAGGCTGGTGTCCTGGCCAACCTACTGCCTGTTTTGGAAGATGATGCTAAGGTGGACCTTCATTACAACAGAAGAAAAGGCAATTCCCAGTCATAAGCCTATGAAAGACCATCTAACCTCCCCTGGTGTATCACTCAGAGAATCCACAGACCTTTAAAAATTACAGGGTGCATAAAGAAGCCACTAGATGTTATGTGGAGGTCAAAACAAGGCTTGGGTGACTTATACCTTTTTTGTAGAATGAGTCAATGAGGCTTTTAGCTCTGAGGTCAAAAAGTACTTTGTAAAGAATTTCCCACTATAATGCTTGGTACTTATGCTCCAGCCTATATCCTCCAGCCACTGAAATAATCTAATGAAGGCGTTTAAATTCATTAGAATTAAGTTCCTGCTGCCCAACACCACTCAAATATCCCAACTCATTGATCAGCTGGTGATCTACAGTTTTAAGATGTACACAAAAGCAATGTTCCAGCAATGTTTCAAGGTCACAGAAGGTACCAATGCCACTCTACAGGAGTTTTGGAAAGATCCTTTCCACATCATTTGCTGCCTCAAAATTATTGAAAACTTTCTCAAACCTGATAAAAGTGGGAGAACACTCCCCCCCCCACCCCACAGGGATCTGATGGAAGAGATTGTCATACCAACAGGTTTCTTATATTTCATAGAACGCTTTAACGATCTCTTCCATCAGATCACTGCAGGAGGAAATCTCCCACCCCCATCCACTTAGAGAAAGTTTTCAGCCCATACTGTGGTTGCTGTCCGTAGTCAGAGAGGGTTATATACATACATACATACATACATATATATATATATATATATATATATATATATATATATATATATATATATATATATATATATATATGTGTGTGTGTGTGTGTGTGTGTGTGTGTGTATGTGTGTGTGCTAATGATAAATTTTGCACAGTTTTTCGTGGATGAGTGGCACTTTCTTATGCTGTAGTTTAATATAAAGTAGATTATTTTTGTTTTCTCCTGAGGTATAAAAAGCATACCTCCTGCTTTGTCCTCAAGTTTTTTCCTAGCCTACAAGGGGCGTTACATTTAGTTTTCCTCGAGGTTTGGAATATAAAAACACTACCTTTGATTAGCCTCAAGCTGAGGGATATAAAGAAGATTGCCTTTAGTTTTCCTTGAGGTTTGGGATATAAAGCACAATACCTTTAGCTTCCCCCAAGTTTTAGAATATAAAGGACATTAGTTTTAGTTTTCACTTATTTTTTTTATATAAACGACATTATCTTTAGTTTTCCTCTAGGTTTGGTATTTAAAGAATTTTGACTTCAGTTTTTCTCTCTAGATTCAGGTTATAAAGGAGGTTGGTTTCCCTTAAGGTTTGTTATATAAATGTGATATTTAGTATATTCTTAGAGATTTTTGGATTTACCCACAAGTCCTGAGGATATTACCTTTAATGTTTCCCTCTTGATTTTTTTTTATTAACTCACTTTGTGAACTTCATAGGTTTCCCTATGACCAGTTTCCACCTACACCATAACTTTGAACAGAATACAATGCATATATAGCAAGCAACATTCATTCAAATGAGAAAGAATGCTCTCTTTCTATTTTCTTCTATGCAGTGCTCATAATAACTACAATCTCCCTCCAGTCAACTCAAACGACATAAGCTATTGAATGCTACATATGCTAATTTCAACGCTATTCCAATCCCAATTATTGAGTGATTAATTTTTAAGTCAATATCAACCTTATTGACATATGCAATTGTCACTCTTATATGACCCCTTGGAGGCCTACATATATCTGCATTGTTTGCTTAATAAAATTAGTTATTTGGGAGCTCGTCTCTTATTCAAGCTTCTTTTACACTCATCTCAGTAGTAACCTATGGAGGGCCTCAAACAGCCAGACCATCTCCAAGCTTACCGTTTTGTCTGCCGGATCCACCACACCAATCTGTCCATACTGCCACAGTGACATTACCGTCCTTCATCAGTGGAAACATTTTTGCCTGGTTTCAGTACACCGAGGTTCATTTCCACATCAAGGATATGATCCGCTCAAGCAGTAAAGCAGGCTACATCCTCTCGGCGATCCCCCCTTCACAGAAATCTTTGATTGAGGTTAGGAGCCAAAGGACGCCCGATACAATGTGAACTGTATGATACCCGCAAGTCATACCTCCTGGAACAGTACTCACTCTTGCTAGCTGCCTGTGTAACAAAGAAATTTTTTCAGCTCTATCAACATCCTTTAGTGGATGAAAAGAAGACATTAACCCAGAAAACAGTTATCAGTATTGCTTTTATCAAGCCTGCTGTAGATGGCTCTCCTCGAAAAGCGAGCCTAATTCATGCCCTTTTGGTATTGTGTCTGCCAAAGCCTGTGCAAACAGCTCTTCTCAATGTTGACATCTTGCCCATGAAGCACCTTATGAATAGAGTTAATGCCCTATGGACAGCCAACTACCACCTATGCTACCACATGGCTGCACCACAACCAACACCCTTAACAGCCCCTGGATAACACCTTTCATCTTCAGTTGAGCTACTACCACCCCAGATTTGGGGTTAGGGCTAAGAAATGTGGTACATGATTAACTAATCCCTTCTTTTTGTATGATTCATGATGTAATGTGTACTTTATGATAGATACTGTTACTGTTTGTTCTTTGCCACAACGTTCCCTCTTAAGGGTGTGATCCGTATTTCGAAGACTGCTGATGTCTGCCTGGTGGCCAACAAAGGATATTCTATCCACATGCACGGTTATGACATGTTGACAGTGTCGTTTGGAGGCAATCAGTACCAGTGGAGTTTCATTATCACCAATGTTACACTGCCTCTCATCATGCAGAATTCTTCTCCCATATCCAACTGGTTGACATCGTACATCAACGCATAGGCCATGTCAGCTCTTACTCGTCCAGACCTTTATCACCTGCTCATTCCGACTTTACTCTCCACGTCAGTATTACTAAAGATGCCTATGACCAATTCTTCATTTTATATCCCTATATCCTCGACCCAGACCTATGCCAAACACCCATGGTTCCCACCAAGAACTGTATGTTTCATCATATTAAGAGCACGGTACCGCATTATTTCCAAGATTTAGATGTTTAGCCCAAGAACATTTGCGCAGCTGCTAAACGAGCATTCACCAAAATAGGAGACATGGGCCTTTGTCAAAAGGCTTCAAGCCTATGGTCATTGACCATGAATATCATCCTGAAGAAGGATAGATCCCCATGTCTTGTACAGATTAAATGTGTCTCAATACACAGACAGAAACAGACATCTACTTCCTTTCTTACATTGCCAGCATCACCACCTACCTTCACAGTATTAAAATATTTTTGACCTATGACCTCCTCTAGGGATATTATCAGGTACCCATAAACCCAAAAGACATTCCCAAGACTGCATTACTAACCCCTACAGCATATATAATATCCATTACTCCTCCTTCAGCCTTTATAATGCAAGAGACACATATCAGTGAATTATGGGTGGCCCTCTTAGGGGACCTCTCCTTTTTTGTATGTTATGTAGGTGACATTCTGATATTCTCCCCCTTCAAAGAAGACCATCTATAGTACGTCACAAAGACATGATCTTCGACCTCCAGCACCAGAACAGCCTTATAGTTGGGTATAAAAAGTGTAACTTTGGCACCAAGGAAGTGATATTCTGGGGTCATCACAACACTCCCTCGATTGTCAAAGCATTGCAGGAGTTCTTTGGGATGAGAAATTATTATCACCAGTTCTTGGCTGCCATTGCGGGTATTATGGCCCCTCTCAAGGAATGCCACAAGGTTACGGAAATAAAAACTTGAAGCCAGGCTCCCTTTAAGAAATGACCTTTCCCAAACCAAAGAATGACCTAACAGTTTCTACTGCTTTCACCTTTCCTATGCCAAATACATTCCTCCTACCCTCCACCAATGCCAGTAACATCGCTGTAGGGATAGCACTCAAACAAATGATCAACAGATCAACCCACCCATTTGCCTTTCAGTAGACAAATGGCCAAGTTACCTTTGACCATGAACTACTGGGTGTATTACGCTGTCCATCACTTACTGGGCATAAGTGATGGGCCACCAAATTCATCTTAGAGGGCACATGATTTGTTATTCACACAGATCCAATACCCCCTGTACTTACCTTTGCTCGACAGTCTGATGTCTGGTCTGCTTGCCAGCACCAACATCTCAGCTATTTTTTAATACAACTGTAGCTCACCATTCAACACATCATTGTCAAACCTAGTCCCATCAACAACGTCTTTTCAAGAAACACACTGGCTGCTGTCCACCTTGGAACGGATTACAAGTTCTTGGCAGAAGCACAACGAAAGGACCCCAAGCACTAAGCCTGTAAAATATCCTTCACTTCTTTCCATTGGGAGGACGTCATCCTTAATGACTCAAATGTTACCCTCCTCTGTGACATCAGTAATGGTAGGCGGTGCCAGTGAATACTTATCTCCATGAGTCGACAGGTGT
>NC_090736.1:128178129-128180629 GCF_036898095.1 Palaemon carinicauda
AATGGTGGAATGAAGGAGTGAAGGTAAAAGTGGAAGAGAAAAAGAGGGCTTTTGAAGAATGGCTGCAGAGTAATAGTATAGACAAGTATGAAAAATATAGAGAGCAAAAGGTGGAAGTAAAGCGCAAGGTACGTGAGGCAAAGAGGGCAGCTTACCTGAGGTGGGGTCAGGGACTGGGACAGTCATATGAAGAGAATAAGAAGTTTTGGAAAGAAGTGAAGAGAGTAAGGAAGGCCGGCGCAAGAATTGAAGAGACAGTGAAAGATGGAAATGGAAGGTTGTTAAAAGGAGAGGAGGCAAGGAAAAGGTGGGCGGAATATTTTGAAAGTTTGCTGAATGTTGAGGATGATAGGGAGGCAGATATAATTGCAGTTCCAGGTGTTGAGGTGCCAGTGATGGGAGATGAGAATGAGAGAGAGATTACAATAGAGGAAGTGAGGAGAGCACTAGATGAAAAGAGAGTAGGAAAAGCATCGGGTATGGATGGTGTGAAAGCTGAGATGTTGAAGGAAGGGGGTGTGACTGTACTTGAATGGTTGGTGAGATTGTTTAATGTGTGTTTTGTGTTGTCAATGGTACCAGTAGATTGGGTCTGTGCATGTATTGTACCACTATATAAGGGTAAGGGAGATGTGCATGAGTGTTGTAATTCAAGAGGTATTAGTTTGTTGAGTGTAGTTGGAAAAGTGTATGGTAGAATACTGATTAATAGGATTAAGGATAAAACAGAGAATGCAATCTTGGAAGTACAGGGTGGTTTTAGAAGAGGTAGGGGTTGTATGAATCAGATTTTTACAGTTAGGCAGATATGCGAGAAATATTTAGCAAAAGCTAAGGAGGTGTATGTTGCGTTTATGGATCTGGAGAAAGCATATGATAGAGTTGATAGGGAAGCAATGTGGAATGTGATGAGGTTATATGGAGTTAGTGGAAGGTTGTTGCAAGCAGTGAAAAGTTTCTACACAGGTAGTAAAGCATGTGTTAGAATAGGAAATGAGGTGAGCGATTGGTTTCCGGTGAGAGTGGGGCTGAGACAGGGATGTGTGATGTCGCCGTGGTTGTTTAACTTGTATGTTGATGGAGTGGTGAGAGAGGTGAATGCTAGAGTGCTTGGACGAGGATAAAAACTGGTAGGCGAGAATGATCATGAATGGGAGGTAAATCAGTTGTTGTTTGCGGATGATACTGTACTGGTAGCAGACACAGAAGAGAAGCTTGACCGACTAGTGACAGAATTTGGAAGGGTGTGTGAGAGAAGGAAGTTGAGAGTTAATGTGGGTAAGAGTAAGGTTATGAGATGTACGAGAAGGGAAGGTGGTGCAAGGTTGAATGTCATGTTGAATGGAGAGTTACTTGAGGAGGTGGATCAGTTTAAGTAGTTGGGGTCTGTTATTGCAGCAAATGGTGGAGTGGAAGCAGATGTACGTCAGAGAGTGAATGAAGGTTGCAAAGTGTTGGGGGCAGTTAAGGGAGTAGTAAAAAATAGAGGATTGGGCATGAATGTAAAGAGAGTTCTATATGAGAAAGTGATTGTACCAACTGTGATGTATGGATCGGAGTTGTGGGGAATGAAAGTGATGGAGAGACAGAAATTGAATGTGTTTGAGATGAAGTGTCTGAGGAGTATGGCTGGTGTATCTCGAGTAGATAGGGTTAGGAACGAAGTGGTGAGGGTGAGAACGGGTGTAAGAAATGAGTTAGCGGCTAGAGTGGATATGAATGTGTTGAGGTGGTTTGGCCATGTTGAGAGAATGGAAAATGGCTTTCTGCTAAAGAAGGTGATGAATGCAAGAGTTGATGGGAGAAGTACAAGAGGAAGGCCAAGGTTTGGGTGGATGGATGGTGTGAAGAAAGCTCTGGGTGATAGGAGGATAGATGTGAGAGAGGCAAGAGAGCATGCTAGAAATAGGAATGAATGGCGAGCGATTGTGACGCAGTTCCGGTAGGCCCTGCTGCTTCCTCCGGTGCCTTAGATGACCGCGGAGGTAGCAGCAGTAGGGGACTCAGCAGTATGAAGCTTCATCTGTGGTGGAAATGTGGGAGGTTGGGCTGTGGCACCCTAGCAGTACCAGCTGAACTCGGCTGAGTCCCTGGTTAGGCTGGAGGAACGTAGAGAGTAGAGGTCCCCTTTTTGTTTGTTTCTTGTTGTTGTCGGCTACCCCCCAAAATTGGGGGAAGTGCCTTTGGTATATGGATGGATATATATATATATATATATATATATATATATATATATATATATATATATATATATATATATATATATATATATATATATATATATATATATATATATGTGTGTGTGTGTGTGTGTGTGTGTGTGTGTGTGTTTGTGTGTGTTTGTGTGTGCGTATATATATATATATATATATATATATATACATATATATATATATATATATATATATATATATATATATATATATATATATATATATATATATATATATATTTATATATTTATATATGTACACACACACACACACACACATATATATAT
>NC_090736.1:128188129-128194098 GCF_036898095.1 Palaemon carinicauda
TCCCTTAGGCTAAGATGAGTTTCTTGGCTGCGGGTGATCCGTCACTAAATCAAGGTTGGTAGGACCCTCTTTTGTCCCTTCCCCCTCTATCTCTGTAATGGCCTAGCCATTACAGTACTGTACGTCATTCTACATCTGAACCTAGAATAGGTTAGGATGTGGAATTGACTCAGTCCCTTGCCGGCCGGCAGAGCTGCTGGCTGGCAAGGGTCTTCTGTTTTGAGTGCTGCACGGACCTCCCTTGGTCCCTCTTCCATGCCTGCCTGCAGAGTCAGACGGCATTGGTCAGGAAACCTGAATTAGATTCCCCCTTTCCTTATATGCACTCTTTCGGATTGCCGGGCTTGGAGGTAGTGTACACTCTTATCCCGGCATCCATTCTGTTTTCTTCTAGTGCTGTACCCGACCCGGCTGCCGGCCTATGAGGCCGGCCTATGAGGCCGGCAGCCGGGCAGTTGTAGTCCTCTGGTTCTTTTGCTGCCGGCTGGCATCGGTCCTGTACCTCTGCCGGCCGGCTAATGTCAGCCCTTGTCTGCCGGTCACCAAGAGTGTGGCCGGCAGCCGGGTACTACCTTGTGTAGTGGTCGGTCAGCAGTCATTGCCGACCGACATTGGCTGTGCCTGCCGGCCGGCACATTCATTTGAACCAGCGTTCTGCCGCCTTATAGCTGTTAAGTAGTATACTTTAAAGCTAGTTATGGTGTGTGCCGGCCGGCAAGTGCCGGCCGGCACATAAACTCCTATACTGTACCAGTATTCTTCAGTATAACAGATACTGTAAGAAGAAAACTATAGTATGGGTTTTGGTAAAGCACTGTGTGTTCTAACACTTTTGTGTTTTCTTGCACAGCCCTTTGCTGTTGTCCTACAGATAGGAAAGTGAGTTCTTTCCCGTCTATTATCCAGGATTTTGAAATTATTGCTTAGGTGTGAGCTCCACCTGTTTCCTCTGGAAACTTTGCATTGGTTACTCTAGAAGAGATTAACCATTCGATTTTATTATCTGGAAGGCTGCAACAATGGGTTGTGAGGGAAACACAAGCGTGTGTCTCTCCTTTCTGAATTGTTATGCTATACTATGCATATCCAGTGATACATAGTTCACTTGATACTCATGGAAATTTCTTCTCTTTACAGAAGGACCCTCCGAAGTGCGGAAGTGTTTTCTGCAACGTCCGCAGCAAGAACCTCTGCGGACATGAGTTTTGTAGGAGACACGCAGCATGCGCTGTCTCCAAGGATGATCACCGGTATTGGGACCCTCAGGTATGTACTGTGTGCACTAACCTGATTACTGAGGCCTTTGATTCCCCTAGGACGGCGGAATCAAGGGGATATAGCAAGTGAGAAGCTTCGTACCTGGGTAAGGGGCTTCCAAAAGAACACCTCTGGCCCTTATCTCCCAAGTGAGAAGATGAGGGCGTATCTTTTCCCTAAGGCATCAGCTGATGCAGTGATTCTCCAGCCTCAAGAGGAGATCCCCCAAGTTCAGATCCAGGTTGATGCTGAAGTCGCGGTCGCGATGCAAGACATCCAGTTAGATGACAGGATGTCTGACGTGGACGAGCGTCTGAGGAAGACCTCCTGGCAGAAGCCCAGGATGAATTTCAAACCCCAGACGTTGTAGAGGAAGAGGTCGACGAGGTGTCGGCTACTCCGGTTCAGATTCCGGAGCCTATTCCCTCAACATCGGCCGGTCTCCCAGTAGAGCTGGGACAGGCCCTCTCTTTTATTGTTGGAATGATCCAACAAATGCAGAAGGAGAATCAGGAGAAGGCGGCTGCAATGGAACTGCGGATGCAGTGCCTTGCAGAATCACATGGGCCCCAGAAAAAGCTCAATGTGAAAGACCCTTCCCTTGTGCTCAGATGCTAACCCATGGAGGTATGCTGAGCACATGCCGATGACGACTGGAAAGATCGTCATCTCGGATAAGCTGGGCTCAGTTCCCCTGGAGGAGGTGGAATTCTGGCCCAGCAAGGTATCATATCCGGACTGTTATGTCCGGCTGAGGAAGGAACCAGCTTCAAAGGAGGAGACAGAGCTGAAGGAGGTCATAGTGATGGACCATGCTAAGGCTCAAGTTCTACTTTCATCCTCGATGAAAGAGAGGGGCTTCTCTAACTCAAAGGTAGCCTGCTAGAGCCCTTCCCCCTTTTTACAGAAAGGGTTTGCGGCTGTACTATAAGCAGTCGAGGCCGGCAAGCCTTGCCCCTCCCTGGAGGAGTGTAAACCCTTTTCGCTGGCCCTGCCTATGGACCACAAAGACTGGAAGGACGTCCATCTTACGTTCTCAGTTGGAAAGTTAGAGGCTGATATTGCCGGACGTCAGTTCGGCAAGGACCTCCCTAAGCTGTCTGACTTTCTTTTGCGAAGAGAGTTCGAGACAAAAGAAAGACTGGCTGCCTCAATGTCTCTTCAGACTACTCTTGAGACGATGGCAAGTGACCCCAAGGTCCATGAAATGTTCATGGTGGTGGCCAAGACTCATTCTGGCCACAGTGACGAAGGACCTTTATGGCTTCGCCAAGGCAAGGAGAGCTTGTAGGGAGTTCGTGTTCACATCGGCTACGATGAGGCACGAGCCAAGGAAACTAATCTCCTCCAACATTTGGGGAAAAGACCTTTTCCCCTACCGACCTTGGTCAAAGAAGTTTTTTGATAAGGCCGCCTTGGAGAATAGAAACCTTCTCCAGAAGTGGGGCCTGGGCTATCAAAAGAAAGTCTTCCCCCGGATGAGGGTCCTCAACCAAAGAGGAAGGACTATGAGGACTAGGCTACCATCTCGGCCAGCCAAGCCTGTTAGACAGCAACAGCAACTGCAATTGCCATTGTCTCCAGTGCCCCAGATCGTGGCACAAACCCCGACCACTTTTCAGTGGGTACCCCAGGCCGTGTCGACACAGTCCACGGTATTCACCCCAGCGTTCGAAGGGCAGTCTACTTCCTTTCGAGCAAAGCCTAGAGGAGCAGCCAGAGGCTCGTCTAGGCGTCCCTAAAGGGGAAGGGGATTCAGGGGTGGTCGTGGTCAGGGAGGCAAGACCCTCAGGACTGCAGTCCAAGTGAGATGATACCCGGTAGGAGGGAGACTGCTGAAATTTTGGGATCGGTGGACCTTCGATCCCTGTGCCCACAGCCTACTCAAGAATGGACTGGACTGGAGCTGGAACAGCACTCCACCCCCGTGCCTTCGGTTTTTCCAACACTCCACCCCCGTTCTGGAGGAGTACGTTCAAGAACTGTTGGAGAAAAAAGGTGATCCGAAAGGTGAAGTCCATCAAATTCCAAGGGAGGCTGTTTTGTGTTCCCAAGAAAGACTCGGAAAAGCTCAGAGTCATTCTGGACTTGTTGCCACTCAACAAGTTCATGGTGAATTGCAAATTCAAAATGCTAACACTGCCAACACATAAGGACCTTACTGTCCAAGAGGGCATATTCTGTCTCTATAGACTTGTCAGACGCCTATTGCACATTCCAATCAGCCGTCGACTCTCCCCCTACCTAGGGTTCAGGCTACAACGAAGACTATACGCCTTCGGAGCCATGACATTCGGGCTAAACATAGCCCCAAGGATTTTACGAAGCTTGCGAGCGTAGCTCTCAAACAATTACGCCTAAAGGGAATTCAGGTAGTAGCCTACCTGGACGACTGGCTGGTGTGGGCAGCATCCGAGACAGAATGCTTGCAAGCTTCCAGTCAAGTGATCCAGTTCCTAGAGTACCTAGGCTTCAAGATCAACAGAAAAAAGTCTCGACTTTCTCCATCTCAAAAGTCCCAGTGGCTGGGAATCCACTGGGACCTTTTGTCACACCGTTTCTCCATCCCGGCGAAGAAAAGGAAGGAGATAGCGGGTTCTGTCAAGAGACTTCTAGATTCCGAAAGGATATCAAGACGCGAGCAGGAGAGGGTACTGGGCTCTCTCCAGTTTGCTTCGGTGACAGACCCAGTGCTAAGAGCACAGGTAAAGGATGCAACCGGAGTTTGGAGAAGTTATGCATCAAACGCGCGAAGAGATCTGAGAAGACCAGTTCCGCTTCGGCTACGTACTCTTCTCAGGCCTTGGTCCCAAGCCAGACATCTAAAGAGGTCGGTTCTTCTTCAGCCACCTCCTCCGTCGGTGACGATTCACTCAGACGCCTCGAAGGAGGGATGGGGAGGTCACTCTCATCGGAAAAAAAGTCCAGGGGACTTGGTCCAAGCTATTCAAGACCTTTCACATAAACTTTCTAGAAGCTATGCAGTGCTCCTTACCTTAAAGAAAGTCTCCCCGCGTCACTCGATCCACATAAGGTTGGTGATGGACAGCGAGGTAGTTGTGAGATGCTTGAATCAACAAGGATCGAGGTCACCACCCTTCAACCAGGTGATGTTGGCCATCTTCCGATTGGCGGAAAAGAAGAAGTGGTACCTGTCGGCAGTTCACCTCAAGGAGTCCGCAATGTGACAGCGGACGCTCTATCCAGGTTCACAACCGATAGAGTCGGAATGGTCCTTAGACGCAGGATCATTCTCCTTCATTCTGAATCAAGTCCCAGAACTGCAGATAGACCTCTTTGCGACGAAAGACAACAAGAAGTTGCCCCTGTACGTGTCCCCGTACGAGGACCCCTTAGCAGAAGCAGTGGACGCGATGTCCCTCGACTGGAACAGATGGTCCAAGATTTATCTGTTCCCCTCCTCACAACCTTCTGTTGAGGGTCCTCAACAAACTGAGATCCTTCAAGGGGGTAGCGGCAATAGTGGCCCACAAGTGGCGAATAGTGTGTGGTTCCCCCTGGCATTGGAAACTACAGCTGAAGTTTGTACCGCTACCAGATCCAGTTCTGACCCAGCGAGTCCAGAAGTCGACTGTCTGCGCTTCATTACAGAAAACCCGGACCCTGCAGCTCATGATTTTCTCTCCGTAGCAGTGAGAAAGCGTTTCGGGATTTCGAAAGCCAGCATAGACTTCCTTGAGGAATATAAGTGCAAATCTACTAGAAGGCAATATGAGTCATCTTGGAGAAAATGGGTGGCCTTTGTCAAGGCGAAGAATCCGCAGGAGATCTCGACAGACTTCTGCTTATCTTTCTTCATCCACCTCCATGGTCAAGGATTGGCAGCTAACACGATTTCAGCATGCAAGTCTGCTTTGACAGGACCCATTCTATATTCATTCCAGGTCGACCTAAGGTAACGAGATCTTTAATAAAGTTCCGAAAGCCTGCGCTAGGCTCAGACCTTCAGCACCTCCAAAGCCATTTCATAGTCTTTAGACAAAGTTCTTCATTTCGCTTCTCTGTTGAGCAATGAAGAGTGTGCGTTAAAGGATTTGACACAAAAAGTTATTTTTCTATTTGCACTCGCGTCCGGGGCCAGGGTTAGTGAGATTGTAGCCCTCTCGAGAGAGGTAGGTCGTGTTCAGTTCCTGGATGGGGGAGAACTGAACCTGTTTCCGGATCCTACGTTTCTCGCCAAGAATGAGTTACCCACCAACAGGTGGGGTCCCTGGAGAATCTGCCCTCTGAAAGAAGATGCATCTCTATGTCCCAGTAGAATGCCTAAAGGTCTATCTTCATAGAACTTCAGACTTCAAGGGTGGTCAACTATTCAGGGGAGAAACATCAGGCTCAAATTTATCTCTGAATCAACTCAGAGCGAAAATCACATATTTTATTCGCAGAGCGGATCCTGACAGTACACCCGCAGGTCACGATCCGAGGAAAGTCGCCTCATCCTTAAATTTCTTTAATTGTATGGATTTTAAACATCTCCGTTCATACACTGGCTGGAAGTCTTCCAGAGTGTTCTTTCGCCACTATGCGAAGCAAGTAGAGGAACTAAAGAGATCTGTGGTAGCAGTGGGGTCGCGTTGTTAACCCTACTGTTTAACTCTGCGAGGAACAGTGGTTTTAATTGGGACGATTAATTCCAGGGTGAGTGTGTAGTTACATACTGTACTACAAACTAAGTGAGGGCACTGTGTTGC
>NC_090736.1:128202098-128224598 GCF_036898095.1 Palaemon carinicauda
GGCTAGGGAGCGTCCTCCCTTCCTTGGTGGCCGCTTTGGTACAGAGCCTCCCCTATGGAAGACCCTGCTTCTTCTCCCCTCCCCACCTATCCCTTGTATGGCCTAGCCTATACTTAGGTTAGCCTATACCCACCTGTCCCCTGTCCTACAACTCCTCTTTAGGGTGGAGTGACAGGGCTATCTTGAGTCCCTGTGTGCAGTCCGCTCTGGTACATATACCCTTCATAGTGTCCTATGGGGTTAGACACTGGATGCGTTTTGTTCGCAGGGGTTTTCCTCCCTCTTGGGTGTTCCCTAGCCCTCCCTTGGGCTACTCTGGCTCCCGGCCGCCTGCGGCCCACTGCCATTGGGTGATAGGGCTAGCCCCTATCATGGGTACACCCATTCAGGTGGGATGCCTTGGGGTTCGTGTCCTTACCCTTACATCCCTCCTTCTGTCTCTTTTAACTGTCCTAGTGCTGGTCCCTTGCCGCCTCTACTGTCAGCGATACCGCCCTCCCCCTTGGTGACACATTCCTGGTTCCCCCCTGGCCGACAGTCCTCCGTGTGCCGGAGGGCTACCGCCTCCCGTCGGTGTACAGCCGATGGACTACCCTCATACCTCCTAGCTTCGGTCGTCCGTCCATCGGGCCGGCCCCCGGCCTGCCGGCATCCATTGCCGGCGGTCCAGTTTTGCTATAGCTTATCCTTTGTCCCTATCACCAAGCCGCTGCCGGAGCCGCCGCTGTGCCGGCGGCCGCCATCCTGGCATTACTCCTGACTTCTATATATGTCTTCCCTAATGCCAGAAACTCTGCTGGAGCGGCCTCTGGCGTGCTGCCGGTCTGCCGGAGCATTCCGGAGGCGCCAAGAGACTTGTACCCCTTCTCTTAGCTATCAACACCATGCTGATAGCCCTACTTTGCAACCAGAGGGTTTGACTACATAAATAGATAGGTATTGTCTTACCGTTCTATTAGTAGCCATGCTGTCTTCTTGCATATCACAATTTTCCAGCATGCTGTGTGTATCTTAGCACGGCTGGTTGCCGGAAACCGTTACCTTATGGGGTCTTCTACACCCCCAATTTAATGGTCTGAGTGGTCTCAGTCCCAGATTTATATCTTAGGCAATTCCTACTGGAATTCCCTTTGCCTCCCTGGCAATATATGAAGAATTCTGCCTCGTGTCCTCGGCCACAAACAAATTGCCTATGGATAAGGTTACGGTAACCAACCGGGCGGGTTACACAGAGTATGTGTCTATGTACTTCATTTCCCGCTCCACTCTCTAACATCACAATGTTAATAATCACTTAAGGTTAAGTTAAAAATTAACCTTTTAATATTTAACTTTAGAATATAAGTCATTAGTATGACTTCCTCATACTCATGTTCTCTTTCTCTTACAGGAGGAGTACGTGAAATGCGACCACGGCTTCTGTGGAGTGAAGCGCCCGCACTTCTACGGGCACACGGCATGTAGGACCCACGCCCCTTGCGCCAACAAGAAAGGCGATCTGAAGTTTTGGGACCCGCAGAACTGTACAGTCTGCAAGGACCGCCTGGTCGAAGCATTCAACAATTCTCCTTCAGCGGAGGTTAGGGACGCTTCTCGAGAGAAGCTACGCAAGTGGGTGCGTGGCTTCCAAAAGAACGCCACTGGACCATACCTTGCCACCGAATACTTGAGGGCCTTGCTTTTCCCGAAGGCATCCCCAGAGTCTGTGGTCCCCAAGGATCTGATCCCCACCGTCCAGATAACGGTGGAACCTGACGTAGTCATGGCTCAGTCCATGCACGAGTGCCGTTTGGATGCCGACAACGCGGAACGTATGTCGGAAGTGTCGGAGAACTGGACTATGAGGAAGACCAGGTGGAATACCCTGAGTCGGAGCAGGAGGTCGCTCCACCTTCCACCCCCACACCGACTCCTACACTGACGGACGTATCACTCCCGTCTACATCCGCTACCCCGGATCCTACTCCATCCAACCCCCAGGAGATGTTCCGAATGCTCGAAGCTCTCATGGATAAGAAACTCCGTGAGACACACGAGTTCTTCAGGTCCAACATGGGAAGTTCGAAGCAGCCGAAAAAGATTTCGGTTAAGGACCTCCCTGCATGCTCAGATACCAACCCCTGGAGGTATGCCGAGCACATGCCAATTACAATGGGCAAGATCTTCCTCAGCGAAAAGATCGGCTCGATTGTACTGGAAGAAGTGGAATTCTTCCCGAACTTTGAGGCTTATCCGGACTGTTACGTCCGACTTCGATCTGAACCTGCCTCTAAAGAAGAGACCGAACCAAAGAAGGTGATTGTGTTTGATCTCGCGAAGGCCCAGGCTATGCTGGCCAATACAGTAAAAAGTAGGGGCTTTACCTGCTCGAAACTTCCGGCGCTTAGCAAGAAGCACCCTACCTACGTCGCACCAGACGATGCGACCCTCCCCTTCTTGGAAAAGGCCTTCACTGCGGTACATAAAGCAGTTGAAGAAGGAAAACCTTGCCCTGCACTGGAGGAGTGCAGACCCTTCTCCATGACTACTCCCCCCAATGTTAGACACTGGAAAGATGTCCAGCATACATTAGTGGAGGGAAAACTAGAACCTGACGTCGCTGGCCGTCAGTTTAACGAAGACCTCCCGAAACTTAATGACCATGTCCTTCGTCGGGAACATGACACGAAGGAAAGGCTCGCCGCATCCATGTCCCTCCAGGTACAGCTCGACGTCATGGCCGGTGACACTAGGGTCCCTGACTACTACATGGCTCTCGCCAAAATACATTTGGCGACCGTAGTAAAAGATCTGTACAGCTTCACGTCGTGAATTCGTGTTCTCCAGTGCCACAGTGAGACACGAACCCCGGAGACTGATTTCCTCCAACATCTGGGGTAAGCACCTCTTTCCCTCCTCCCTTGTGAAAGAGATCACCGACAAGGCCGCCACGGAGAACAGGAACCTTCTCCATAAGTGGGGCATGTCAAAGAAAAGAAAATCCTCTCAGTACGACGGCCCTCAACCTAAGAGGAAACCCACTAAGCCAAAACCTCAGCAACGTCAACAGAAACGGCAGTTTCCGGGATCCGCTACTCCCCACGTGGCAGCTCAGCCACAGCAGACCTTTCAGCTGGTCACCCAACCGGTCTTGTAACAGTCGCCGGTTTTCACCCCTGCTTTCGAGCAACAGTCAACTACCTTTCGTCCCAAAGGTAGAGGCTCAAACAGAGGTGCAGGCAGAGACGCATCTCGCCGTCCCTCCAGAGGCAGAGGAGGAAGGGGAGCTAGCGGCCGAGGCAGTAAACCCTCGGGAAACCAGAAGCAATGAAGTGCTTTCGGTGGGAGGAAGACTCCGCCAATTCCAGGATCGTTGGACCTTCGATCCCTGGGCACACAGCATCGTCAAGAAGGGTCTAGGCTGGAGCTGGACTCAACCACCCCCAACCTTCCAGCAGTTTTTCCAATTATCAACCCCCCTTCTGGAAGAATATGTCCTAGATCTGTTGAACAAGAAGGTGATAAGGAGGGTAAAGTCAACCAGGTTCCTAGGGAGACTGTTTTGCGTCCCCAAGAAGGACTCCGACAAACTCAGAGTCATTCTAGACTTATCCCCCCTCAACAAGTTCATAGCGAACAACAAGTTCATGATGCTGACTCTTCAACAGATAAGGACCCTTCTGCCTCAAGGTTCCTACACGGTCTCCATAGACCTGGCGGATGCCTACTGGCACGTTCCAATGAACCACCACGCTTCCTCCTACCTAGGATTTCGACTCCAAAGGAAAAGCTACGCTTTCAGGGCCATGCCCTTCGGCCTCAATGTGGCCCCACGGATCTTCACAAAGCTGGCAGACGCCTTCGTTCAACAGCTTCGCCTCCGCGGCGTCCAGGTGATGGCCTACCTCGACTTCTGGCTGGTCTGGGCTCCATCGCCCGAAGATTGTCTAAGATCCTGCAACAAAGTCACCCTGTTCCTAGAACACCTGGGATTCAAGATAAACAGAAAGAAATCTCGCCTCTCTCCAGCTCAGAAGTTCCAATGGTTAGGAATCCAGTGGAATCTTCAGTCACATCGCCTTTCCATCCCCCAGAAGAAAAGGAAGGAAATAGCAGGGTCTGTCAAAAGACTGCTAAAATCCAAACGGATTCAAGACGTCAGCAGGAACGAGTTCTAGGCTCTCTACATTTCGCCTCTGTGACAAACCCAGTGCTACGTGCACAGCTAAAGGATGCCGCAGGAGTCTGGAGGCGTTCCGCATCCATCGCTCGAAGAGATTTCAAGAAACGGCTCCCAAACAGACTTCGGTTACTCCTAAAGCCGTGGTCGGAAGCAAAGGCCCTGAAAAGGTCCATCCCTCTTCAACACCCACCTCCATCACTGGAGGGCTGGGGAGGTCACTCCCACCAAAAACAGGCTCAAGGAACATGGTCTCCCCTATTCAAGACGTTTCACATCAACATCTTGGAGGCCCTGGCGGTCCTTCTAGCTCTGAAGAAACTTTCCCCGCCTCCCTCGATCCATATTCATCTAACCCTGGACAACTCGGTGGTAGTTTGATGTCTCAATCGCCAAGGCTCAAGATCGCCCCAGATAAATCAGGTGCTTCTCCCAATCTTCCGTCTGGCAGAGAAGAAGAAATGGCACCTGTCTGCAGTTCATCTACAAGGATTCCGCAACGTGACGGCGGACGCTCTATCTCGAACAAGCCCGATAGAGTCGGAATGGTCTCTAGACGCAAGATCATTCTCCTTCATCTCTCACCAAGTCCCAGAACTTCAGATCGATCTCTTCGCAACGAGCGACAACAATCAACTTCCTCGATATGTGGCCCCGTACGAGGACCCCAAGGCAGAAGCAGTGGACGCCATGTCACTGGATTAGAACAGATGGTCCAGGATCTACCTGTTCCCTCCCACCAACCTTCTGCTAAAAGTCCTCTCCAAACTGAGAACCTTCAAAGGAACAGCGGCCCTAGTGGCTCCCAAGTGGCCCCGGAGCAACTGGTACCCCCTAGTCCTGGAGCTATAACCCACGCTGATCCCTCTCCCGGGCCCAGTTCTCTCCCAGCAAGTACAGAAGTCGACTGTCTTCGCTTCATCATCGAAAGTCAGGGACCTTCATCTCATGATTTTCTCTCCCTAGCCGTGAAGAAAAGGTTTGGGATCTCGAAAAAAAGTCTAGACTTCCTCGAGGAATACAAGACCGAATCCACACGACGGCAATACGAATCATCCTGGAGAAAATGGGTCTCATTCGTCAAGGCGAAAAATCCTACGGAAATCACCATCGATTTTTGCATGTCCTTCTTCATTCACCTTCATGGACAGGGCTTAGCAGCCAACACGATTTCTACTTGCAAATCGGCCTTGACTAGACCACTACTGTATGCCTTCCAGATTGATCTGTCCAGCGACATCTTCAATAAACTGCCGAAGGCATGCGCTCGTCTACGCCTAGCACCCCCACCGAAACCTATCTCCTGGTCCCTGGACAAGGTGCTCCATTTTGCCTCCAATTTGGACAACGGTTCGTGCCCTCTCAAGGATCTGACTCAAAAGGTTATATTTCTTTTTGCTCTTGCCTCAGGAGCCCGAGTCAGCGAAATAGTGGCATTATCAAGGGACGAGGGTCACATTCTGTTTACAGACTCAGGAGACCTTACCCTCTTCCCGGATCCGACGTTTCTCGCTAAAAACGAACTACCCACCAAAAGATGGGGCCCTTGGAGAATCTGCCCCCTGAAAGAAGATGCCTCTCTATGTCCAGTAGAGAGCCTCAAGGTCTATCTTCGTAGAACTTCTGACTTTGGTGGAGGCCAACTCTTCAAAGGAGAAACATCAGGTAGCGACCTGTCACTGAAACAACTAAGAGCGAAAATCACCTACTTCATTCGCAGAGCGGATCCTGACAGTACACCCGCAGGTCAAGATCCTAGAAAAGTCGCATCGTCTCTGAATTTCTTTCAGAGCATGAATTTCGAAAGCCTCAAGAGTTTCACAGGCTGGAAATCCTCGCGTGTTTTCTTCAACCATTACGCGAAACAAGTGCATGAAGTCAAACATTTTGTGGTAGCCGCAGGTAGTGTTATGAAACCTGCACCTAACTCTGCATAGAACAGTGAGTTACTTGGGACTCTAACTCCTCGGGTGCCTATGTTGACCCTCGTGTGATACGTAGTGAATTCAGAGACACTTACTATGAGATTCAGGGCCTCTGTAACACGGGTTTTTGGACTTTGCTCCTTATCAAAGCATCGGATGTAGCTGAAAGTTGACATATGTATATTTTACAACCACACACAAATTTTGTCAGCATTATCAATAACTTAAAGCCGATAGTTTTAATTTTTATAGAGTAAAAATGATCTGGCCGACACCATAGCCAGTGATAACGAGCCATGAGTCGAAAACATTCATTACGTAAACAATGTAAACACCTTTTGACAAAATTTTGCCCCGCCCATCCACTAACACCCATTCACCTTGTTCTATCGGGTCTGGAACCCATAACAGTCAAGAATGGCTAACAGGATTTGGAATTACCCCCGTGGTTGCAAAACTGCATTTGTCTTACAACTTGCAACTTTATACACTCAAGAGAAAGTCCGTGGCCATATTTACTATAGACTGAATAGGTGATTATTCAGTTTCTAGTTTAAATCCAATGGTCTGATTTGTATTTAACGTAACATGATTATAATACTTGTAATGTCATTCAGGCTTTTGAACATTTCCATTAACTATCCACTATGCCACCAAGAGAGAGAGAAAGAGAGAGATTGTATGTAAACAGTCTTTATATAACTAATTTTGTTAAAATAAGAATTTTGTGCTAAACTCTCCATCAGACCAACGGATCATCCGATATAATTTTTTTCTTCTTCTTAGGCCGTATGACCGTGTTGGCTATGTTTTGGGCATGACTGCATTTTGTAAATAAATCATGAATAGTTTTAGGAGTTTTATTTGTACATCTAATGTGAATTGATAGAAGTAAAGTGAACATAATTCATTTATCCATTAAAATAATTACTATATGTAGCAAAACAAACAGTAGTAAAGATGATAATGCAATGAAGGAATGATACCATACTTTATCTTTAGCTTCAACATCGGCAATAACGTACCCAGTTGCCATAATTTGTCAGCTTAATGAAATAACCTATCATCTAATGTTAAACTTAATTTCTGAAGAGGCCATGGCTTATTGCACAGTGAAAAAACATGACAGACACTTTATGAATGGCAGAACGATACATAAATGTGGGTTGGGTGTGCTAGCGCAGTAGTACTACTGTAGCAGTAGTGCCGCAACAGTAGCATACATGAATTAAACGTTTAGGCCAACTGCTGGGATCCTTGAGGATCATTTAGCACTTCTTACAACTACTCGAGAAATGAGTTTTATAGCCAGAATATAAATTTTCTGATCCAACAATGCCCATGATAGCCTTCAGTGTTATCCTGAATTATAACGGGGCTAAAGTGGGTGGAGCCTCATGAAGTCATCATTCTGACGATAATTATTGGTGAAGGTTTAAAGCCAATATACGGTACCGGCTATTTTTTTTGTTTTACAGTAAATAGGTAGGTATATAGACAATAAATAAAAATTGGTTGACATTGGATTTGACAGTTTTCAAATCAAGCTTGTCTACTACGTTTTTGAAAATTACCAACTATTCCCTACACCTTGTCAATCTGATTTTGACCTATAAAGTAGACTGTAATTTCTTAAGAAACTTATTTTGGGAATTAGACTAATAATCGAAGTGTTTTTGTATTCATTAACATATTTTCTTGGTTTGTTCATGATGACAATTATCAGTGGAGAGGTTTCAGAGTTCATAAAGGTGTACTGCTTTGCTTTTATTTAAACTTTTGTGTCATTGTTGGCAGAGGTATAGCCTTCGTTACGTATAGCCAATCATCGATCGGGAAAGAGGGAAGAAATGCCGTCATAAGTTACGTAGCGAGTGCGTTCGAAACCTTTTCTCTGAGTAAGTTGGCCCGTCTTCAAAAAACGTCCCTTTTACAATATAAGTACCAAATTTATTCAACCTACGTAATGCAGAATATAGTCAAAATTTATGTGTAGATATAATGTGCAATCTGAAGAAGCATTATATTTAGGAAATTCATAGATAAAAAATTATTGCGAAAAAACCGTGTTACAGAGGCCCTGAATCTCATAGTAGTGTTTTTCATAGACTGTTCTTTCTCAAGGTGAAATGTCATAGTCGTCACATGAGTGCCGCATGCCTAGAGCATGATGTGTTTTCCTTTTTAAAGACTGATGTTCCTCTGGAACCTGTGCCTTCTAATAATTTGAAATTTTCTTTCAGATTTAAGAGCGAAGTCTTTCATTACTATGTACATTATAATTTATTGTAAATTACCTTTACATCCTTCATTGCATTTATTTACCATATTCTGCAATTGTGAAATAAAATTTCTATTTTATTTACTTGTGCGTCTCAATCCGCTCCTATTTATACAATGAAATACATGGTTGTCATAGTATCATTATCCCCTCCTCTTTTTTTATAAAAAACGATGAATATAATTGGTTCAATCCATATTATATACTCACCTATGCTATGTAATATTCCTAACTGAATACTTACTTGCGCTATACCTTCAAGACCAGACCGTTCTCTTTTACAATATACGGTGCCTAACCACCACTTGTCTGTCATTGAGAATGTTCCTATATGAATAGCAACCATTCTGTCTTGTCTCCGAGTTCTTCAGGTTCTCCCCGCAAGGTGGGTAGCCCTTCAAGAACCACTTTGATCCTCAGCATGGTCCGTTAGGACTTCTCTGCCAAAGGGGGCAGGAAGTTTCAGCCCCACGGAACCTCTATCAAGATTACCATGCTTACTCTATTCAAAGCCCTCGGCACTTACACTACAAGGGGAAAATCTACCACGATACATTGATTATCTGGTATTCATCCATCAGGACGCCATGGCTTGAGCCCAAAAAACGGATTTTGAGCGAAGCGAAAAATCTATTTTTGGGTGAGATAGCCATGGCGTCCTGATGGACCCTCCCTGCTACTTTGTCCAGCCTTTCAGGTCCCACCCTGTCCTGCTGTATCATGGTGATCGGCAAGCAACTGGCATCAGGATGAGGACGGACGTGACGTCATTTAGCAATGGCGCCCGTTTGTTTACGTTTCGAGTACCAAAAGTAGCCACGGTAGTAGGTTGGCCAGGGCACCAGCCACCCGTTGAGATACTACCGCTAGAGAGTTATGGGGTCTTTTGACTGGCCAGACAGTACTACATTGGATCCTCCTCTCTGGTTACGGTTCATTTTCCCTTTGCCTACATACACACTGAATAGTCTGGCATATTCTTTACATATTCTCCTCTATCCTCATACACCTGACAACACAGATTACCAAACAATTCTTCATCACCCAAGGGGTTACTGCACTGTAATTGTTCAGTGCCACTTTCCTCTTGGTAAGGGTAGAAGAGACTCTTTAGCTATGGTAAGCAGCTCTTCTAGGAGAAGGACACTCCAAAATCAAACCACTGTTCTCTAGTCTTGGGTAGTGCCATAGCCTCTGTACCATGGCCTTTCACTGTCTTGGGTTAGAGTTCTCTTGCTTGAGGGTACACTCGAGCACACTCTCCTATCTTATTTCTCTTCCTCTTGTTTTGTTAAAGTTTTTATAGTTTATATAGGAGATATTTATTGTTGTTACTCTTCTTAGAATATTTTATTTTCCTTTTTTCCTTTCCGAACTGAGCTATTTTCCCTGTTGGAGCCCCTGGGCTTATAGCATACTGCTTTTCCAACTAGGGTTGTAGCTTAGTAAGTAATAATAATAATAATAACGGCTCCCCAGCTATTCTCCGCCCCTCCACATTGAAGTGTTAACTCTATGTGGGGTGCAGATAGCTATGTGGCGCGTTAATACATGCGTCCCCTGTTGATATACGATGTCTTAAAGGGAAACCTTTAGGATACTCGCTCCAGAAGTTAGAATTCTGTGATAACCTGTGGTTAAATTCTCTGGGATTATCTGGTAGTTATTTACCCAAGGAAGCTACCAAAAAGGAACCTTCCATCAGGACGCCATGGCCATATATATATATATATATATATATATATATATATATATATATATATATATATATATATATATATATATATATATATATATATATATGATTTCAAAGTTATTGACATTAGAAATCCTTTCTAATATCACATTTTAAAATCAGCTCCCACGAAATTATTCATATATAGTTCATACATCATTACTAATAGCATAGTAAATGTGGTTAAATTTTGATGTGTAATTCAGTGTGTTAGTCATATATAGAAACCGCTTATAAGAATATCTTAGGTTTGTTTGTTATTGATCCTCAAATTTGATTACCTCACAAAAATCAAATACTAATTATATCATCCACATAAAGACAAAACCTTCAGTGTTAGACTTTATTTTGAAATATTTTGAGTAACTTGAGCATAAAACTTGCTCCGAGTGTTGAACGGCTAAAAATAACCAATCATAATAACCACAAGAATCTGCTGTTTTGTTATGAATTAGGTAATCATAGTCACGGGGTTGGCAATAAATAATTCTTTATTGGCATTAGACTCGGACCCGTGATCGAATTATTGTTTCGTTCCAGCTAAAATAGCATTGAACAAACTCCTCAAGATCGCAGGACCCGTGATGGAAATGGTAAAGTAAAAAATTTGGTAATAAAGTAACAAATGTAAAACAAAGATTTTACTATGAAAGCATTTACGCAAAATAGTATAATAATTTTCTAAAATAATTGAATAAATAGATAAACATTTAAGTATTAAGTTTTGCGATAACAAGCGGTTTGGACAGTCGAGTCTTTAGACAATAGGAGACATCCAGCAATCGTTCAGTAAAACTTTTACATTCTACTATAAGCAGCCGCTCAGTACACAGCGCGGAAACGTATTTACTTGTGTGTGTTGTTCTTTTTTACTATATATATCGACGGTTCACATGCAATATAGCGAAACACGTCTTGACTTCAAGTAACACTTCTTGAAAAAGCTCAGCACAAGATAAGTATGCTTCTCAATGTCGATGTGTGGATTAGGTTAGACCGGTCTATACCCTTAATATCTTGCATTACTTGTAAAGCATACGACGGCGGAAGAGCTTTATCCTTTTAGGAAAAAAATGGGGAGTGTTTCTGTTAAAATAAATTGTTTGCAGACCAAGCAGTTAACTTGGTATCTGTGCGATATACTATGTCTCTTTCTTCTTTTTTTCGTTGCAACTTTGTAAATTTCACATTAAATTGCAACAGTTTTCTATGTAGTAGAGTATACTTGGTAACTAAATGGACAATCATGATATTCATCGGAGTCAACCCTTCTCCCTGTACTCCGTATTTGCTGAATAACTCAATAACCAGTAAATTTAACTGTTTTGCTTGTGATTCAAGTTTCCAAGTAGATAAATAGTCATTCATAATATACACCAGTCAACTCTTTTCCCTGTATGCTGAGTTTGCTGATAAACTTAATAGCTAATTATGATAACCAACGCAGTCAACTATTTCTCTAGGGCTCTGAGTTTGCTGAGTAACTAAATAGCCAGCCGTAATAAACACCAATCAACTCTTTTCCATGTAGTCCTAGTTTGCTGATAAACTAAATAGCAAATTATACTAACCACCGGAGTCAACTGTTTCTCAAGGGCTCTGAGTTTGCTGAGTAGCTGAATAGCCAGCCGTAATAAACATCAGTCAACTTTTTTCCCTGTAGTCCGAATATGCTGATAAACTAAATAGCCTATTATTCTAACCACCGGAGTCAACTGTTTCTCTAGAGCTCTGATTTTGCTGAGTAGCTAAATAGCCATTCTTAATATACACCAGACAATTCTTTTCCCTGAAGTTCAAGGTTGCTGATAAACTAAATAGCCAATTATAATATCCACCGGAGTAAACTGTTTCTCTAGGGCTCTGAGTTTACTGAGTAGCTAAATAGCCAGCCGTAATAAACACCAATCAACTCTTTTCCCTGTAGTCCTAGTTTGCTGATAAACTAAATAGCCAATTATACTAACAACAGGAGCCAACAGTTTCTCCAGGGCTCTAAGTTTGCTGAGCAACTAAATAGCCCGCCGTAATAAACACCAGTCTACTTTTTTCCCTGTAGTCCGAGTTTGCTGATAAACTAAATAGCCTATTATACTAACCACCAGAGTCAATTGTTTCTCTAGGGCTCTGATTTTGCCGAGTAGCTAAATAGCCATTCATAATATACACCAGTCAACTCTTTTCCTGTAGTCCTAGTTTGCTGATAAACTAAATAGCCAATTATAATATCCACCGAAGTCAACTGTTTCTCTAGGGCTCTGAGTTTGCTGAGTAGCTAAATAGCCAGCCGTAATAAACACCAGTCAACTTTTTTCCCTGTAGTCCGAATTTGCTGATAAACTAAATAGCCTATTATTCTAACCACCGGAGTCAACTGTTTCTCTAGAGCTCTGATTTTGCTGAGTAGCTAAATAGCCATTCTTAATATACACCAGACAAATCTTTTCCCTGAAGTTCAAGGTTGCTGATAAACTAAATAGCCAATTATAATATCCACCGGAGTAAACTGTTTCTCTAGGGCTCTGAGTTTACTGAGTAGCTAAATAGCCAGCCGTAATAAACACCAATCAACTCTTTTCCCTGTAGTCCTAGTTTGCTGATAAACTAAATAGCCAATTATACTAACAACAGGAGCCAACAGTTTCTCCAGGGCTCTGAGTTTGCTGAGCAACTAAATAGCCCGCCGTAATAAACACCAGTCTACTTTTTTCCCTGTAGTCCGAGTTTGCTGATAAACTAAATAGCCTATTATACTAACCACCAGAGTCAATTGTTTCTCTAGGGCTCTGATTTTGCCGAGTAGCTAAATAGCCATTCATAATATACACCAGTCAACTCTTTTCCTGTAGTCCTACTTTGCTGATAAACTAAATAGCCAATTATAATATCCAACGGAGTCAACTGTTTCTCTAGGGCTCTGAGTTGGCTGAGTAGCTAAATAGCCAGCCGTAATAAACACCAGTCAACTCTTTTCCCTGTAGTCCGAGTTTACTGATAAAATTAATAGCCTATTATACTATCCACCAGAGTCAACTGTTTCTCTAGGTGTCTGAGTTTGCTGAGTAGCTAAATAGCCACCCATAATAAACACCAATCAAGTCTTTTCCATTTAGTCCTAATTTGCTGATAAAATAAATAGCCAATTATACTAACCACCGGAGGCAACTATTCTTCCAGGGCTCTGAGTTTACTGAGTAGCTAAGTAGTCAGCCATGATAAAAACCAGTCAACACTTTTCCCTGTAGTCCTAGTTTGCTGGAAAAACGGAATAGCCTATTATACTAACCACCGGAGTCAACTGTTTCTCTAGGGCTCTGAGTTTGCTGAGTAGCTAAATAGCCCGGCGTGATAAACACCAGTCAACTCTTTTCCCTGTAGTTCGAGTTTGCTGATAAACTATATAGCTTATTATACTAACCACTGGAGTCAACTGTTTCTCCAGGGCTTCGAGTTTGCAGAATAGCTAAATAGCCAGCCTTAATAAACATCAGTCAACTTTTTTCCCTGTAGTCCAAGTTTGCTGATAAACAAAATAGCCTATTATACTAACCACCAAAGTCAACTGTTTCTCTAGGGCTCTGATTTCGCTGAGTAGCCAAATATACATTCATAATATACACCAGTCAAATCTTTTCCCTGTAGTCCTAGTTTGCTGATAAATTAAATAGCCAATTATACTAACAACAGGAGCCAACAGTTTCTCCAAGGCTCTGAGTTTACTGAGCAGCTAAATAACCCGCCGTAATAAACACCAGTCTACTTTTTTCCCTGTATGCCGAGTTTGCTGATAAACTAAATAGCCTATTATATTAACCACCAGAGTCAATTGTTTCTCTAGGGCTCTGATTTTGCTGAGTAGCTAAATAGCCATTCATAACATACACCAGTCAACTCTTTTCCTGTAGTCCTAGTTTGCTGATAAACTAAATAGCCAATTATAATATCCACTGGAGTCAACTGTTTCTCTAGGGCTCTGAGTTTGCTGAGTAGCTAAATAGCCAGCCGTAATAAACACCAGTCAACTCTTTTCCCTGTAGTCCGAGTTTACTGATAAACTAAATAGCCTATTATACTAACCACCAGCGTCAACTGTTTCTCTAGGTGTCTGAGTTTACTGAACAGCTAAATAGCCAGCCATAATAAACACCAATCAAGTCTTTTCCATTTAGTCCTATTTTGCTGATAAACTAAATAGCCAATTATACTAACCACCGGAGGCAACTATTCTTCCAGGGCTTTGAGTTTACTGAGTAGCTAAGTAGTCAACCGTAATAAAAACCAGTCAACACTTTTCCCTGTAGTCCTAGTTTGCTGATAAACTGAATAGCCAATTATACTAACCACCAGAGTCAACTGTTTCTATAGGGCTCTGAGTTTGCTGAGTAGCTAAATAGCCCAGCGTGATAAACACCAGTCAACTCTTTTCCCTGTAGTCCGAGTTTGCTGATAAACTAAATAGCTTATTATTCTAACCACCAGAGTCAACTGTTTCTCTAGGTCTCTGAGTTTGCTGAGTAGCTAAATAGCTAGCCTTCATAAACACCTATCAAGTGTTTTCCCTGTAGTCTTAGTTTATTGATAAACTAAATAGCCAATTATACTAACCACTGGAGTCAACTATTTCTCAAGGGCTCTGAGTTTGCTGAGTAGCTAAATAGCCAGCCGTAATAAACACCAATCAACTCTTTTCCCTGTAGTCCTAGTTTGCTGATAAACTAAATACCCAATCATACCAACCACTGGAGGCAACTGTTCTTCCAGGGCTCCGAGTTTGCTGAGTAGCTAAGTAGTCAGCCGTTATAAAAACCAGTCATCTCTTTTCCCTGTAGTCCTAGTTTGCTGATAAACTGAATAGCCAATTATACTAACCACCGGAGTCAACTTTTTCTCCAGGGCTCCGAGTTTGCTGAGTAGCTAAATAGCCAGCCGTAATAAACACCAGTCAACTCTATTCTCTGTAGTCCGAGTTTGCTGATGAACTAAATAGCCTATTATACTAACCACCGGAGTCAACTGTGTCTCCAGGGCTCAGAGTTAGCTGAGTAGCTAAATAACCAGCCGTAATAAACACCAGTCAACTCTATTCTCTGTAGTCCGAGTTTACTGATGAACTAAATAGCCTATTATACTAACCACTAGAGTCAACTGTTTCTCCAGGGCTCCGAGTTTGCTGAGTAGCTAAATAACCAGCCGTAATAAACACCAGTCAACTCTATTCTCTGTAGTCCGAGTTTGCTGATAAACTAAATAGACAATTATAATATCCACTGGAGTGAACTTTTTCTCTAGGGCTCCGAGTTTGCTGAGTAGCTAAATAGCCAGTCGTAATACCCAGAATAGTGTACTATTTTCCCAATACTCCGAGTTAGTAGCTAAATAGCCAATTGTAATAACCACCTGAGTCAAATCTCTTCCCTGTATTCCAGGTTTGCTAATAAACTAAATAGCCAATCATAATAACCACCAGAGTTGAATTGAAAAATATGGCCGGAAATACCATTTTTGTTGCATGTAATGTCAGGTTAAGCATGCTTTAAAAGCTTGAGAAGTATGGAAATGTATTCAGTGACTATTTTCTTGGTGCATATTGCGACTTTTTCTGTTATAAGCGTACTTTGATAGTTATACTACAGTGCCTCTTAGACTACAGTGACTATTAGGTCTTCAATGAGTAAGTTATACCACAAATGAATCGTCCCGATGACATTTATAAACTTTTCATCCGAAAAATGAAGCTCAGGGATTCAATGGGGTTGTAACTTAGCTAATAATAATAATAATAATAATAATAATAATAATAATAATAATAATAATAATAATAATAATAATAATAATAATAGGCTGATGTAACGATTTATGAAAAGCTAACGCTTTTTCTTGTGAAATAAAACTTAAAGCTAAATATTTCTTCCATTGTAATTTAATTATAACACCCTATCTCTACGAAATCCTTAACTTTAAGAAAAGATCTTGGTCATAGGATCAACCCAACGTAAAACTCTATGCAAATATTATACTAGAGTGAATTACTGAACACCAAAATAAACTAATATTGGACCAAAGCATCATCGATAGCTAAATACAGCTCTTTACTATTCACTTTAATTATCTTTTAACATCTTGCATATTCCAAAGGAGCAAACCAAAAGACAAATTTACCTCCTTTTAACATCCTCAGAAAAAAAAATGCACTTCGGTGATTGGCATGCTTTTACAAATGAAAATATATAATTGTGTTTCTACACAAAAGAATAAAGAAAGGCCTTATATGTGAAAGTAAAAGATAAGAAAGATGGAAACTGGAGAAAAGTCGGAATAAATCTAAGGAACCTGGCACAGTAGGAAAGCTTTACACTCTGGTACTATTCTTAATACTTGCAAGTATTACCATAATGGAAACCTAGATTGTATTCAAAAGATTTCACTGCTGGAGAGAAAGGGTAAAGCAGTGCAGAAACAAATCTGATTGCAGTAATCTATTCCATTACAAAAAACAAATTTTTCAATTTTTCTGTTATGATTAAATATATTTGTTCTCCGATCACATGTAAAGTAAAATTCAGTGTTAATGGAAGCTTCATTATAGCCATAAAGGTATACTGCGTTCGTTGGCCATATTTCATTTAACTAAAGAAATCTTAAAGTAGTATTGAAATGTCCAATAACCAACTTTTGATTACAAAATTAGTAACTACCAAACAAAATCATATCCAAATAATTATAACAATTCTATTTACTTTCAAAAAAATATGATAGGAGTGTTATTTAATTCATGCAATCAAGTTCATAATGACAACGGCCATTGCTGCTGAGAATTTGGATACAAAACCATCTGAAGCAGATCACTGTTACAATTTCATAAGACTTGAAAGTATAATATTCACATATCCCATCATGGGGTCTCCCAAGACCCTATAATTGGTACAGAGACAAGAAGAAATGGAAGATCCGTCATGTAATTGCACATATCACATAGAGTAAGTAGTTGATGTACAGCTCGGTCCAGTTCAGTACAATATTTTAACAGTTTAACCAGACAATTGAACTTAATTGCTATTTTGCCGCTAACACATTTTAGATAAAATCTTCCTATTTCTTATGCTGTAACACTAAACATTTAATAAGAGGTTAAATTCAAAATGAAGAACATTTTAAATGAATTTCTTTCCAAGCTTTGCCCTAAAGCCTGATATGCATAGTTGGTTAAACAACGCCCAGTCATGAAATAAATTTCATAAAAAATATAATTCTTCGTTATAGTGCTGGGAAATAAGGGGCCTCCAAGGACCAGAATCGCACTCAAACATTTATTACTTTCCACTTAATTCATCTGCTTTAAAACAGGTACAATCACATACATTCAATTTGATGCATTCACAATCTTTATCTTCAATATTAACCTTAAAACTAACTTTGTCGGTAATTTTATGCAACGGATACAACACTTATAAAGATTAGCTAGGAATGAAAGCAGTATTCAAATTCCAATAAATAAACCTAATCTTTAAACTCAATCAACTTAATACTAGATTAAATATGTAATCACAAGAGGTACTAAGACACCATACACTAAAGAATCATGATTATCGTGTATCGCATAAACACAATACTTCCCAACTAAAAAGTTTAATTATAAAAGCAAATATGAAAGTATTGTTCAAACTTAAAAATAGAAAACCTATTAATTTCCTAAATCAATGTCGATAGTTTATATATACAACTCTATTCATTAACTTCAATGAAAGTAATATGAAATATTTTTAAGTAATTTGTCTTTTTTCTTAACTATACCAAACCGAGTCCTTTACTATGGGAGATAGATATCAGCGAAGTTGGAGCACAGCAATTGAAACTTATAACGAGGTTTAAAGAGCTGGCAGATGGTTTATCTGTCAGTAGCGGGGAGGCAACCGCCTCCCCCTTGGGCTCGCTGACTAACCATTTACATGATAGAGGTACTTACTCTGGAGTTAGTGTTGGTGGAAAAGTTTGAGTGAAAGACTCAGGTATTTATAGTTAGGAAAAAGAAAAATGACTTAAAAATTTTGTCAATTGCTCCTACAGAAATACAAACCATCGTTCTTTCTATAAGAGACTTATTTTAGGTAGGAGGAAGTCCCTGTTCCAACTGTCTGGAAAACTTATCCTGGGAATTCCCCACTCGTACATTCAAAATGCTGAAAGAGTCTAGTCTCTCACACCTCTTAAACGGGAAGACAAGCATGCTAGTATCACGGCCCATGAATTGAAGGGATGCGCTTGAGCCAGAATTCTCTGAGATGTAGAGCTGGCAAAAAAAAAAGAAAATTGAAGGTATCGTTGCCGACCCAATTTTGAAAGATTGAGTAGGTGTGGTTACATCTCACTCCCACTCGAAAGGAGTGTTGGGAAAAGAGTCATGTGTTTCAAAACGGCATAGCTACCCGTGAAGTTATCCTGCCTCACTTCTAGATCAAGTCCAGCTAGCTAAGTGTCCAAGACTGTACCCAAATAAAGGGGAAAGATTGAAGAGAAGTAACAGCCAGTCATTATTCCCTTTTATCTCAGACTTATACATAACTTCAACCTTCAATCCGTAGTACTGGTTCTGTAAGATGAGCCGGTGTAGTTAAATCACCTGCTGTACTGCTACTGCAGGTGCCAGTGGGAAGGCATCCATAAAACTGTGGGTCACATTCCACAGCAAAGGCAGTGAAAGTTGCCCAGTGTTTTCAGACCTCCGACTAAAAAAAAAAAAACCTACGACATAGAGAAGTCCCTGCCGAAAGTCAAGAAAGTACTACCACCTCTGACTTTGTGGGCTTATTATTCAAATCCCCTCAGAAGATGATGAAAGTTCAAAATCTTCTCCTTTACCTTCCCAGTGCTTAGTAATTAGTGCTACAAATGAGGCCCTGATGACGTAGTATGCTTGCAGTGGTCTATTAGCCCCCTTTCACAACAAGACAACAATTGATCCAGATCTTCCTAAGCCTTAATGTCTGAAAAAAGACTTGAAGGGAAGCAAAGAGTGGTTTTGGGCCCTGGCTACGATCTCAGGGACGAAAGCAAATAAGACCTGTCTTCATTCCTTAAAATGGGTGCTATTGAAAAAGATCCCATAAAGTTCTTTAACCTAATTAGCCCAGGCTAATGCAAGTAGGAAAACTGTCCTGAGGGTAAGGTTCCTGTCCGACGCTTGTCCAAGTGGTTCGATCTCCTCTTTATGGAACAAAAAATATTCACGACGTTCCATGAGGGAAGATTCACCTTGAATGAAGGCAGTTCTGCTCTAAAATGCACATAGATAATTTCTCCAGAGAGGAAAAAATCTACCCCCTTGGTCGATGGACTTGGCTGAAGATGAAGCCATAACCTATACTGCTGAAAAGGAGTAGGGATTTCCCCTGACAGAAGAAGTAAAAAGAATTGTTAAAAGAACCGTGGTTTGGAAAGAAGAAACCCCCTCCACGACATCAACCTCAGCAAATTACTGTTGAGGATTTGTGAAGGTATCCAATCATTGGAAGCATTTACCTCGACAAAAAGCCTCTTCTGAGAGAAGATGCTTGATAACTCCCTCCATGAAGCTAATAGGACTTCACTGCCTCGTAAAAATCCTCACATGTGACTGCTGTGACCAGTCAGGGAAGGAATAAAATTTGCCTGCAGTCTCTGTCAGTAGAAAGAAAGTCTATATACTATGCTATCTTTGGCCCTCTCGGTCCCTTGAGAGTCATTAACAAAATTGGGGATGGCCTAACCTGATTCATGAGTATTCTAAGAAGGCAAAAATGGGAAAAAGAGGCATTTGAGTTGCAGCTGTTCTCCGGGTGCTGGCACTCGTCCTTGAACAGTGACATTAGAACTGGCCCTAGAAAATAACCAACAAAATTTTATAGTTCATAGCTGCTGCAATTGGATCAATCGTTGGAGACCCCACAAGCCCGGATTCTTTTGTTACCTGAGGACACAAAGACCATTCCATTCCAATGATTTATGTTCTCCTGTCCAGCTTGTCTGCCACTACTTACGTTTATCCCTGGATGAAATGGGTGAAAGATTTATTGAGTGGGTGGTCCTTACTGTTGGTAGACTCAGGTGGTGATATACTGTCCTCCCTTGCATACATATGTAAACACTACGGATATCTTGTCACTTTTCAACACCAATGAGTGTCCTTTGAGAAGACAAAATTCTTGAAGGGCTAACCATGCTTCCTTCAACTCCAAGACAGTGATATGTACTTGGTGGTCTTGCTCCGACCAAGTTCCTGATATTACAGAGAGTCAAGAACTGATCATCTCTTCAAAGGTTCGTCTCCTCCCACCACCATCCGAGATCCTCCCTGGTGCCTGCTTCAATACACACTAGTAAAAAAGGATCGTTACGATGACTTCTGCTCCCACCAATGAGCTGTAGTTGACAACTGTTTCCAGGGACCAGATATTCGATGGATAATAATTGTTGAGGAGTTTCTGCTACTGATGACTTGGCAGAAGAGAATGGTGAGTGAAGAACAGGAAAACCCGAAGCCAAAGCTTCTCAGGAAGGGAGCCCCTGATCCTGAAGGGGTCACTATGGGAAGGTCTGCTTAGAAGTCGTAAGGACTACTAATAGTGTTGAAAATAAAGACACCCCTCGGGAGGAATACTCTCCCATTCCCAAGGGAAAATGAAAGGCCTCCCTATCTAGAGGGTAGTCAAGTAGGAGGAAAGTAAGAAGAGGTGCTAAACTACCTTAAGGAAGCTCCAAGGGCGCTGAAGACTTCTTCCCAAGTGGCGACATCACAGAAGAAGTGTTATGAGAGTCATTCCTACGACGTCAGCCATGGACGATCCAACTTCCACAAGCTGCCCTTGCAAATGGTCAAGACCTTTAGAGAAACCCAGGAAAAGCAGCAATTACACTCGAAAAGGTTCTAAAAATTTGCTTCAAAACAATCACAAAACATGGGGAAAAAAAATTAATCATGCAGTAAAGTCCAGCCAGAATAATCATGCATTCTCTCCAACAGCTGACAACTAAGTGGTTAGTCATTGAGTCAGCAAGGGAGGGGGCCGTTACCTCCCTGCTACTGATAGGTAAACCACCTGGAGAAAGGTTGGACGATAGTTGGACACCTGCTCAAGATCGATAGTTTTTAGTAGTATCTGCAATCTTACCATTCTTGTAAGCTAAGAATGGGGTTTCTGGGAGAGCATATAGGTCAACTTGCATAGTGATCAGCAGCCATTGCCTCACTGGTCCAGGCCTGATGAGGAGGGACCTGACATACTGATCATATATACTGTACTATATATATATATATATATATATATATATATATATATATATATATATATATATATATATATATATATATATATAGTTATAGATATAGATATATAGTCAGTCTCTAAAAAGTTGTCCTGTTCCTTATTTTTGTCATTCATGAGCTTTAAACTTTTATAGTTTGTGTTTAAATTAGCTAAAAGTAGAAAGAAATAAAGATGGTTTGATTCTGGTCCCCAAAGCCCCTTCTCCTTTCCAACATACCTAGCACCTGTCTTGGGGTATTATTCATTTGGGTCAAAAATGAAGCAATTAGTATAGAGAGAAATTGTATAGGTAGTGGGCAGGGCTACAAACAGTGATTCGTTGCTCAGTATGGATGTGACAAGGTACCCTCTCTCAGAGCGAGGTGTGCCAATGATTCCTGTGTCCAACTGTACATGTAGATTGATGGGTCCCGTTGCCCAGAAGCAAAACATTAGGTGATACCCAGTATCTTCAAGTATTGTAATTTCTGGAAACATTTACACACTCTTTGGTTATCAGAATAGAAATCGTACCAGAATAGTAAGTCTGCAAGCTATACCAGGTTCCAACCCATAACCACTACATCATTCCCTCCATGGAAATCAGACTATAACTCTTGTACTCATGCTCTTCTACCTGTTCATTCCATCACAGATGTAACTCTAGACTTTCTTGTCTGGTGAAGCATTAGGCAATCATAATTCTTTTCTTTTTATTTGAAATGGCCTATGGGGCATTTGAATGGTGCACCAAGAAGGCTTTGTTCTTGGCATTTGATCAGATCAAATTGGAAAATTTTCTTGTACTTGTGCTTTGACAAACCCTGTGTCATAGTATAGTGCATGGCTGTTACTATCCAGCGATCGAACCTTAACCTGATATGGAAGCAAGCCATGGAAGTAGATTTCATGACGGTGGACTTAGATGGCAGCACGTGTCCTTGTGCTGGAGTCTCCATCTGGATTCCTACCGCCAGTGTGGACTCTTCTGGTTTAATTGATACGGGACGGTGTCTGCAAAAGGGAATTACATTATTCAGAGGAAGTTTGAACTACTATACTATGAAGCCCTAATGGTAATCATCTCTGGCGCCTTCTTCCTGAAGAAAATACACAAAAGA
>NC_090736.1:128242098-128244598 GCF_036898095.1 Palaemon carinicauda
AGTGTGGGGGATGTTGAATATGATAGTGTGAAAGGTAGGATAATTGAGCAGGTAAAACGTATGAAAGGGAGTGTTAAGTATAGGCGTAAAAATTATTTTGATGAGGCTCGAATGAATGTGGGTGAGGCTATTTCTATGTATGTATGTTGGTTAGAAAAGTTAGCAAGGAAGAAGTATGGAGATGAAGGTATAAATGAGAATGAGGAATTAATGAGGAAGTTTTTGGCGACAGTACCTGAGAATGCGTGTGAATTTATTAATTTGAAACGGAATGAGAAAATGAGGTGGACGCAAGAGAGATTGACATAGGATGATATACTAGAGATAGTTGAGGAATATGAGTTAGATTGGTGCATGAAAGAAAGTAAATCTGTGAGCGTAAGAACTGGAATGGAAGAAAGTGTAATAGAATTTGGTAGTTATAAGGATGCAATTTTGAGAGGGCCAATGAGGATAGCTGATCAGGTAATAGATACGAGTGTTAGGGCAAGTAACGGAGGAACTGTGCAAGCAAATGGTGGATTTAGGCAGGGTAATTGGCGCAATAGGGATGGGAGTGTGAGTGCGCAACGAGGTATGTCAGATAGTCGTATCCGTGATGGAAAGTGTTATAGGGGTGGAAAGGAAGGTCATAAGAAGAATGAATGTAGATGGGCTTTAGGTGCTTGTTTTGGATGTCGTGAGGTAGGGCATAGAATTAGCGAGTGCAAAAAAGAGAAATGGGGTAAAATGTTATCGGTGTGGTATGACTGGGCACATGGCGAGTGGATGTCGTAGTAATCATATGAATGTGATTTGTGGTAATTGTGTTAAGAATGGTCATTATGCTAAAATGTGCAAGGAACCGCGGGGTAAGTGTACTGAATGTGGTGTAGATGGGCATATAGAGTATGTAAGAAGAAGTGATTAAGACAGCCAGGATGTTCTGGGAACTAGGTAGTCAGAGGTTCAACTGGGTGAGTCCTCCTGTGTGTGAGGAAGGAATAGGATCAATGTTCGTGAGAATAGGATGAATAATTGGTTGGAAATTAGTAATTATGAACCTAGTATGCATGAGAAGTTGGGGTTGGAAAATAAACAATTAGTGTTAGTTGAATATAGGAAAAAGAGGCATTTGAAAGTTTTAAGTGAGGAGAAAGTGCAAGGGAAATTTTTAGGTATAAGTAGGAATCTGAATATACATGACAAAGGTGTAAATGTGCAAGTGAGTGTGGAAGATAAATGTGTTAAAATAGATGAATCATAGTTGAGTATGAATGATACCTATGGTGTGTGTGGCTTTTCCTTTGATGATGTAAAAGTAAGTATGACAAATGTGATAATGAGAGATAGGAGAATGATAGATAGTATGGATGAATCTTTAATTAAAGTAAAAAATGGTTTGGATTATATGGATGATTTACTGACAGAAATAAGTAAGACTTTAGGGCCAGATGATAGTGAGATAGATGGAATACTGCATGATATATTAGATGATAGGAGTATAGATGGGAATCCGAATAGGACAATGAGAGATAGCGATATGAAAGAAGTGAATGAGAGAGTATATGAAGGCCAAGTTACTCGAAGTAGAGGCCCTGTTCCGGACTGCGACTGGGTTATGAAAAAAATTAGGCAAGTGTTGTGTAAGATGGGTTTGGCAAAGTAAGGGGGGATGAATGTGGAGGATTAATTTTTGTTTTTATTTTTATTTATTTTTTGTTTGCCAAATCCAGAGAGAGAGAGAGAGAGAGAGAGAGAGAGAGAGAGAGAGAGAGAGAGAGAGAGAGAGAGAGAGAGAGAGGGGTAGTTAGTGTATCGGTTGTTTGTCGTGAGAAAGACTGTTGGTATAAATGAGGTTGTTTGTTTATGTTTTTAGCTAGGTTAGGAGAGAGTTGCATGTCTTGGGCGAATGATTATTCTTGATTTGACTGCAGCTAGAGGCAGGTGTGAATGCTGGACCATTATAATTTTTATTCTTTTACCAGCGTGGAAGTGTTTGATTATTTTTTGACAGCAAGTACATTTATTTATTTTTGGTAGGAGTGATTCTGAATAATAAAGAGTTTATTATTTATCATTGATTATATTGCGATAGTTTAGTTAGTTAGGAGTGTTCGTAAGTGTTTCTCTTTTTTTCATTTGCAGGCCGTAATTCCTCCTTTGGAAATTTATCTTTTTATGATTATTAGCCAATTGTTGCGGACCTGGACTACGATTATGATTAGGAATTTTCTCTGAATGATGATGATGATGATGATGACGACTCATTAACCAATATAAATTGCTTCACTCACCACTTAATAAAAGTGCTTGTACAGTGGGAAAAATTATCTGTCTGCCACCGAGTGTTGCGTCTGCCAGAGAGTTGTGGCATTGGCCTGGAATGACCATTGGCCCTTGTGTGGACTAAGAGGTCCACACATAAACACATATAATTTATTTTGGTGTTGGTGTGCGATGTAATTTTAACTTTGTTAGGGTTATTTTGGTTTATTTGAATGGTGTTACGGGTATTTGA
>NC_090736.1:128249598-128252098 GCF_036898095.1 Palaemon carinicauda
GTTATGAACATGAGTAGCTTCTTTGTTTACAAAAATGCCATTCGAGTTCATCTTGTTCGGTAATGACTGTTCACTAATAATTTTATGGCATTTTCTCATAATAAAACCGTTAGTTCTTGGTTATTTTCTGTGTAAACACTGTGGAAGTATTTGGTACATACTGTAAGGGTCACTTGTAAAGGAAAGTGAAATATGGGGAAAGATTTAATGTTGATATACACTTTCCTGTTTGCAGTGACGTTAACAGTAAAAGGGGGAAAACAGAATTAATTAGTGTTATCAATATTTGAACGCTAACTTCCCCTTTAACTATAGAAAAAAAAAGCAATATCTATGCTACGTATTTTAATGTATAGATGTTAATGAAACACACATAATCAGATAAAAAGAGAATTTACACACAAACACACTCAGTCATATATATATATATATATATATATATATATATATATATATATATATATATATATATATATATATATATATATATATATATATATATATATATATATATATATATATATATATATATATATATATATATATATACTATAGTGGTACCTTAGTTTAAGAGTTCATTTCGTTTGTGGGGGCTGACTCGAACCCTAAAATTATAGCATTGTGAAAACAATTTTTCCCCTAAGAAATAAAGAGAATTTACTGGATGCATTTCACAGGTCCACAGATACATATATACACTCACTTTCAAGGTTTGCAATAAAATTTAGCTGACAAAATGATAGTTCTTAATAAAAAAAAAAACTGACAAATCAATTTACAATTTACCTTTACGTTGTGGCTTTTGTTTCCGGAGATGAGAGGAGAAGGAGGATGGGGAGGAATAGGGGACTACTGCTTGGAAGAAGTTCATCCTTCCAGGACCATTTCCATCAAAACATCGTCAGTTTTCTCTCATGTATGACGATCACTATCACTTACAAAATCGTTTAGTTTATGTTTTTATAGATTTTTTTTTTTTTTTTTTTTTTTTTTGCACTCTTACATTCAATGTTGGCAAGGAACTTCTCTGGGGATGACCGTTTATGCCTTTTTTTTTTAAATGGTATGAAAATAAGGTAAAAATTACATGAACACTTCGTGAACACCGCACGTGTGACCTATAGGTAAAGCATGATTGATTTCATGCTAGTCTCATAAGTACTTGTCCATAAATAATGTTCATACAGAGGAATGCAATGCTCGTAAATCAATGAACTTTTATTCTCGTTTGCAGATTTCCTCATATCCAGAATAATTTGTAAATCAAGGTACTACTGTTAGTATATATATATATATATATATATATATATATATATATATATATATATATATATATATATATATATATATATATATATATATATATATGTATTTATATATGTAAATATATATATACATATATACACACACACATATATATATATATATATATATATATATATATATATATATATATATATATGTATATATATATATATATAAAGATTTTTACACACACGCACACACACACACACACACACACATATATATATATATATATATATATATATATATATATATATATATATATATATATATATATATATATTGAGAGAGAGAGAGAGAAAGAGATGTGTATTTATATATATATATATATATATATATATATATATATATATATATATATATATATATATATATATATATATATGTATGTATATATATACATATTTATATATATATATATATATATATATATATATATATATATATATATATATATATATATTTAAATATATATATATATATACATATATATATATATATATATATATATATATATATATATATATATATATATATATATATATATTTATATACATATATTTGGAATAATACTTATTTGGAGAAACAGGAGGACTCTCATCTTTAGAAGGATAACATATCAGATTTTACTTGAATAACTATACTCAGCTTAGAGCTTTTAGCCTAAATAGTTTTTGCTTCAAGTTAAAAGGAATATAATTTAGTCCCCCACACTCCGAAAAATTAAATCTTTCTTGTACAACCCAGGATCATAAGTGGTGGACTACCATTAAATCTGCTCTCTTTGGTGTAAATGCAACAGTTCCTTCTTTACTTAAATCAGATGGCTCTGTCACTCACTGTCCAAAGGAAGGGGCAACCCTTTTAGTTAATGTGTTTGACAGTAAGCAGAATAATGAAAAACTATCTACCTCATTCCGGTTTTCTTGTGGCTAAACTATGTAGTTTAACTTTTTGATTTCGTGTAATTAAAGCCCTCTTGAAGGACCTTGATGCTCAAGGAGATGTAGACCCAAAGAATATTTTTTCTTTGTTTTTTCATAAAGAATGCATATTTCTTAGCTTCAAAGATATGTGTTATTTTGCGCAAGTTGGCAAGAAGAGGAGCTTTTAGCGCTTGGAGAATCAGTAATGTTACTCCATTTTTAAATGTGTTTGTGGTCGCTCCATTCCAATTCATTACCCCCCAATTTCC
>NC_090736.1:128254598-128259598 GCF_036898095.1 Palaemon carinicauda
ATATATATATATATATATATATATATTGCCTTGGTCTAAGGTTTCCATACCAATCCCCTTACAAGGTGTTTCACTTAGGACAAATATATCCAAACTATATTTCATAAATTCACTCTCCACTTGATGTCACTTCTTAATCTGATTCATGGTTCTAACATTCTAATTACCTACTTTCAAATTTTCTTTAGTATTTATAAACCAAAAGATCCTTGGCACCCAGTTACGCCTGGGACTAAGGGCCATACTTTCATCTTCTCTTTCCCTGACTGACCGAATCTAAAGAGGATTCATTGGCTAGATACACCAAAGGATAGCCACTTCCTTGTGATGCACAGTGCCTATCTAACTGAAGCAATGCCGGTCCATACCAATGCTAGTAAGATCAACTGCCCGGTATTAGGAATAAAAGACGAAGAGGCAGTTTTTCCATCAAACAATATTGTCATTGGAGGTAGTCTTTTTCAACAGAAGAACACCCACAAGTATACATGGACTTCACCGTCTGTCAATTACAAAAATCAAATAGATCACATTGCCATTAATAAAGAGAGGAGGAGGAATCTAAGAAATGTAAGACGCTATAGAGGTGCGAATATTGGTAGTGATCACCAGCTCCTCATTACCACACTGAAATTAAAACTGAAAGCACCCGACACAAAGAGAGATAGAATATATAGGTTTGGTACAACTAAACTTTAAAAAGAAGACCACAGAGAAACATTTGCAATTGAATGTAGAAATCCATTTGCAGTCTTGGAGACTTTAAGAGACGAAGAACAAACAATTAATGAAGAATGGTGTGATATTAAGAACATATATAAGTCAGTTGGTAGTGAAGTCTTGGGACACACAGTTACAAGGAAAAAGTCATGGATATCAAATGATACTTGGGATACTATTAAAAGGAGATAAAAACAGAAATTGATTGTTGAAATTTTTTGAGAAAGTGATTAAAATTACAAGGTAGAGCATGCTGAATATTCCAGTATTGATAGGGAGGTAAAAATAAAAGCTAAGAATGATTGGAGAGAATATTTAGACAGTAAAGCAGATGAGGCTGACAAAGCTATGAATTCAGGGAGTGGTTGTGGTGTAAGAATTGCTCACAGAATTATCAGTGAATCTCTAGAATTATCAGTGAAATCTCAACTGGGGCCAAAGAAGAAAAAGCATATGCCCATTGAAAAGAGAGATGGATCTGTTATAATAACAAAAGATGAAGAAAGACAACGTTGGATGGAACACTTCAGTGAGGTTATGAATAAGAAATATGAAGGGAATAATTTGACTGATATACTTGAAGCTGATGAAGACCTTGATGTGCCCATGAATGAATTCAGTGTGGTTGAAGTTGAAGCTATCCTCAAAACACTAAAGAGATGGAAAGCCCCTGGATACGGTGAAATAACTGCCGAGATGATACTTGCCGAAAATAAGTGACTCTCAGTGTACTTACAATTTTATTTTGTAGAATATGGCATGAAGAGGCAGAACCTGATGAATATGGGTTACGAGTGTTGGTGAAAATAGCAAAAAAATAGGAAACCTGACTGATTGCAATAATTACAGAGGCATAACACTTAAGTCAGTTATTATGAAAATGTATGGTATGCTTATTCTAAACAGATGGTAGAGTAAGATTGATGAAAAGCTGAGAGATGAACAAGCCGGATTTAGAAAAGGTAGGAGTTGCACTGACCAAATTTTAATTTTTAGACATGTACAGCCATACGCAGAATATAAAAATACACTTTTGATGGGATTTGTGTACTATGAAAAAGCCTTTGATAGTGTGTACCGGCCAATTTTGTGGAGAGTCCTACGTTATCATGGAATTCCTCTTAAATATGAAGATTTGATTGAGTCTGTTCATGAGCATAGCAAGTGTAAAGCTGATGTTAATGGTGTCCTATGAAATAAATTTACAGTGAACAGCAGAGTACTCCAAGGGGATGTGTTGTTACCTATGTTGTTTATCCTCCTAGTTGATTTTGTAATGCGTAGAACAGTCGGAGATGGTGTAGAAGGATTGGCCTGGAGTGATAATAGGAATTTAGCAGACCTAGCGTATGTTGATGATGCTGTCCTTGTTAGCAGAACACCTCAGGATATGCAATGCTTGTTTACCAGAATGCATGACAAATCACACGATCTTAGACTGAAGAGAAAAAGAAGAAAAACAGAGATGATGAGAATGGAGTATGCAATGGATGATGAAATATCATTGGAAGGAGAATGGATTAATGAGCTAGAATCATTTAAGTATTCAGGAACTATGATCCCCAATATAGGGTCTTTAGAACTGGAGTTTAGTGAAAAATTGAAAAAAAAGCAGATCAGGCAAAGGCTAGGTTAAGTAAAATTTGGAAATCAAATCAACTGAAATTACATATAAAAATCAGACTATATATCAGTTCAGTGAGATCGGTGTTACTCTATGGACATGAGTCATGGTATGACAACGAAACAAACTCCAATAGATTCAGTAGATTTGAGAACAAAGCCCTCAGAAGGATATTTGGAGTTAAATTGCAGGACAGGATCAGAAATGAAACTATAAGAGAGATTACTCGAGTGCCATGTGTAGATGAGATCATGATGAGGGGTAGATGGAGATTATTTGGGCATGCTCTTCGCACTCCCCAAGAGAGATTAGTTCACCAAACGTTCAGCTGGGCTCCACATTACACTAGAAGAGTTGGAAGACCCAGCCCTACATGGCTGAGGACTATGAAGCGTGAAGTAGATGATGAATGGAGAAGTATTGAATTAAAATGACAAGATAGAGACGATTGGCGAAATTTAACCGAGGCCCTTTGCGCCAATATGCGTAGGAGGAGTTGATGATGATGATGATAATGTTATATATACAGTATATATATATATATATATATATATATATATATATATATATATATATATATATATATATATATATATATATATATATATATATATATATATATATACCTTTTTTCAATACATAGATGTAATATGGAAGCTGAAGCAGTATCAAACAATCGTTAATTATTATTTTGATATATATTAGTAACTAAAACCAATTAAGGCTTCCTAGCTGGCTAGCTGACATTTGCCTGGCTCTGCCATAATATCCTGCAGATCCATTAAATCAAGACTGCAAGAGAGACGGGTTACGTGTACGCGTGTTTATGGACACTTCGTTGGCATCATCTCCGGGAATTCATGTCTTCCTGTTAGAGATAACGTTAACGATCACGACCGTAGTTACGCAAAAGCACTTTGGATAACAACTTCTAACGGACTTTGTAACCGGCTTGGCTACACTCCTTGTGTCTTGGATAACTTTTGGTTTAATTTGCATTGTGTTGGATGTCCACTAATGAATGTCTCTGGTCCTGGACATATGAGATTCCTGTTACTCTTTATGGGTAGGGATAAGTGTTGATCAAACCGTTGAACTCAATCCTTATCCCAGAATTCCTTATTTGATACTTCCGGTAGAGCTTAACACTCTGCTGCACATGGCCATGGGTCACAGCAAGTGCTGAGAAACTATCTGGAGAAGTAAACATCGGTAATATTAGACAGAAACATGATCCGTCTTTACTGTCACTCCAAAACAACGGTTAGGATAATCGACGAAATGTTCATTTCCCCTTTTCATTCCTCCTCCTCTATTTCAATAATATTAATGATTTAGACTATAATGATGCTCAATTGATTTTATTATACTAATAGTCATTGTAATCATTTAGATATTAATCATTTTGATAATAATAAAACGTTTGAGAATTTCACTTTTAGATACGCCACTACACTATGGAAATTGTTGGAAGGAAATTAGTCATCCTTCAATAAACGAAATTTAATGTAATGAAGCATGTAGTGTCTTTTCGGTTTTTTTTTTTTTTTTCATTCACAGAAAGTTCTCTTTTTGGCTTCCAATATATTGAGTTATGTAATCATTTCAAGACCTATATAACATCCATATCTTGGATATAGAAGCCGGTGGGAGAAGCAAACCATTTAGTCCAGATCGGGAGACAGCAAGACACTAATGATAAGGAAGAAGCTAATTTGCCCCTTTCATTGAAGCAAGGTTATATGAGTTTCCTCAAAAGAAAAAAAAAAAAAGTTGCGTCAAATTGATTGCTTATTTGATTGAATTAAGGAATATCTGGAATCACATCAAATATTCATTAGCAAAGGGAGAGAAATTGGCATCTCAACAACTATGATCCCCTTTTTCATTTTCAATATTGTAATATGGCCTTTATGAATCCAATACCAATTGAGGGATCATGAAAATATTAAGCAAATGGTCTACATGAAAACTCTCTTCGTATAACAGATTTCGCAAAACCAATCTATGTTCAATGACATCCTCTTAATCTGGGCCAAACATGCCAATGATCTGATATGTCAAACAGTTGGTCAACACCAAATTAGGGGTCAACGGACGCCCTTCAGTCGGGATCAAACACAACTGACCTATCTCATGACCTAGATAAACAGAGGGGCGTGATCACTTCTACTGAAGGTGGGCGTCTGTGTTTGCATTCATGATGGAGAGTTATCTCATATGACCGGTGTCTGGACTCTCTCTCTCTCTCTCTCTCTCTCTCTCTCTCTCTCTCTCTCTCTCTCTCTCTCTCTCTCTCTCTCTCTCTCTCTCTCTCTCTCTCTCTCATACAGAGACAACGACATAAAATTTTCATGGCCGCGTTGAGACAGTATAATATTGAGCATCATAACCAATACCCAAATACAATAGGATGATTTAGATGCTGAAAATAATTGAAGAAATAGAACAGGGTCAAAGAAATAAATTAAGGATTATATCTCGGTGACTAAATACAATAGTAAAAGTTGAAAAAAAAAAATCGCTGACTCTTTACAACTGGATTTCAATAATCTCGGACAGCAAATTTTGTAATCTACATATTCGAAACAATTTTAGTTAGATTTGAGTATAAACAAAATCATGCATTTATGGGTATATAACAAGATCGGCAAAT
>NC_090736.1:128264598-128282098 GCF_036898095.1 Palaemon carinicauda
TACTTTTCGGAATGTAAAGGTCAAATCAATCATTTTATATACTAACACTTCGAAGAAAACTAGGGCGTGGATTTTGATCCCCGAAGAAATGTTAACCTTTAACCGGTGCTCGCATTGAAAATACAGTATATTGCATTCTATAATTCAGGAGGAGACCTTTGCAATAATTCATATTCTTAAGGTGTCGCGCTCCGCGAGGTGTATGTATTTGCGTCCCCGGATGAAATATTTCGTTGAGGTTGATTCCGTACCGTTATTAGCCTCTCCTGGGTGAACGGGAATTACTTGGAGCTATTCAAATTTGCTAGAAAACAGTTCAAAGTGAGCAACAGTTATCTAAACAATTAAATGGAAGTAACTGTTGTATGTAGAGGGGCAAAAATATACAGATTTTGCTAGTAGATCAGCTTGACTTTTACAGCTGTTATTACAAGAGCAGTTCAAATGCGTAACTAGTTTGAATCACAGCTTTTGCAGGAACGCAGTTCAAATACGTAACTCCAGTTTTTAAAATGTTTAAATACACAGCAGCTGTTTGAAAATCATTTCTGGATACGCAACTGGTTTTAGAGGTGTTAAAAGTACCCTACTGATGCTATAAAGCAGTTAAAAAGGCACACTTTTTATTAGAAAACCGTCAAAATTAACCAAAGTGTAAAAAATGCAGCTATTATTATTATTATTATTATTATTATTATTATTATTATTATTATTATTATTATTATTATTATTATTATTATCATCATATAAGCTGCAACTGTAGTTGGAAAAGCCAGATTCTATAAGCCCAAGGACTCCAACAGGGGAAAAAAAAGCCCGGTGAGGAAAGGAAATGAGGAAATATGTAAACGATACGAGAAATAATGAAAAATCTAAATAGAATATTTAAAAAAAAAAAAAACATTAACAACATCAAAACAGATATTTCATTTGTAAACTATAAAAAGGCTCGTGTCAGCCTGTTCATCATAAAAACATTTGCTGCAAGTTTGAAGTTTTGAAGTTCTACCGATTCAACTACCCGATTAGAAAGATCATTCCACAACTTGGTCAAAGCTGGAATAAACTTCTAGAATACTGTGTAGTAATGAGCCTCCTGAAGGAGAAGGCCTGAATATCAGAATTAACTACATGCCTAGTATTACAAGTGTTATAAAAAAAAAACAGTTGAAAATACACAATTTTTTGTAAGAAGAGTAGTTGAAAATATGTGACACTTTTTATACAGACTTGAAAATATACAGCTTGTAGGACAATTCAAAATTCTCAAATGTTGACACAGAAACACTTCAAAATATGCTCTCCTGTCAGACAGACAAAATTATGAGAATATGCAACTTGTAATATGTTCGATATTTCTGGGTTCTTTATGTCAGAAAATAAATATCGTAAATCCTCTAACTTGGTAGGATAATGAGCAGACTCGAAGTGGTAAAATACTTATACAGAAAAGATAAAAAATATTGGAATAATGCGGATTGCTTGCGAAAATATACTTTATTACATATATAATGAGAATTTATACTTGTATAAAATATCATTTTGTGAAATAAATTGCTATCAAGAACACTTTACATATTTTATACATTCTAAAGGGCAATAAAATGGTATGAAGCTGGTTTTAATTTGCATATCTTATGGTCTAAATCTTTACATTTCGATCTACACTCGCCTGTAATAAATCTGGAGAAATCTTAATGGTACAGCATGCAATTATTGATATAAAAAGAACCTTAAGTGCTGCTTTTAGACAAGAGCACTGGTCTACATTAAACTGTACCAACCGTGTGTCACACGATCGTATATAGTAACGACATTTCTCTTTTTTTAATATGTTATCCTTTGTATCTTCGCTCTCCTCTCAGACTGACAGCAACTTGTAATAATATGTCTCCCTACTTCACTGTTAACTGTTAACAGAACCAGTTGCCGGTTGAACAAGAAATAGCATGTATTTTGTGACCTTACCGGGACTTAGTGTGTATATATACTCGATGTTCTATAATAAAGTTACTCAGTTGCTTTCATCTCGCGTTCGAGTCACATCCTACTCTTGGCCTGTCACAATATATATGGTTTTGATGAGCAGATTAATACTTAATATAATGTTAACAGCAGGTTACGTGAAAGTTTAGTTTTCATAATAAACCAAGTAACCAAATCATTCATTATACAGGATATTCAACACTACCAGTTATCAATAATTCAAGCTATAGATTGCACTAAGGGTATACACTTACAGTAATCGACCAAGTGACAAAAACATTGATCTATAGATCAGTCTGTGTATATAGCCCTATTGGGTTCGTGTTGTATAACTGTCTCATGTGATCGTTCACATAAACCCTGTCACAAATATGCCCTCGTTAGGGATCTTTGTAGTAGCATTTGAAGTTTTCATAAGAGCATAGGAGGTAGCTAAAATTATTCCTATACACTTGATAAAATCAGTTTCTGGAAGGAATCCCTATTAACTACAATTTCGGAAGTGACTGATTTCAAATGACGTCACTTCCATTATAAATGCCATACAAACTCTTCTAGAATATTCTAACTTAACGTAAACAGAAATTTAAAGCATTACATTTTTACGACGTCACAATAGACCACAACGCATTAGATTTTGCATGCTGCGCATTACTTTCATGAAAATTCAAAATTCAATTACGATATTATTATTATTATTATTATCATTATTATTATTATTATTTGCTAAGCTACAACCCTAGTTGGAAAAGCAAGATACTATAAGTCAATGGGCCCCAACAGGGAAAATAGCCCAGTGAGGAAAGGAAACAGGGAAAAATTGAATATTCTAAGAACAGCGACAACATTTAAATAGATATTTCGTATATAAACTACCAAAACTTCAACAAAAGAAGAGGAAGAGAAATGAGATAGATTAGTGTGTCCGATTGTACCCTCAAGCAAGAGAACTCTAACCCAAGACAGTGGAAGACTATGGTACAGAGACTAGGGCACTACCCAAGAATAGACAACAATGGTTTGATTTTACAGTGTTCTTCTAGAGGAGCTGCTTACCATAGCTAAAGAGTCTCTTCTACCCTTACCAGGAGGAAAGTAGACACGGGACATTCACAGTGGAGTAGTTAACGCCCTGGGTGAAGGAGAATTGTTTAGTAGTCTCAGTGTTGCCAGGTGTATGAGGACAGAGGAGAACTTGTAGAGAATAGGCAAGACTATTCAGTGTATGTGTAGACAAACTGAAAGCGAACTGTAACTAGAGAGAAGGATCCAATGCAGTAGTCTCTGGCCAATCAAAGGACCCCATAACTCTCTAGCGATAGTATCATTGCCATTTGTATGACTGAGCTTAATGATAATAATAATAAAAATGATTACTATTACTATTCCTAACATCGTAATGATTTAAGCTATTAAAACACACAGAATAATCCTCCCTTTGAGAGATTACTCTTAATAATACAGCTGCTCAAAATACTCATACGTTGATACAAAAAAAATTTCAAAATATGCACTCCTATTAGATAAACTGTTGAAAATATGCAACTTGTAATACAGGTGCTCTAAATACTCAAATGTTGATACAAAAGCAGTTCAAAAGACAAATTATTGGTAAAAAAAGGAAAAAAATATTGCTTGTTTAAAAAAGGGGTATTTAATACAGACTACTCCAAGTAGTGGTACCTTGAGAGTCGTAGTGGGGTGTTAGATTAGATTGGGAGGTCAACTCAAGTTAGGATATCTCCTTGATTTTTGTAAAATGGCATTGAAAGTTATCTTTTTCTTTGTTTAAGGCGTCCCATGTCCTCCTATCTTTAAACCTTCCATAGTAAAGCTGTTCGAAAAAGTAACTGTTTATAGAATGATAGTTCAAAATGAGCAATCGTTGACAAATCAGCTATTCAAAATAGGCAAACGTTGATAGAAAAGATGTTCTAAATATGTAACTGTTAGGAGAAAACCAGTAAAATATGCAACTTTTGGCAGAAAAGCCCTTCAAAACACATAACTTTTGACAGAAAAGTAGTTCAAAGTACACAGTTTCTAACAGGAAAAGATTCAGCATACGCAAATTTTGACAGAAAATGAGTTCAAAATAAGGAACTGTTGATGTGAAAGCTGTTCCAAAAACGTTCAACAGTCCAAAATACGCAGCTGTTCATGAAATAGCAGTTCCAAAATATGCTAGAGAATTTAGAAAAATATTAAGAAATATCAAACTTTTAGTATAGTAGTTCAAAACCTGTAGGTATTAATAACAGAAACCAGGTATTCCTAGTAAGCGCAAGAGGAAACTGTTAGAAGAGTATATGAAAGCACACAACTATGGTTACCCTATGCATTAAACCAGGCAATCATTGTTTGAAGAGCAATTCAAAATACAGAACTGGTAGAAGTGCAGTTAACAATATGCAGCTAATGCTAACAGAGCGTTGCAGTGAATGAATGAATGATTTGAGGTTTACTGGCATCCTAACTTCGAAAGACATTGACGCCGATATTATATATTATAAATAAAGAATAAAGAGTATTCAATACAAACCATAAAAGTAAATATGTCATTATAAGAGTTAAATAGCTTTCAGAAGACCTGCTTCTGAAATAAATTTAAAAATGCCGCTAGCATTGTACAACACATCATGGCCAAGAATCTTAGAAATGATGAACCTGCCATCCTCACCTCGAGCCTCAAATAGATATCCATTTCTTTCTGTGCTACAAGTGGGACATTCAGTCAACAAATGCCTCACTGTCAAGGTATCAAACAGTCGTCGTAATATGGTTGATGTTGGCCAGCCAGCAAAAACTCATGTGTCATCCAAGTGTGACCAATGCAGAGACGACAAAGAGTAGTCTCCCACTTTTGGGGTCATCCCGTTATACCTCCAAGGAGATATAACATTTCTTATTTCTCTCATCTTATTTTCAAGTAAACTATCCCAATACTGTTGCCAATTAATATAAATGAAATTCTTAATTGTAGGTAAAAAAAAAAAAACATTACAGGAATGGGATACCTTCTTGGTAGCAACTGGGCTGCAGCATTCTTTAATAGCGAATCTGCCTACGTGTGCCGGAACTCAGCAAAATTGAACTGTTAAACATTTCATGCCAACAATCAAAAGCCACTCTAAAATCTTTAAAATTAAAGGATTATTGGAATTAAAAACTTTTGAAGCTTTTAGAACACTGCTTGCATCACTATTTCCTCAATAGCAGTTGGTATGCCATATAGTTCGGCAGTAAATATAGAGGATGGTAGAGGAAGAATATGTAACTGCTATTAAAAGAACAGCTCCATGTACACAACTTGTTAGTAAAGCAGTTCAAAATCTACAACTTATATTAGTAAAAAGAGGTATATTCAAAGTGCCAAGGAAAAAGAGATACTACAAGATTCTCTTGAATATAAAACCCTTTGGAATAATAATTATCACGTTTTCTAAACATTCACTGAAAAAAAAAAGAGATAAGGAAATGGCTGCAGGTAATAGTCGGTATAAGCCGAAATAAAAGATTAAGGCTGACTGTGACCCTACAACTAACTAGCGTCAAACCTGTTTGAAACAAGAGGTAATACGGTACAGTGATATCTACCAACTAATTAACCAAAAGTAACAGTACCACAATTTCTAATTACTTGGGAGTGGCAATTATATAGAATTTCCATTCAACAACATTCTCCAGGATGCAGAATTTTTCCTTGTCCCTGATTTATCAATTAACCCCACAATTTAACACAGACCTGGAATTTCAACTAGACCCAACAGTCACCTTGAATACAGAATTGACCCATTGTACCCAACATTCAACTTGAACCTGGAATTTACCCACTGGACACAACATTCAACTTGAACCTGGAATTTACCCACTGGACCCAACATTCAACTTGAACCTGGAATTTACCCAATGGACACAATATTCACCTTGAACCTAAAATTTAGCTACTGGACCTAATATTCACCTTCCACTTGAAATTACCCACTGGGCCCAACATTCACCTCAAACCTGGAGTTTATCCACTGGACCAACATTCACCCCTAATCCAAAATTTGGGTGTAACATTCATTTTCACCCTGGAACTTACCCACTGAGTCTAACATTCACCTTAAACCTGGAATTTACGCACTGGACCAAACATTCACATTGAACAAAGAATTTACCCACCGGATCCAACCTTCCCCTTGAATCCATATCTACCCACTAGAATCAACATTTACCTGGAACCCGGATTTACCCGCTGGAGCAAACGTTCACCTTGAACCTGGTGTGCTGGACCCAACACTCATTTTGAACCAGGAATTTACCATCTGGATCCAACATTCACCTTGAATCCATATTTACCCAATAACCCAACATTCACTTTGAACCCAGAATTTACTCAGGGGATCTAACATTCACCTTGAATCCATATTTACCCAATAGACCTAACATTCCCCTGGAACCCGGAATTCACCCACTGGATCTAATATTTTTCTTGAACCTGGAATTTACACACTGCACTCAACACTCACTTTGAACCCAGTATTTACCCACTGGAGCCAATATTCACTTTCAATCCATATTAACCTAATAGACCCAACATTCACCTGGAACCCGGAATTCACCCACTGAATCCAATACTTTTTTTTAACCTGGAATTCACGCACTGCAGTTAACACTCACTTTGAACACAGAATATATCCACTGGATCCAACATCCACCTTTATTCCTTATTTACCCTCTAGAATCAACATTCACCTGGAACCCAGAATTTACCCACTGGATCTACCATTCACCTCGAATCCATATTTACCTAACAGACCCAACATTCACCTGGACACCTGAATTTACTATCAGGATCCAATATTCTCCTTAAACCTGGAATTTACGCACTGGACTTGACACTCACTTTTAAGCCATATTTACCCACTACACCCAACATTCACCTTGATCTCAGAATTGACCCACTAGATCCAACATTCACTTTGAGTCCATATTTACCTAATAGACCCAGCATTCACCTGGAACCTGGAATTTACCCTCAGGATCTAATATTCTCCCAGAACTTGGAAGTTACGCACTAGACTCAACACTCGCTTTGAACCAGGAATTTACCCACTGGATCCAACAATCACCTTGAATCCATAATTACCAACTAGACCCATTATTCACCATGAACACAAAATCTACCCTCTGGATCTAACATTCAACTTGAACCCGAAATTTAAGCACTGGACCCAACACTTACTTTGAACCCGGAATCTACTCACTAGATCCAACATTCTCCTTGAATTTGGAATCTACTCACTGGATCCAACATTCATCTTGAAACCTGGAATTTACCCATTGGACCGGTCATTCACCCATCCATAACTCTGAATTTACCCATTGAGTCAAACATTCAATTTTAACCTGGAAATTACCCACTGAGCCCAACATTCACCTTGAACCTGGACTCTCCTCAGAGGACCCAACATTCACCTTGAACCCAGAATTTACCCACTACACCCATCATTCCCCTTGAACCCAGAATTTACCAACTGTATCCAGCATTCACCTTGAATCCATATTAGCAACTAGACCCAACATTCACATGGAACTCGGAACTTACCAGCTGGATCAAATATCCACCTTGAACCTGGAATTTACACACTGGAGTCAACACTCACTTTGAACCTGTAATTTACCCTCTTTATCCAACATTCACCTTAAATCCATATTTACCAACTTGATTTAACATTCACCTAGAACCGAGAATTTACCCGCTGGATCCAACATTCACCTTGAGCCTAGAATTTACGCACTGGACCCAATACTCACTTTGAATTATCAATTTACCCACTAGATCCTATATTCATCTTGAATCTATATTTACCCACAATACCCAACATTCACATTGAACCCAGAATTTATCCACTCACCTTGAATCCATTTTTCCACTAGCCCAACATTCACCTGGAACCCGGAATTTACCCGCTGGATCAAACATTCACCTTGAATCTGAAATTTATGCACTGGAACCAACACTCAGTTTGAACCAGGAATTTACCTACTAGATCCAACATTGATCTTGAATCCATATTTACCCACTACTCCCAACATTCAGATCGGACCCAGAATTTACCCACTGAATCAAAAAGTCACCTTGAATCCATATTTATCCACTAGACCCGACATTCCCATGTAACCCAAAATTTATCCGTTGGATCCAACGTTCACCTTGAACCTGGAATTTATGCATTGGACTCAACATTTACTTTGAACCATGAATTTACCCACTACATCCAACATTCATCCTGAATCCATAATTACCCACTACATCCAACATTCACTTTGAACCCGGAATATAGCCACTGGATCAAATATTCACGTTGAATCCATATTTACCCACTAGACCCAACATTCATCTGGAACTCGGAATTTACCCGCTGAATCAAATATTCACCTGGAACCTGGAATTTAAGAACTTGAGTCAACACTCTATTTGAACACAGAATTTACCAACCGGATCCAACATTCCCCTTGAATCCATATTTACCCAGAAAACCCAACATTCACCTGGAACCAAGAATTTTCCCGTTGAATCCAATATCCATATTTATCACGGAAATTACCCTCTGAACCCAATATTTACCTTGAATCCATATTTACCAACTATACCCAATATTCACCTGGAACCCTAAATTTACCCACTGGACCCAACATTCTTCTTGAACCTAGAATTCAACCACTTATTCACAACACTTATTTTGAACCCAGAAATTACCCAGTGGATCCAACATTCACCTTAAATCCATATTTACCCACTACACCCAACATTCACTTTGAACCTAGAATTTATCTTTTGATCCAACATTTACCTTGAACCTGGAAATTATGCACTGGACTCAACACTCACTTTGAACAAAGAATTTACATACTAGATAAAACATTTACCTTGAATCCATATTTAGCCAATACAACCAACATTCACCTTGAACCCAAAATTTATCCACTGTATCCAACATTCACCTTAAATCCATATTTACCCACTATACCCAACAGTCACATTGAGCAGAGAATTCACCCACTGAGCCCAACATTCACCTTCAATGCGGAATGTACACACCTGACACAATAATCACCTTGAACAAGGAATATACTCATTGCATCCAATATTCACCTTGAACCTGAAATTTACACATTGAACCCAAAACTCATTTTGATTTTGGAACTTACCTGCTAGGTCCAACATTCACCTTGAATCTATATTTACCTACTAGTCCCAACATTTACCTTGAACCCGGAATTTCCTTCCTGGATACAACATTCACCTTGAACCCTGAATTTACAAACTGGATCCAACATTTTCCTTGAATCCATATTTACCCTCTACACCCAATATTCACCTTGAACCCGGAATTTACCCACTACATACAGCCTTCACCTTAAATCCATATTCACCCCCAAAACCTAACATTCATCTTGAACCTGGAATATACCCTTTGAATTCAACATTCACTTTGAACCCAGAATTTACCCATTGGAACTATCATTCATACGGAATCCATATTTACTCACTAGACCCAACATTCACCTTGAACCCTGAATTAACCGGCTGGATCCAACATTCACTTTGAACCCAGAATGTAGCCACTGGATCCAGCATTCATATTGAAACCAATTATACCCACTAAAACCAACATTCAACTTGAACCCATAATTCACCCACTGGATTCAACATTCACCTTGAATCCATATTTACCTATTACACCCAGCATTCATCTTGAATCAGGAATATACCCACTGGATCCAACATTCAAATTGAAACCATATTCACCCACAAAACCCAACATTCACCTTGAACCCGGAATTTACTCACAGGATCTAACATTCACCTTGAACCCCAAATTTACCCACTGTATCCAGCATTCCCCTTCAACCAGGAATTTAGCCACTAGATCCAACATTCACCTGGAATCCAGAATTTACCCACAGGATATAACATTCTTATTGAATCCATACAAACCCACTAGAACCAACATGCATCTGGAATTTACCTACTGGACCCTACATTTACCTCTAATCTAGAAATTACCCATTACACCCAGAGCATCCACAAAATTAAAAATTGTCCACAAAATCCTAATTTCTATTTGACACATTTTTTTTTTTTTTTTTTTTTGACCTACAATATTCAGTTGACACATGAGCCTATGATTAATTCAACTGTACCTAGAATTTTTCATCAACAAAGAAATCTTCATGCATCCAGAATCCAAAGTCGACCAATACATTTTATATGGACACAGTATTTCCACTCTTCCGAGAGTTTCTCCTCGTGCTCAAAATTTCCACTGCAAGAATTATCCATGGATCATGCATTCCTAAGCGTCTTCGAGTGTTTGGATCTTTGCCGAGATATCTTGAAGCTGACAGTGCTCTCTCTCTCTCTCTCTCTCTCTCTCTCTCTCTCTCTCTCTCTCTCTCTCTCTCTCTCTCTCTCTCTCTCTCTCTCTCTCTCAGGCCTCTTCAATCTTCGCTAATGACGGTGATGTAGTTTGGGGACACGGAAGTCTACACTCCTTATCGGGGTGGCAATGTGCGTCATATTTAGAAATCATATATTTTACGAAAATCTTATTTCAATACTTTTGATTTGCTCAATTCTTATAAATAATTTATCCGATAAATTTGAATAGATGTTAAAACAACGATAAAGTAATTTTTTATTCATAACTTTTTTATAAATACTAGTGATAGACTACACAAAACCCACAAACATAGGATTGAAGGAGAGAAGTTTCGTTAATATCAATGGTTCGCAATGAACATATTCTATCCAGGAATGATGATCTTGACACTTGTCATTTGGGAAATGATGTGGAGGAAATATATTTTTTTGACATTTTCTAACAGTTTTGAGTCTTGGAGACAAAACAATAACTATACGATAGAATATTTTTTTTAATTGACTTTATTTTCTTTGCTATATTTGATATTGGACAAATTTCTTATTTCTCCTAGAAAAACATGCGTCGAATTTATGATGATTAGCATATGTTCATTTGTTGAAGTTTTACAAATTCTATACTTGTTTACAAGACCACGCTCTCCATTTACTCCCAAATTATGCAGTCCTGCAACTCTCCTCTTCTTGTATAGTAATTAGGAGGCTCTTTAAATACTGGGAAAGCAAAAAATGGCAAGATATGTTGAGGAAGTGGGGAAGTGGTTATAAAAAGAAAATAGCTCTGTTTCCTCACTAAACGACTTGGAACCTACATGTCAACATAGTCAACCAAACAATTCGTGATGCCAGCGTACATTTGATATACTGTATACTCAAAATATACTTAATTACAAATGGATCAATTACTCAAAAGTGTCTATAAAATATGCAAATTACAAATAGTGACACTTTTGAGTAATCACTCAATTTTTCATTAAGTATATTTTGAATATACAGAAATATCAAATGTACGCTGGCATCACGAACTTCTGTTATGTACGCTGGCATCACGATTTCTGTTTGGTTGACTATGTTGACATGTCAGTTCCAAGTCGTTTAGTGAGGAAACCGAGCTATTTTCTTTTGATAACCCCTTCCCCGTTCATCAACATATCTTGCCATTTTTTGCTTTCCCAGCATTTAAATAACCACTTAATTACTGTGTAAGAAGATGAGAACTGCAGGATTGCATTATTTTGGTGTAAATGGAGAGCGTGGTGTTGTAAACAATTAGAACATATTCAATAGACTAATCAGGATGCCTGAAAACCTTAAATCAATCAATCAATCAATAGACTAACTGAATTTCTAAGCTTTCTAGACATAGATAAGTTTTCCTTTTTTATCCAATACCAGCTTCAGTCTTGATATTTAGGCAACAGAAATTATCTTAGCTTCAAGTTACCTCAAGTTTAATTAATTTCGTTTTCACAATTGCCCAAGTTTCCTATTTCCAAAAGACATAAGGTTCAGTCCTTATTCAAGAGATATAAATCAGCCCAGGTTCTAGATTTCAGTTGAAAATCGTTATTTAACGCTCTTGATTTTGAATGTACAAATATCCTCGAAAGCCTGATCTTTAGTGAAATCCACGTTATTTGAACCTTTGATTTTAGTTAGATAAGCCTTATCTAAAAATCTGATTTATAGCGGAATTACTTGAAATCTAACTTTTGTTATACTAGGCTTACGTCTTAGAGTTCTCATTTTCATTGAACAAATGCGATCTAAAGTTGTGACCCTTAGTGAAGATATTATACTTTAAGTTCTAGATCGTAACAAATGTTATTTTGCCAGAAATCAAATTTGATTAAACACTTTCAATCATCTGAGATATTCTTGATTTGTTTTGAAATTGTAGGAATCCGCAAGTTTGAAAGCAATTGAATGGCCAATTTTATTTAGCATTAGAAATTAAATAGGTATATTGATTTATAATAATGTATGAATGAAAATTGATAAAACCTTATATCTGAAATGTTAGATTTTGTTGTTTTGAAATTCGGAAAACCAATAAAAAACCTAAATTACGTGAAATGCTCTAAATTGGAGTCTTTTGAGTCTACGAATTAAATAGTTTGATAGTAATAGAGACCTGAATCCAGGTGGTAACTAAGTTGTAAAGAAGAAAAAGTAAGAAAATTAGATTATACGGATGGCTTACAAAAAGATATATCATATTTCATCATATATCTAAAGAAAATATTTAACTTTTCTAAAAAGAACGCTTAGTGTAACAAAACAGTAGCAAGCTGGTTTTCTTAGCATATTTTACATAATCAAAATTTTACATCTGGATCCAAACTTGCCTGTACTAAATCTAGAGAAATTTCAAAAGTATCACATTCAGTCAATGAAATATAAAAGACGCTTATTTGTTGCTGCTGGCAGATTTGATCATTATCATCATCATCCTCCTCTCATCCTACGCCAATTGGCACAAAGGGCCTCGGTTAGATTTCGCCAGTCGTCTCTATCTTGAGGTTTTAATTCAATAATTATCCATTCATCATCTACTTCACGCTTCATAGTCCTCAGTCATGTAGGCCTGAGTCTTCTAGGGACTTGTGGAGCCCAAATGAACATTTGGTGAACAAATCTCACACGGGGAGTGCGAAGAACATGCTCAAACCATCTCCATCTACCCCTCGACATGTTCTCATCCACATATGGCACACGAGTAATTTCTCTTATAGTTTCATTTAACTTCCAATATCCTTCTGAGGGCTTTGTTTTCAAATCTACTAAATCTAGTGGGGATTGTTTCATTATCATACCATCAATAATTTCCATAAAGTAACACAGATCTCACTAAACTGATATATGATCTGACTTTTATATGTAATTTCAGGAGATTTGATATCCACATTTTACTTAACCTAGCCCTTGTCTGATTTGCTTTTCTCAATCTTTCACTAAATTCTAATTCTAAAGACCCTGTATTGGAGATCATAGTTCCTAAATACTTATATGCTTCTACCTCATTAATCCTTTCCCCTTCCAATGATATTTCATCTCACATTGCATACTCCGTTCTCATCATCTCTCTCTTTCTTCTATTTATCTTCAGCCCAACCTCATGTGATATTTCATGCACTTTGGTAAGCAAGCATTGCAAATCCTGTGGTGTTCTTCTAACAAGGACAGCATCATCAGCATACTCTAGGTCTGCTATATTCCTATCACCTATCCACTCCAATCCTTTTCCACCATCTCTGACTGTTCTACGCCTTACAAAATCCATGAGGAGGATAAACAACATAGGTGACAACACATTCCCTTGGAGTACTCCGCTGTTCACTGAAAATTCATTTGATAAGACTTTATTAATATTAACTTTCCACTTGCTATGCTCATGAACAGACTTAATTAAATTTACATATTTAAAAGCAATAAAGCAGGGATCTCCACAAAATTGGCCGGTGCACAGGCTAATTTACGGGTGCTAATCATACAATTGGTTTCGATCAACAGATTGATAAACAAATTAACATAGTTAAAAGGTTATGTAAAGGTATGGGTTTAGTAATGAACGGAGTGACAAAGCAGCAATTATACAGTGTTCTTAACATTTTGTTTCTTTAAAAAAAATTCTAACATTACATGGTAATGTGCTTAGACAGTATTATTAACACTTGAATACAAAAAGCTATTCAAACTTAAAAATGGTACCAGGCTTAGACAGTAATACTAACACTTTAATACCGTTGTGACAGCCTGTTGGAAGCGTCCTTGCCTGGCGATCTTCTGGACGGGAAATCCAGTCCCACTCAAACTCGATAGTTTCTTGTAGTGACTGCAACCTTGCCATTCTTGTGATATAGTGTAGAGATGTTTGGGGGAGCCTAAATCTACCTGCTGAGTCATCAGCAGCCATTTCCTGGCCCTTTCTGGTCCTAGCTTGGGTGGAGAGCGGACTTGAACGCTAATCATAAGTTATACGGTTAGTCTCAAGGGCACTGTCCTGTCTCTAAGGCATTGTCACTCTCCCTTGCCTAATCCATTCATGAGTGACCTTTTAAGCCTTTAAACCGTAAGCAATTTAAACACAAACATGGTGCTACGCTTACAGTAAAATCAAGACCTGTTTAATTCCAATACAATAAAGTTAATGATCGAGACCTGAGACGTACGAGAGAACAGATATATTAGTAGCCGAAGGTTAACTTAACTTCCGAGGACGTTATGGACTTAACGTAGACTAGCATGAGTGGTACATTTCTGCAATGGAAAACTCGCCTTATACATAACCCTCCCAAGGGTCCGTATTGTATAGCTGTGCCACGTGATACCTCACATAACCTTCCCAAAATGCTTCTCGTAAGGATCTTGTAAAGGATCTTTACGTTTTCGATTTGTTATAGGAGTTGACAAAAAAAATGTCTCTATTCATTTGATAAAACCTCTTTCATAAAGAAACCCCTATTTACTAAGATAACACCATTTCAGAATCGAGCCTCGTTTCAGATAACGTCGCTTCCTTTCTAAATTCCATGTATTCCTTCTTAAACTTTCTAAAGCATTTTAGATTTCCTACATTTTAATAGATTATTCCCGTCTATAATAAAAAGCACAGCACATTAGATTTACATGTAGTGTAATAGATTCATCAGAAATCACATTTAATTTACATTACTGAAAATAATATAACTGGGCAATTACATAACAATAACTTGATTATAACGATAATGAATATAAATCATATTATTATTCATATCACCACATTGATTTTAAGCTCAACATAATAATCCTTTCCTTCGAGATATTATTGATAATATGGTTTTTCACTCAGGTTCTTTTGGACAGGAGTCTTATTTTAAAAGTTTGTAAAATCCATCACTTACAAGATACGTGAGATACCAAGACTTCAGGGAGATGCTTTTACTGTAGAAGGTTAAGAAAAAGCCAGATTATGGCATCAAATAACTAAATGGAGCCTTAACATGAAAATCATTCAAAAATATTCTTAATTTAATGAATTAAACTACATAGAAACTATCATACGATCATCTCGAATAGATTCTTTTAAAATAAATAAGATACATAAACGTGAAGCATTACACAATTTAAGATTCCTGTTGAACTAATTTTCAACCACAGAATTTTTTCCAAAGAATCATGTTATACGTGCATATATATATATATATATATATATATATATATATATATATATATATATATATATATATATATATATATATATATATATATATATATATATATATATATATATATATATATATATATATATATATATATATATATATATATATATATACACACAGTATAGACGGTACTCATAGCGCCGAATGTATTTTTTATTTCCGCCGATAGAAGGCAGCACTTCGACCTCGGAGGGACCCTCAATTAGCGTGGCTTGGGTCATTCCTCTTTTCTCGTTGGCTTCGTGTGGTTGAGCGCTGTGCGTTCTGCTATTACAGTAACTGTATTTTAATCGTGATTTTATGGGTACATCCTTTTACGGTTTTTTACGTAAAGCATGGGTCCTAAAAGGCTTAGTTTCGCAAGTGGTAGTGGTAGTGGTGAGAAAAGGAAGAAGGAAATGCTTTAGAGTAAACTTGCAAAAGAATATGGCCGAAATATGTCGACGATCTCGACAATCTTGAAACAGAAAGAAGCCATTAAAGCAGTGAAACCTTCTAAGGGGATCACCATCATTTCAAAACGTCATAGCCCTATCATAGAAGAGATGGAACAACTTCTGCTAATGTGGATCAAGGACAGAGAGATTGTTGGCAACACCATCACCGAAACTATCATCTGCGAAAAGGCTCACGCCATCTTCACGGACTTGAAGGAGGCGAGCTCTGGGGGTGATGCTGGGGAGAGTTCAACCGAACCTTCCTCAGACGATTTGAAGGCATCTCGTGGCTGGTTTGAGAAATTTAAGAAACGGTCCGGGATTCATTCAGTTGTTCGCCACGGAGAGGCTGCTAGTGCGGACACAAAGGCTGCAGCTGACTTTGTGAAGAGCTTTGAAAGGATCGTGCAGGAAGAAGGCTACGTAGAGCAGCAGTTGTTTAATTGTGATGAAACCGGGCTGTTTTGGAAGAAGATGCCCAGTCGAACCTACATCACCGCCAAAGAGAAGAAATTGCCTGGCCATAAGCCAATGAAGGATCGGTTGACTCTTGCCCTATGTGCCAACGCTAGTGGGGACTTTAAAGTCAAGCCCTTACTGGTTTACCATTCTGAGAACCCTAGGGCCTTTAAGGCACAGAATGTGGATAAGGACCAGCTTCATGTTTTCTGGCGATCCAACTCGAAGGCCTGGGTCACTAGGCAGTTCTTTGTCCAATGGGTTAACCAAGTTTTCGGTCCTTCTGTGAAGAAGTATCTTCATGAGCAGAAATTGCCTTTAAAGTGCCTGCTATGCCTTGACAATGCACCCGCTCACCCCCCAGGACTTGAAGATGATATCTTCGATGAATTCAAGTTCATAGAGGTGCTGTATCTTCCACCGAATACCACCTCTATCCTCCAGCCCATGGACCAGCAAGTCATCTCGAATTTCAAGAAGCTCTACACCAAGCACCTATTCAAGCAGTGCTTTAATGTCACGCAAAGCACAAACTTAACTTTGCATGAATTTTGGAAAAGCCACTTTAACATCGTGCACTGCTTGAAGATCATAGATCAGGCTTGGGTGGGAGTAACTCGACGGAGACTGAATTCTGCCTGGAAGAAGCTGTGGCCTGATGCAGTTTCCCCCCGAGATTTCGAGGGTTTTGACCCCGAACCTGATCCCGTGGTGGGTGCAGCGGAAGACGTAGAGGAAATCGTCTCCCTTGGCAAGTCCATGGGTCTGGAGGTCGACGCAGATGACATCACGGAACTCGTCGGCGAACATCACGACGAACTTACCACAGAGGAGCTCAAGGAACTCCATGCTATGTCTGAGCCCATGAGTGATGACGAGGAAGGGATCGAGGAGGTAGAACATGTGTTAGGTTCGGCGCAAATAAAAGAGATGTTAGGAAAATATCAAGACATGGTAGACTTCATCGACAAATACCATCC